>NC_133450.1:128480605-128789668 GCF_048565385.1 Saimiri boliviensis | reverse complement strand
ATCAGCCTCTCCCCTCGATCGGCCCCTCCCCTCGATTAGCCCCCTCCCTCGACCGGTCTCTTCTCTCGATCAGCTCCGCCCCTCCATTAGCCCCTCCCCTCGATCAGCCTCTCCTCTCGATCAGGCCCTCCCCTCGATCAGCTTCTCCCCTCGATCAGCCCCTCCCCTCGATCAGCTCCTCCCCTCGATCAGCCCCTTCCCTCGACCGGTCCCTTCTCTCGATCAGCTCCGCCCCTCCATTAGCCCCTCCCCTCGACCAGCCTCTCCCCTCGACCAACTCCGTCTTCCGCAGCTACTCCCTCAAGGTCCTGCCCACCCGACAGCCCCGCCCTCCCTGGTCGGTCCCGCCCTCCGCAGTTTCTCCCACGAGGTCCCCGCTGCCCGACAGCCACGCCCTTCCCTAGTCGGTCCCGCCCTACTGAGCTCCTCCGCGAGGTCCCGCCCACCTGACAGCCCGTCCCCTCTGGTCGGTCCGGCTCCCCGCGGCTTCTCCGCGAGGTCCCGCCCACCCGACTGTCTCGGCCCTCCCCGGTCGGGTCCCCTCCTCTGCAGCTCCTCCCGCGAGGTCACGCCCACTTGTGTAGTGGCTCTCCTTGGCGTCGGCCCCGCCCACCGAGGCCAGGCCTCGAATACTTAGTGGCCGCTGCACCAATAGGATTTTATTTTTATTCTTTAATTTGTGTTGATCATAAGTGGTGTGGAAACCGCCGCATGATGACTGGGAGTCACCTGATTTCTCTCACCTCGTTAATAGCTGTGGGGAGGGGGCATCCAAGGGAAAAACGTTAACTTTTTTTTTTCTTTAAACGTTAACTTTTTAATACACTACTTTCGCAGTCCACCTCATGCCCAAAACGATTAGAGATGCTAATAACAGGCGTCCGAGATTGCAGAAATGCATTAGGTAGTAAGACTGGGAGTGAACGGATTTCACGTGTGAGAGGCATTGGTGCTTCACCTGTGATGATGCAGGAGCTGCATCTTAACTGGCAGCTTACAAATTATTCCTTCTCTTAGTCCCCGGCTGCTTGTTCTTGGAAGTTGCCAGGCAAAGCATTTTCGGTTGTTCTCAGAGCTCTGCAATGGGAAAGCTGAAAGACAGGGGGTAAGAAAAAAAAGATCTAAAGTGAGAAATGTTGTGGGAGGTACAGGAAGTAAGTTCTGTCTGCGGGTGTCTGAATGTCTGTGGGCCTTTAGACGAATATCTGTAGGTAAGCAGGACAGCTTCAAACAGCTATTTGTGCAGAATAAATGGCTTTTTAATTAATCACTTAAGTGGGTTAATGGTTTCTCCAAAACAAATAGTTAAAAAAAACTTTTGGGGGTGGAGCGATGCCCCTAGTTAATAACATTTTAAAAATAAAATAGATGCTTTTTATTTAGTAAGCCCAGGATCTATCCATATCAAAAAGGAGTAACTTTGAAACTATTGGTTTATAGCCATGAACTCTAAGAGAGGCTGAGAGGCTTCTCCGAGACGAGCCTGTGCCACTAAAATCCTTATATCACAGCTCCTGATCTGGTGTTGCATACAATTCATTCATTCAACACATATTTGTTGGATAACTACTATGTGCAAAGCACGATGCCAGAAATTTCAAGGCACTACCCTTGTCCTCAAGCAATTCACATGCTTGGATAGAAACAGAAGAAAACCAGCAATCAGAAGGACATGACATGTGATGAGTCTACAGGACTGGGGTGAGGGGGGTCAGGCTTGGAAGCATGACGGAGCACTGCACAGGACGTTTTGTTATGGCCAGAGGTTACTTCCAGAGA
The DNA here is from genome assembly GCF_048565385.1 of Saimiri boliviensis. Classification (NCBI taxonomy): domain Eukaryota; kingdom Metazoa; phylum Chordata; class Mammalia; order Primates; family Cebidae; genus Saimiri; species Saimiri boliviensis. Next base: position 128,787,889 of record NC_133450.1, on the reverse strand, counting down.
TGAGACTGAAGGAACAGCGACGCTGAATTAAGACTGGTATGCCTTGCCAAGATATTGTACTTCTTTTTGAATGCATTTCAGGGTCACTGACAGATATTAAAGTGGAGAGTGATGTACTCACATTTGCATGTTAGAAGACATTAGTGGCAGGAGTATGGAGAAGGAGGTGAGGGTGGGAGTAAAAGCAGGAGGCAGAAAGAGCAATCAGATCCAGCTACGGCTCAGGTGCGTGCCGGGGAGGTATCTCCACAGCAACAGGGGGAAGGATCGCTGACACGGCAGAGAGCCAGAATTGAGGATAAAAGGCAAATGCTCGTGGCTGTAGTTTGGGCAGCCCAGTGAACAATGAGGAAGGGGTACAAGTGGAGGGCCTGTTTGCAAGGGAACATGATTGCGGTTTGGGACACGTTGCTGTCCCTGCAAAACGTAGGTAGAGGTGTCCAAGATGGCAACTGGAAATATAGCATAGAGGTCTAGTTGCATGTCAGATTAGGGGTTTCTCAGGTCAGTTTAGAGTTTGAGGGAAAGCATAGGGACAAAGTACCAGCAAAGCTGCATAGTTACCATCCAGTGACCTTGAAACCATAGCAACCAGAGAAATCTGACTCAACACCAGTACCTGTATGTAGGGCACCCACACGTTGGGTGCCAGATGTAGGGCTGTGGAGGCCCCACAGGGTCATGGGGTGTCCTTTATGCTGTGTTGGGGGTGCAGAATCCAAGAGGTAAAGAGAGGATACTGAAGAACTGATGAAGAGCATCAGGACTCGGGGCCCACACCACCTGTGAGCGGAGATCAGCAGCAGCCCCCAAATGCCCAAGAGTATCTGTGTTTATTAGGTACAAGCAGGGGGCAGGGTCGTGAGTGAGGTCTCATCTATAGGCTTAGTAATAGGGCATACATAATCACGTGAGTTACAAGTGAGGGGACCACCCCATTATGTTACCTGGGCAGAGAGGTGGGCCGCGCACAGCAGGGGGCTATGACGTGCACAGTAGTAGAGGGTCGTGTACAGAAAAGGGGTCCAACCCCATTAGGTCACCGAGGCAAGGAGGTGGGCTGTGTGCAACAGGTGTCGTGCACAACACTTCTTATCTGGGTGCTGCAGACTTCAAAGGATTTCTAATAGAAGGATACTATAAGCTTAATGCAGTGGGAACTGACAGACTTTGTGTTCTTCTCTTAAGATATTTATGGGAGGATTCTTTGAGCTAGCACAGAAGCGAGAAAAGACTGACAGGGTGTACAGCCACCGTGACTGGTCACGCCAGAAGGGTTCTTCGCCCTTGGTTACTTCCAGGATCTCAGGCCTGAGGCCTACTTTCCACAGGAACTGAATGCAACATACTACAACTCCTTTATCAGGAGGAGAGGCACTTGCTTCAAGCCTGCCATACAGTGTGTGCCCTTTCAGGCAGGGACGCCACTGCCTGGATCTTTGGTTCTCATACTGGTCTGGCTGTTTTCCCATGTACTGCTTCTGTTCTGTGACTGCTCTAGGCATTCCTCCTACTACAAACCACTATATGGTTATATAGAAGGATTATATAAATCAGCACTAAATGTGTCAGTACAGCTCCGACTATAATACCTATATGATTATACAGAAAGGTTATATAGAACTAAGTATACTAGATATATGTAAGCAGTAAGTTATGCCTCAAGCACTAATTCCATAAACTAATATATGATTATATGTGAAGGATTATACAAAGGAAACAGCTGAGCAATAACACTATAAACTAAGATATTCTTCAGGCACTAGTTGTGCCTGGGGTCTGGACAGTTCTCCTTCCTCAGCGCCCATGGAGGGTGTTACCCACACCTGTACACCTGCGTAAGGTCAGAGAACAAGTCTGAGATGCAACAGTGTCTCGCTCTGTCATTCAGGCTGGAGGTCAGTGGCATGATCACGGCTCACTGCAGCCTCCATCCGCAGTGATGGCTCAAGCAATCCTCCCACCTCAGCTTCCTGAGTGGCTGGGACCACAGGTGCATCCCAACATGACCAGGCTGGTCTTGAACTTCTGGGCTCAAGCAATCCTCCCGCCTTGGCCTCCCAAAGTGCTGGGATTATAGGCGTGAACCACCACACCCAGCTAGAATTAGTTTCTTCAAATGCTAGGCGCTGAGAAACACAGAATGCCTGAGACACAATCATTGCCCCTTGGAAGCTCAGCTGAAAATCCAAGTATGCAAGATTGCCTGGATGCCTAGAAGGTCTAGGAACAATGTGATGAAACCTAAGCCCACAGACTGGGGTCTGTGAGTGCCAAGAGAGAAGGCTTTCTGGGCAGGGTGAACACAGCTGCAGCCTGGGCGGCAGGGAGTGCCACACCAGCCTCAGAGGGGCAGGTAGGGCCAGCTGTGCTGCAGGTGCTTCACAGAGAAGACATAGGCCACTGGAGTGGTTTCATTTGCCCACATCAGGGAGGACCATCTCTAATGACAGTTACCGATTGCTCGTAGAGGACACTGGGTTTCATGCAGTGTCCTGGGTGCTGTGGTATTTATAGGAATGCTAAAGATAGATATAGTCCCTGTTCCCAAAAGAAGGCATTCAGGACAGGCTATCAAAATGACATATAAAGTCAGTATGTGGGTGTGCATGTGTGTGCACACATACTTGTGCGTGTTCTTGTGTGTGTGTTTGTGTAGCAGAGGGTTACCTCTTCCAGTATGGCCCCACCTTCCATGTTCATAAAGGCACTGCTGGCATCACGCAAAACTCCTTCTGGGACACTTTTTTGAGATGGGCCCTGATACAGTGAGGATATTTATCCCCACCCAAATTCCATGTTGAAATGTAATCCCCAGTGTTGGAGGTGGGGCCTGCTGGGAGGCAGATGCCTCATGAACGGGTTGGGCCGTCCCTCAGTGATGAGTGAGCTCTCACTTGGAGTTCACATGAGATCTAGCCGTTTAAAAGTATGTGGCATCTCCCTTCACCTTGAGCCTGGTTTCACCATGTGAAATGCCTTCCACCATGAGTGGAAACTCCCTGAGGCCTCACCAGAAGCTGAGCAGATGCCAGCACCAGCCTTCCTGCACAGTCTGCAGAACCAAGAGCCATTTAAACCTCTTTTCTTTATAAATTACCCAATCTCAGGTATTTGTATATTAGTGATGCAAGAATGGACTAATACAGTCTCTCAAACCCAAACATACCTTTTCAGAGTCTGTCTTCTCTGTACCTTGGGTTGCTTTATTTGTGCCCCTTGGGTCTCTGGAAGATCAGAGAGGTTCTCAGAGGATTGGGGTCTTTGGCGTCACTGTAGCCACCAGCCACAGCCCTACACCATCCACTGCTGTGCCCTGGATGACACAGGTGACACATGTGAGCAGGCAGAGAGAGGGAGGCCCTTGACTCAGAATCAGCCTGCACCCTTCCCCGCATCTGCCCTTCCTGCATCTTCTCTGTGAAGAAGCCTGCAGCACAGCTGGCCCTGCCTGCCCCTCTGAGGCTGGTGTGGCGCTCCCTGCCGCCCAGGCTGCAGCTATGTTCACCCTGCCCAGAAAGCCTTCTCTCTTGGCACTCACAGACCCCAGTCTGTGGGCTTAGGTTTCATCACGTTGTTCTAGGCATCCAGGCAATCTTGCATACTTGGATTTTCAGCTGAGCTTCCAAGGGGCAATGATTGTGTCTCAGGCATTCTGTGTTTCTCAGTGCCTAGCATTTGAAGAAACTAATTCTAGCTGGGTGTGGTGGTTCACGCCTATAATCCCAGCACTTTGGGAGGCCAAGGCGGGAGGATTGCTTGAGCCCAGAAGTTCAAGACCAGCCTGGTCATGTTGGGATGCACCTGTGGTCCCAGCCACTCAGGAAGCTGAGGTGGGAGGATTGCTTGAGCCATCACTGCGGATGGAGGCTGTAGTGAGCCGTGATCACGCCACTGAACTCCAGCCTGGGTGACAGAGCGAGACACTGTTGCATCTCAGACTTGCTCTCTGACCTTACGCCACCTTTCTTTAACTGCTATCTTTCTCCAGCTTTGAGGTGTGCTGATGGGCCCTCCTCTGTCTGTGCCACCAGCTCCCCTAGGCACCCAGCTCCCACCTCCTCACTTCTCCTGGCTCAGGGCTACCTGGATTGGGTAGTGACTTCCTTTCAGGCCATCCCTGAGGCCTCCCCCAAAACTAGCTGTGATCACATCTACTCCTCCCACCTTTCCTCACTTCCTTTCCATGGAAATGTCATGAAACACGCATTTCATACTGAATTTGTATCTATTTTTTCATGCATCAGACTCCTTCCACTACAAATTTGCCTGCAGAGTTGGAGTAGAGAGTATGTTAAGTCAGATTACATTTAAATTAATTATCCATATATCAAGAGGGTGGATTACACTCTGGGCGTGTATCAAGCACTCAGTAAGTTTAACAAGTGGACCATGATTTGAAGTGAGGTACCATTCGGTTCTGAGGAGTCCAAGAAAATACCCAAAAGGTAGTACTTTCAGGCCCAGAGGCACCCAGAGAGCTTGTTAGACTAAGCCAAGCATCTTCCTTGGCCCCTGCAGAGCTTTGATAAATGCCAAGAGCCAGTCGGGCCCCCACAGCTGGGAATAAACGCCACGGGTGCTGTAGTAATGTGCCTGGAGTACTTTCCCAATGAGATCCAAAAGGCAGAAGGAAATTTGTGAAGGTTTCAAAAACTGAAAATTGCATAGATTATTCTAAAAGCGATGAAAATTCAAAAAAATTCTAAAAATATCTTAATAAAATTTTGTATCCAAGTATTGAAGAAAAATGGAAAACAACAGAAAATAATCCATTTTCATATAAAAGGAGTGAGACACAATCCCTTTCTTTTTTCCTCCCAAATCCCTAAGCCCAGTGGAGATAAGATGGGACAGAAATAACTTAGCCCAGGGTGGCGGGAGCAGCACACCGTAAGAGCCTCAGCCAGCAGGATTAGGGACTTTCAGAGAGAGGAGACGCATTCAATGGAGCAGCGGAGAGCTCGCTGGAAGGGAGGGCGTGGATAATCAGCTGCAGCGTGTTCAAGTACTGACTTTTAGTTCTTGTCTTAAGTTTGGGGTGACTGGTTTTAACAGGCTGGAACAGATGGCCCAGTCAGAAGGGTTTAATTGGAAATCAGTGAATGAAAGGTCCATGCACAGAGGCATGCAGGGGTCACGCCAGGGACGAGTGAGTGGGAAGCAGGCAGGGGCCGTAGCTGTGGGAGCTGTCCTTGTTCCCAGGCCTCACTGGGCAGAGGGAGGCAGAGGTCATACCAGAACCTGGTGTAGCCGACCCATTGTCATAGTCCCCATCATTGTGCAGGGAGGGAGGCCAGGACGGGTGAAGACACACCCCACCCTCTCGCTTCTCCCCTCCTCTCTCTCACCAGTACCACCCATTTTGCTGATGCACCTGAGTCAGAGGTCCAGGAAGCCCAGTGAGGCATCCCTTGATGTCCTGCTGCAGGGTGGAGAAGGGTGGGGCGTGGCTGCCAAGGGGGCCTTCGGTGGAGAATAACCTGGTGTCATGGCGGAATGGGAGATCTGGAATTAGAAGGTGTGGGTTTGTGTAGACTCTGTGTGAGTCTCAAAATCTTTAACCTAATGGTTCTGAAACAGGGGTGATTCTGCCCCGCAGGGGCCATTGGTGATGTCTGGAGATATTTTTGGTTGTCACTGGGTGGGGGGGGGGGGCTACTGGCATCTAGTGGGTAGAAGCCAGGGAGGCCGCTACACATCCAGCAGTGCACAGGACAGCCACACACAACAGAGTCCCTTGGCCCAAAAGACAGTAGTGCCGAGGTGGAGAACCGCTGGTCTAAACTCACGAAAAATGGATATGACACAACCTGCCCTGCCCTCTCTGGTGGTTACCAAGAGCATTGCAGAAGACAGTGGGCATGAAAGCCAGAACTGTGCCACAGACTTCATTTAAAGAGAAGTTCTTTATCCGGGCAGAACACCACAGTCTGCTGGATGCACTTCACCCCTCTCCCCCAACCCCCTGCCATTTTCATCTTTCCTGCCCTTTGTGTGGAGAAAGAGAAAGCCTCCACTGCATCTTTGAAAGAGAGCAGCCCCCTGCTCCAGCGAGCAGGATTCTCTTCCAGGTCACTACTCCATCCTGGGAGACCTGAAGAGACTCCCTTTCTGCATGAACTGGCATCCAAGTTATAACAGAGAAGGAATGAGACTGCCTTTAATTATTTAAAGTCACAGCAAAATACAGCATCAAGTTTACCATCTGAACATTTTTAAGTGTACAGTTCTAAGGCACTAAGTGTATTCGCATTGTTGTGCAACGACCACCACCATCCACCCGCAGAACTTTCCGTCTTCCCAAACTGATACCTGCTCCAACCGAAGCACTCCTCTTCCCCCGTCTCCAGCCCCTGGCAACCGCCATTCTACTGTCTGTCTCAATGACTTTGGCTACGCTAGTGCCTCAAATAAGTGGAATCATGCAGCATTTGTCCTTTTGCGATTGGCTTATTCCACTTAGCATAATATCCTCAAGTTTTATCCATGTTGTAGCATGTGTTAGAATTTCTTTCCTTTTTAAGGCTGATATTCCGTTGCATGAATATTCATGTGTTGCATTGTTTATTCATTCATCTGTAGGTGAACACTTGGGATGCCTCCACCTCTTGGCTATTGTGAACAATTCTGCTATTAACATGGGTGTGCAAATATCTCTTTGAGACCCTGCTTTCAATTCTTTTGGGTATATACCCTGTATTAGTTCATTCTCACACTGCTATAAAAAACTAGCCAGATGTAGGTGAGGGGGGATGAAGGCAGCAAACCACCTTGCCATGTATGTACCTACACAGCAATCCTGCATGATCTGCACATGTACCCTAGAACCCAAAGTACAATAAAAAAAATAAAAATAACTAGCTGAGACTGGGTAATTTGTAAAGAAAATTGATTTAATTGACTCACAGTTCTTCAGGCTGTAAAGAAGGCATGGTGGAGGTGGGCAGCTCACAAAACTTACAATCATGGCAGAAGGGTGAGGTAAAAGCAAGCACGTCTTCACATGGCGGCAGGAGAGAGAGAGAAGAGGGAAGTGCTACACACTTTTAAACAAGCAGAGCTCATGAAAACTCACTGTCACAGGAACAACAAGGAGAAATACAACCCCATGATCACCTCCCACCAGGCTCCTCCTTAAACCTGTGGGGATTGCAATTCGACATCAGATTTGGGTAGGGACACAGAGCCAACCCGTACCATACCCAGAAGTGGAATTGCTGGGTCATATGGTAATTCTATTTTAAGTTTTTGAGGAGTCTCCATACTATTGTCTCTAGAGCCTGCCCCATTTTATATTGCTACCAACCATACACAAGTTTCCATTTTCTCCACATCCTCACCAACACTTATTATTTTTTTTCAATAGTAACCTAACTAATAGGTGTGAGATGATATCCATTATGGTTTTGATTTGTATTTCCATAATGATTAGTGTACAACCTCTTTGGAGGAACGTCTATTCAAGTCCTTTGCCTATTTTTAAATTGGGTTATTTGTTTTTTCTTCTTGCTGTTGTAGTTGTAGTAATTCTTTATATATTCTGGATATTAATCCCTTATCAGATATATGATCTACAAATATTTTCTCTCAGATTCCATAGGGTGCCTTTCACTCTGTTAATTACATCCTTTGATGCACAGAAATTTTAAATTTTGATGGAGTCCAATTTATCTATTTTTATTTTTGTTATCTGTGCTTTTGGTGTCAAATTCAAGAAATCATTGCCAAATCTAATGTCATGAGGCTTTCCCTCTATGTTTTCTTCCAAGAATTTTACAGTTTTAGCTCTTATATTTAGGTCTTTGCTTCATCTTGGATTAATTTTTGTGTATGGTATAGAGTAAGGGTTCATTTGGGGTTAATTTTTGTGTATGGTATAGGGTAAGAGTTCATTTTGGATTAATTTTTGTGTATGGTATAGAGTAAGGGTTCATTTGTGTATGGCATAGGGTAAGGGTACAACTGCATTCTTTTGCATGTGCATATCCAGTTTTCACAGCACCACTGTTTTTTTTTTTTTTTTTTTTTTTTTGAGACGGAGTTTCACTCTTGTTACCCAGGCTGGAGCGCAATGGCGCAATCTCGGCTCACCGCAACCTCCGCCTCCTGGGTTTAGGCAATTCTCCTGCCTCAGCCTCCTGAGTAGCTGGGATTACAGGCACTCACCACCATGCCCAGCTAATTTTTTGTGTTTTTAGTAGAGACAGGGTTTCACCATGTTGACCAGGATGGTCTCAGTCTCTTGACCTTGTGATCCACCCGCCTCGGCCTCCCAAAGTGCTGGGATGACAGGCGTGAGCCACCGTGCCCGGCCCTCACAGCACCACTGTTAACAAGACTGTCCTTTCCCCATTGCTTGATCTTGGCACCTTTTCCAAAAATCATTTGCCATTTCTTTTCTGGGCTCTCTGTTCTATGACATTGGTTGACATACCTGTCTTTATCCTGGTACCACACTGTTTTGATTTCTGTAGTATGTTTTGAAATCAGGAAGTTTGAGTTCTTCAACTTTGGTCTTCTTTTCCAAGACTGTTGTGGCTCTTCAGTATCCCTTGAGATTCCGTATGAATTTTAAGATGGAGTTTTCCTCTGCAACGATTGCCATTGGGATTTCTGGTGTGGGTTGCATTCAAGCTGCAGGTCACATCGGGTAGCATGAACATCTTAACTATTAAGCTTTCCAAACTCATGAACACAGGATGTATTTCCATTTAGTTGTCTTTATTTTTTTTCCAGCAACAGTGTGTAGTTTCCAGTGTAAAAGTCTTTTGCCTCCTTGGTTAAGTTTATTCCTGATAATTTTATTCTTTTTGATGTTATTGTAAATGGCATTGTTTTCTTAATTTCCCTTTTGGATTCTTCATTTTTAGTATAAGAAACACAACTGATTTTGTGGGTTGATTTAGTATCCTGCAACTTTGCTGAACTCATGGATTAGTTCTAACAGGATATGTGTGTGTGTGTGTGTGTGTGTGTGTGTGTGTGTGTGTGTGTGTGTTCTTATCTGCAAATGGAAACAATTTTACTTCTTCCTTTCCAGTTTGGATAGCTTCATTTCTTTTTCTTGTTTAATTGTTCTGTGTGGGATTTCCAGTGCTATGTTGCATAAAAGTGGCAAAATGAGCATCTTTGCCTCATTTGTAGTCTTAGAGGAAAACTTTCAGTCTTTCACCATTGAGTATGATGTTAGTTGTTGGCCATTTATACACAACTTTCATTATATTGAGGTAGTTGCCTTCTTATCCTAGTTTATTGAGTGTTTTTATTATGAAAGTATGTTGAATTTTATCAAATGTTTTTTATGCATCAATTGAGATAATCGAGGGATTTTTCTTTCTTCCTTCTGTTAATGTGGTGTGTTACCTTGATTGATTTTTGTATGTTGAACCATTCTTGCATTCCAAGAATAAATCCCGTTTGGTCACAGGGTATAATCCTTTTAATGTGCTGTTGAATTCTGGTGGCTAGTAGTTTATCGAGACTTGTTGCATTGATATTCATCAGGGATATTGGTCTGTAATTTTCTTTCCATATAAAGTTTTTGTCTGGCTTTAGTATCATGCTAGCTTCATAAAATGAGCTAGGAAGTGTTTCTTCTCTTCGATTTTTTGAAAAAGTTTGAGGAGGGTTGGTGTAAATTCCTTAAAGTTTTGGTAGAATTCACCAATGGTGTCATCTAAGCCGGGGCTTTTCATTGTTGTGAGGCTTTTCATTACTGATTCAATGAGCCTGCCTTTTTAGAATGAATGTTACAAATTTATGGCCAAACAAATTTTTTTAAAGAGGAGTAGTTCTTTACTTTGGAAGGTGATACACCTTTTATAACTATGTGCTTTTCTCAGATTTCTAGAATATCTTTTTGGAATAGTAAGTTTTGATGACTTCATTGCCCTAATTTGTTACTATTACTTCACTTTATTGCCATAGTTTGCTTTCTTTTTTCTTTCTTTTTTTTTTTTTTTTAGACAGAGTCTTGCTCTGTCACCCAGGCTGGATTGCAGCAGAGTGATTTTGGCTCACTACAGCCTCCACTTCATGGGTTCAAGTGATTCTTGTGCTTCAGCCTCCTGAGTAGCTGGGATTACAGGTGTGCACCACCACGCCCGGCTAATTTTTGTATTTTTAGTAGAGATGGAGTTTGGCCATGTTGACCAGGCTGGTCTCAAACTCCTGGGCTCAAGCAATCCACCTGCCTCGGTCTCCCAATGTATTGGGATTACAGGCGTGAGCCCTGCGTCCAGTGAGGCTCTCTTCTTAAACAGAAAAAACCCAAGTAAACCCAGATATTATTCTCTACCTTATGCAACTTGACACACATGACTCTTGGCTCTCATAGACAGCAAATCCACACTTGAAGATGAAAATTTGCTGCAACTTCAGGTATGTAACAGCATGAGCTACAGGCTTGTAAATGAGTTCTAACTCACAGTAAATTCACTTATGACTAACAATAGATGGGTCCTTCAAATGGCAAGCGCTTAGGTAAGGGCGTCCACAGGCCCTGGCAGCCGTGACTTCATGGGAAGGGCAGGGAATCAGCTGAGGGGGCCCTGCACTCATCCAGGGTCTGCCACTTGCTGCCTGTGCCATCTTGAGCAGGTTTGCAGGGCGGAGTTTCTGTGGTTTCCCAGAACTGTGCCAGCCTAGACAAAGCAATATCAGAAAAAGCTGTCAGACCCATTCCACGGATTCTAGCCCAGCTACCTTCTAGAGTTCTCGGGGGTGCCCCTCATGTGAACTTGCAAAGTGAACAGAACACTGGCTTTGAAGTTAGGGCTCCGCTTTCATTCATTCATCTACTCATTTATCCATTCATTCGTCACTGAGCTCTGCCACCTGGATCTTGTTCACTTAATCACCTTGAGGCTCAGTGGTGTCATCTATTCAATCGAGATAGAAGTGTCTCCCTCCAAGGGCTTTACAAGGTGAGAAGTAACATATATACACTTCCCAGCACAGTGTCTGCTCAGGGTCTGTTTTAGGGGCCTGTGCCCTGTGCAGTTACACAGGGCACTGTACTCAGAAGGGTTCTACACTTCAATGTTTGGATATGACCATCTTGAAATTCTTTTTTTTTTTTTTTTGAGATGGAGTCTTGCTCTGTCACTCAGGCTGGAGTGCAGCAGCATTATCTCAGCTCACTGCAACCTCCGCCTCCCAGGTTCAAGCGATTCTTCTGCCTCGGCCTCCTGAGTAGCTGAGACTACAGGCACACACCAGCATGCCCAGCTAATTGTTATATTTTTAGTAGAGATGGGGTTTCACTACATTGACCAGGCTGTTTCCAAACTCCTGCCCTCAGGTGATCCGCCAGCCTTGGCCTCCCAAAAGTGCTGGGATTACAGGCGTGAGCCACGGCACCCAGCCTTGAAATTCTTAAGACTTAAAACAAGGGGCCCTGCATGCTCATTTTGCCCTGGGCCCCTCAAATCATGTAGCAGTCCTGTGTCTGGGCATGGCAGAAGCTGCATGTGGTGGAGGGGTCATTGGCACAGCCCTCCCTTTACCATCTAGCAGGACCTGCCTCTGCTTTTCCTCTCCCCTCTGGACTCACTGAGTTCTGTGAAGTGTCTGGAGAGTCCACAGGGCCTGCTCCAGCCCCGTGGCCTGCAGAGGTATGTCGTGCCCTGTAGCTGCTCCCTGAGTCACAGTGTGTGCACCCCTGGTGTTGGAGGCTGGGTGGCCCTGGAGCCCACCCGCTCTCTGCTGGGCTCTGCTTCCAAGTGTCAGGGCAGGGTTGCCTCCCTGCCTTGAGCTCCTATGGCCTCACAAAGATTTCGGGGAGGAAGTGCTTCTGATTGTTACTTTCCTTGGGCTGTGGGCACATACCCACCAGGGCACATCTGAACCATGGTATGACAGCAGCGTGTACCAAAACAGGGCCTCCTGCCCACACACAAGATGGAGATGACCATCGTCAGCCTCAGACTGCTGTCAGCCTTGAATGATACATGAAATGCCTGGCGTGTGCTTACAAGGTATGCAAAGAACACTGTCACGAGATCAATCAAATCAGCTGCCATTTCATCAATTTTAGTGTGTTCGTGTGTGTGTGCATGTGCAGTAACTTATACCGAAAACAAGAGAAAAATATTAAAAGCTAGTTATATTTTAATCCACCAAAGCCATTCTATAAACATCTCGCTAGCCTTTTCCTTTAAATGTGTATTGGAACTGCTTTCCAATGCACAAAAAGTTGCAAAAGTAAAATAGTATAGAGAACACCGTACACCTTTTACTCAGATTCACCTGCTGACATTTCACCCTATTTGATCACTTTCTATCTCTGTCTGCCTGTATCTGTCTGTCTATCTACAATTTGTTTCTGAGCCATTTCAGAGTATGTAGCTACCTATATGAGGCCCTTTCTCCCTAAATACTTGAGTTTATATTTTGTAAGAAAAGGGCTCTTCTTTTACATAAGCACATAAATGTTTGTGCATCAATACAAAACTTTAATTGACTGCCCGTATTCCAGTTTCATCAGTTGACCTAATGTTAGGTTTTACAACTTTTTTTTATTGTTGTTGTTGCCGTCCAGCACAAGATCCAACCTAAGGCCAGGCATTGCAGCAAATTTACATCTCTTTAGTGGCCTTCAATTTGAAGCATTTCTACAGACTTTGTCTTTTATGATATCAATGTTTTAAAAGAGAACTCCCGCTGGGTGTGGTGGCTCACGCCTGGAATCCCAGCACTTTGGGAGGCTGAGGTGGGTGGATTGCCTGAGGTCAGGAGTTGGAGACCAGCCTGGCCAATATGATGAAACCCTGTTTCTACTAAAAATACACAAATTCTCCAGGTGTGGTGGCTGGCATCTGTAAATCCCAACTACTTGGAAGCTGAGGCAGAAGAATTGCTTGAACCCAGGAGGTGGAGGTTGCAGTGAGCCGAGATGATGCCACTACACTCCAGCCTGGGCAACAGAGCAAGAATGCCACCTCAAAAAAAAAAAAAAAAAAAAAAAAAAAAAAAATAGAAGTCCCCGCCACCACTTTTGCATAGAACATTGTTCATTTTTGCTGTCTGAGTTTTTTCAATTAGCTCAAGGTGATGCGTTCTTACGTTTTTCTCAGGGTAACCGGAGGCACACGACGCCCTCCTCAGCTTTCTCAATGCTGCCTCGAGATGCTGGCCCAAGGCAGGGTTATGAAGTGAGAATTTGGGTGAGCCTCATCTGTCTTGGCACGTTTCTTTCCTGCCTAAGTGCCCTAATGCGACCCTGAGAGACAAGGAGAATCTGTACCCCAGGCATCCTGTCACAGAAATAAGATAGTTGACACGTGACTTCTGTCTCCGTCCTTTGCTGGCTTCCTTCTAAGTGAACTCCGCCCCAAGCATGCACATACTATTGCTTAGGGTTCTTTGCTTCCAAGGAGCAAGAACCATTCTATCCCCACTTCGGTGGAAAACGTAGGCTTGTTCAAAGGGTGCCGGTAGTGAAACAGCCAGGTTTGCAAACGACAGAAGTGCCGGGGGCGGGATCTCCGCGGGAGGGGTCCAGGGCGGTGTTCCGACCCGTTGCTCTCTGAAGGACGGACTCCAGCAGCTCCACCCTAGTGTTCTGGCTTGGGGTTGAGACTCCCTAGAGAGCTGGGGAAGAAAGGGGAATGGGAGCCATGGTTGACAGCCCCCCAGCCTCTGAATTACACGCAATTGGGGAAGGACGGTTTCCTAAACGAAGTGGAGCAAGACAAAGAAAATAATCATGGCGACCAGGGCCCGAACGTCACGGCTCTCTCGGCCTTTGGGGTCCGGGGGCCGCGGCGCCGGCACACTGCTTGCTCTGCTGTGGACGACTGCGAGGCACGTCCACCGTGAGGCTCGCCTTGTTCTCAGGGACGTTTGGTTCCTCATCGTCCTGCAGCCATAGCTCATTGGCCCAGAGCTAAGAATCTGAATGTAAGAGGAGCCGATCTGCGGCCTGGGCAGCAATTTAGGACAGGTGCTGGTGTGAGAAGGTGGGCTGAACCCATCGCAGCAGAGACTCTGCGAGAGAATGTGGCAGCCAGCCAAAGGAGCTACAGTTTTTAAAAATGGTCCCAGATCTCTGATTTTTCACCCGATACCTGTCTCTAATGAATTCTGCCTGTGGTTACCAGTTACTGTCCTCTACATGGGCTGGGTCCCTCTACGTGTCACGTCCCTCCTCGGGTACCTTCGATGGCACCTGATATAGGTTGGCTCTGTGTCCACACGCAAATCTCATCTTGAATTGTACTCCCCACATGTGGAGGGAGGGGCCTGGTGGGAGGTGATTGGATCATGGGGTGCCTTCCCCCATGCTGTTCTCGTGATGCTGAGGGAGTTCTCACAAGATCTGATGGTTTTAAAAGTGGCGGTTTTTCCTGCTCTTCTTCTTCCTTGCTGTGGCAAGGCATGCCTTGCTTCCCTTTTGCCTTCTGTTGTGATTCTAAGTTTCCTGAGGCCTCCCAAGCCATGTGGAACTGTGAGTCAATTAAACCTCTTTTGTTTATAAATTACCCAGTCTCAGGTAGTGTCTTCATAGCAGTGTGAAAATGGACTGAATACAGAATTGGTACTGGGAAGTGCGACATTGCTATAAAGATAACCTGAGGATGGGCACAGTGGCTCATGCCTGTAATCGTAGCACTTTGGGAGGCCAAGGTGGATGGAATGCCTGAAGTCAGGAGTTTGAGACCAGCCTGGGCAATATGGTGAGACCCTGTCTCTACTAAAACTACAAAAAAAGTTAGCTGGGGGTGGTGGCCTATGCTTGTATTCCCAGCTATTTGGGAGGCCGAGGCACGAGAATCACTTGAACCTGGGAGGTGGAGGTTATAGCGAGCCAAGATTGCACCACTGCACTCCAGCCTGGGTGACAGAGTGAGACTCTGTCTGAAAAAAAAAAAAAAAAGAAAAAGAAAAAGAAAAAAAAGATAGCCTGAAAATGTGTAAATGACTTTGGAACTGGGTAATGGCAGAGATTGGAACAGTTTGGAGGGCTCAGAAGAAGACAGGAAGATGTGGGGAAGTTTGGAACTTCCTAGAGACTTGTTGAATGGTTTTGACCAAAATGTTGGTAGTGATATGGACAGTAAAGTTCAGGCTGAGGTGTTCTCTGATGAAGAAGAAGAACCTATTACGAACTGGAATAAAGGTCACTCATGCTATGCTTTAGCAAAGAGACTGGTGGCATTTTGCCCCTGCCTTAAAGATCTGTGGAACTTTGAACTTGAGATAGAGGATTTAGGATTTCTTTCTTTCTTTCTTTTTTTGAGACGGAGTTTCGCTCTTGTTACCCAGGCTGGAGTGCAGTGGCACGATCTCGGCTCACCGCAACCTCCGTCTCCTGGGTTCAGGCAATTCTCCTGCCTCAGCCTCCTGAGTAGCTGGGATTACAGGCACGCGCCACCATGCCCAGCTAATGTTTTGTATTTTTAGTAGAGACGGGGTTTCACCATGTTGACCAGGATGGTCTCGATCTCTTGACCTCATGATCCACCCGCCTCGGCCTCCCAAAGTGCTGGGATTACAGGCTTGAGCCACCGCGCCCGGCCTGGTAGAAGAAATTTCTAAACAGCAAAGCATTCAAGATGTGACCTGGCTTATTCTGAAAGTGTTCAGTTATATGCATTCACAAAGGGATGGTTTGAAATGGGAACTTTTTTTAAGAAGAGAAGTAGAGCATAAAGATTTGGAAAATTTGCAGCCTGACTATGTAGAAAAGAAAAACCCATTTTCTGAGGAGGAATTCAAGTCAGATGCAGAAATTTGCAAAAGCAATGAGGAGCTGAATGTTAATAGCCAAGACAATGGGGAAGATGTCTCCAGGGCTTGTCAGAGATTTTCGTAGCATCCCCTCCCATCAAAACCTGGAGACCTAGGAGGGAAAAATGGTTTCCTGGGCTGGGCCCAGGGCCCTGCTGCTCTGTGCAGCCTGAGGAGTTGGTTTCCTGTGTCGCAGCCACTCCAGCTCTGGCTATGGTTAGAAGGGACCAAGGTGCAGTTTGGGCCATGGCCTCAGAGGTTGCAAGCCCCAAGCCTTGTCAGCTTCCACATAGTGTTGGGCCTTTGGTTGTGCAGAAGACAAGAGTTGAGCTTTGGGAGCCTCTGCCTAAATTTCAGGGGATTTGAAATGCCTGGATGTCCAGGCAGAAGTCACTGGAGGGGAGGAGACTCATGGAGAACCCCTATTAGGGCAATGCAGAAGGGAAATGTGGGGTTGGAGCTCCTACACAGAGTCCCCAATTGGGGCACCATCTCGTGGATCTATGAGAAGAGAGCCACTGTCCTCCAACTCCAGAATGGTAGATCCACTGACAGCTTGCACTGTGTGCCTGGAAAAGCTGCAGGCACTCAATGCCAGCCTGTGAAAGCAGCCATGGGGGCTGTACCCTGTTGAGCTACAGGGGTGGAGTGGTCCAAGACTTTGGGAGGCCACTCCTTGCATCAACGTGCCCTAGATTTGAGATATGGAGTCAAAGAATGTCATTCAGGAGCTTTAAGATTTAACGAGTGCTCTGCCTGGTTTTGGACTTGCATGAGGCCTGTGGCTCCTTAGTTTTGGTGAATTTCTCCTATTTGGAATGGAAACATTTACCCAATGCCTGTACCCTCATGGTACCTTGGAAGCAACTAAATAGTTTTTGACTATACAGGCAGAAGGGGCTTGCATTATCTTAGATGAGACTTTGGACTTGGACTTTTGAGTTAATGCTGGAATGAGTTAAGACTTTGGGGGAACTGTTGGAAAGACATGATTAGTTTTGAAATGTGAAAAGGACATGAGATTCGGGAGGGCCAGGGGTGGAATGATATGGTTTGGCTCTGTGTCCCCACCCAAATCTCATCTCAAATTGTAATCTCCACATGCTGAGAGAGGGACCTGGTGGGAGGTGGTTGGATCATGGGGACAGTTTCCCCCATGCTGTTCTCATGATAGTGCGGGAGTTCTCATGAGACCTGATTTTTTAAAGGGGAAGTTTTTCCTGCGTGCTGTCTCTCTCCTGCTTTGTGTGGTAAGACATGCCTTGCTTCCTCTTCACCTTCTGCCATGATTGTTAGTTTCCTGAGGCCTCCCCAGCCATGTGGAACTGTGAGTCAATTAAATCTCTTTTGTTTATAACTTACCCAGTCTCCAGTAGTGTCTTTATAGCAGTGTGAAACTGACTAAGACAGCACAAATAAGATGCACTCAGCTCCTCAGCAGGCCAGCAGGGCCCTCTGAGCTCCGACTTTGCCTCCCAGCCACCTGCATCCTGCAGGGCCCCTCGTCCTCCCTGGCATCCCTAGCCCATGTGGGCCTGCCTCTGCTCTTGCCTGCCTCTGCACTGGCCTGTACTGACTTCCTCAGCTACTGAAATTCCACCCCATTCCAGATGCCACTGCCAGTCTTCCTGTTGGAGTCACTCCCTCCTCTGGGTTCCAAGGACAGCATCTGTGCACCTCTGGGAAATGTTTTCTGTGTCCTCTGCTGCATCCCTGAAGGCTGCTTGCCTGTGTATACCCCTCACCTCTTGCTCCATTGTGCTGAGACGACCACGCCAGCCCGGTGTGCACAGCCGAGCTACGTTCACACCCACCTCCTCCACTTCCTAGTCCCCTTTGCCAGGAAGTGACTGAAACCGCACACGCCACAGTTGCTGCATCTGCAAGGTGGGCGAACGATTGTGCCGTCTTTGTAGACTGTTATGAGAATGAAAGAGAAAAGACGTGATTCATTATGAATCTCCCTTTTCATGAATCTATAATCCCTTTGGGGGCAGGAATGATGGAATATTCATCTTGGTGCCTCCATCTGCACCCCCAACCTAGCACAGCACCTGGTGTACAATAGTCACTCAATAAACGATTGTGGTGCTGGGCTGTCGGTTAAGGTTGTACACTCCTTGTGTGGTGAGCCCTTCCTATATTTCTGCAGGACCTGGCATATTTTAGGTACTCAGTAAATATGTTTGGAATCAAACATGGATGTGTGCTTCCCTGGAAATTGAAAACATGCCCTTCTTTTTTTCTCACAGGTCAGGATACTGTGGCCAGGTGCTAATTCATGCTGGCTTCTTTGCCCTGAAGGAGCAAAGAAAAGTGGCATGAAGGCAAAAAGAGGCCATATGCCCAGCAGATTTCACTGAGACACTTGGCATCTATAATTATTCACTGTTTGCAGGGAAGAGACGGCATTATAATTTATGCACTTGGCATTCTCATTCTTGTCGTGCTGAAAACCTTCTGCCCAGCGTCACACAATGTCCACATGCTACAGGGACTGATTTTGCCCCAAATATGCTGTCTTTCTGTCTCTCCTCCTCTTGCCTTTTATCCCTCTCCCCTCTCTGTTCTCTCCTTTCCCCACTTCCCACCCCCCTTTCCACTCACCCCCCTCCTCTCTCTTTCTTTCTAATAATGCGGAACTCTCAAAAGGCCAATTTAAAATGACTTTCAAATAAGCTCCTAGAATTATTAAGTCCCTGCATGATGCATTGCAGAAAATATCTTTATCTGCAGTTGGCTGCACCCAGAAAATGTAGCCTCACCTCACAAATTGTCTAAAGCCGTGATCTGTATCCATGCAGGTGGGGAGGAAGCCGTGAAACGACATACCATCCCTTCGGGTTCCATATTCTACACCCTACAGAACAGGGCAAGCCTGTCGTGGTGCGAAATAAATGAGGTTATTTTGGACCCAAACTATGATTAGTTCTTCTGGATGTTGCTGAAGACTATAAAACATTCAGCACGTCCGCGTTCAGACTTATACACTGAATAATTTGTAGCCATTATGAATCTGTATTAAACCAATTATTTAGGCATTTGTTAAGCGCCTACTGTGTGCTGAATGATTAGCTAGGAGCTGTGAGGATGGTAACAGTCTGAGACGATTCCACTTACATGGTGGCTGGGAGAATAACTTAGTAAAGGAAGCAAGAAAGGACTTTATATAAGTTGGTGGGGCAGACCCCTTGCGCTCAGGCGTGGTTCCTTGCACACTGTTGGTGCTCAGTGATTGCTCACGGCATGAATGAATCCTCAGCACTTGCCCTTTACACAGCACCGCTGTGCGGCTCTCTCATTTCAGGAAGTCAACAGGGCAGGTGGGTTTGTTGCTAGGGCTGCCTTAACAAAGTCCCACGGACAAGGACTGAAACTGCAGACGTTTATTGTCTCACAGCTCTGGAGGCTGCAAGTCCAAGATTGAGGCGTTGGCAGGGCTGGCAGTGAGGCAGAGTCTGTTCTGAGCCTCTCTCTGTGGCTTGTAGATGACGTCTTCTCCCTGTGTCTCTCACATCATCTTCCCTCCATGCCTGTCTGTTTCCATGTTCAAATTTCCCTTTTTTGTAGGGATACCAATCATATTGCACTAGGGCCCGTCCTAGTGACCTCACTTTACCTTGATTACCTCTATAAAGACCGTATGCCCAAATATGGTCACATTTTCAGGTCCTGGGGGTTAGGACTGCAGCGACTCAACCCATAACAGCAGGGGAGGTTACTTGCGCCATGGGGTCCTGGAAAGTTAGAAGCTTGCCTAGGGTCACATGACTAGGCTGAGCCCACACTGGAGTCTTTTGCGGGGAGCCTGTGCTTTCCACACTGTCTCCTGAGGACCCCCACAGGTGCAGAGTGGAGGTGCAGAGCAAAGGCTGGCTGTGCCAGGAGGGAGCAGGAGCTGCTGGGAGGAGACCCCCGGTGCCACCCATGCAGCACTCAAGATCCTTTCCAGACTCATGTTGAAATCGAGATTGTTGGACCAGTTTCTTTCTTTTCTTTTCTTTCTTTCTTTCTTTTTTTTTTCAGACAGTCTCGCTCTATTGCCAGGTGCCAGGCTAGAGTGCAATGGCACGATCTCGGCTCACTGCAACCTCCACCTCCTGGGTTCAAGCAATTCTCTTGCTTCAGCCTCTCGAGTAGCTGGGATTACAGGTGCGTGCCACCACGCCCAGCTAATTTTTGTATTTTTTAGTAGAGAGGGGGTTTCACCATGTTGGCCAGGATGGTTTCGATCTCTTGACCTTGTGATCCACCCGCCTCGGCCTCCCAAAGTGTTGGGATTACAGGCGTGAGCCACCACGCCCGGCCTGGACCAGTTTCTTTCAAGGATGAAATTCTTCATGATCAGGTTCTAAAATTAGGGCTCTCATTTGGGGGTGAGGAATTCCAGGATCCCAGATACCTGGTGTGGGCTCCAGGTGGTCTTATGCCCTTGGCCTTCCCAGCTAAGTGGCTCTGTTGGAGGTGGTGGGCCACAGTGAAGTTCTCAAAGGGGCTGATGTGATTTGGGGGTTGAGGGAGAAGAACTGAGCAGTCAGATTTTTTTTACAGGGGAAAAAGGAGAGAGGGAGATTGGGAGTCCAAAAGTGGGTTCGGGGAGTAGCACATTGAGAAAAGAGGTCAGTCCTGAGTCTCTAGTGCTGGAAGTCTTGGAAAGGTTCAAAGTCATGAATTTGGACTGCAGAGAGAGGTTTCCTGGAGGGACAAAATAGGTGACCGAAGAGACCTCTCATGCACAATGAAAGCTTTGGGTAGAAGTGAATCCTGAGGTGTCTCTCTAGGAAGGTGAGAGTCAGGCGAAGGAAGAGCTGGATGTGTTCCCAGTGTCCAGGTTGGCATATGGGCATTTTGGGAGAGGTCCCGCCCAGCAGGCCAGGAGCACCTCCTGCCCACCAAAGTGTGGGTGCCCCAGGTAGGAGCCTCAGAGTCCTGCTTCCCTTGCTGTCTCCTCTCTTCCACCCGCAGATGTGAGTGGGGATGAAGCAGAGGATGACGAGTTGCAGCTTCCTGCAAAGTGCTTGTGACCTGTTAGGGAAGTGCAGTTTGGAGGCAGGCAGTGTTCTGAGCAGCCTTTGGCAAAGCGCTCACCTGGAGAAGTGCATCCGTTTCCCAGCTGGGTTCCAGCCAGGCCCCTGCATCCGTTAGACTCCGGACCAAGCACCTCATGGGTGTCCACAAAGGTCAGAGGCCAGAAAAAACACATATGGGCTTAGCTGATTTTATGTTCATTTCATTAATTGGTCAAATTGAGTATTAACATAAAGCTATGGAAAACAATCACTGGGTTAAATTTTCCTACTTTGCAAGGATTCCTGAAACTTGAGTATTTGGGGGAGTCTCGGCCAGGGCTCTGTGCCTTTGAGGGTCCCACTCTGGTCTGCCTCCTCCAGCAGAGCCACTTAGCTGGGAGGGCCAAGAGCAAGAGCCCACATGAAGCTCACATCAGGTATCTAGGATCCTGGAATTCCTCACCCTCAAACCCTACGCCTTTTTCCAAGGACTGTGCCGGCCTCTTCCCCGGGTGTCCCCTGTGGGCAGGCCACACTGCTGGAATGTTCACCCTAGACCTGAGGCAGGGCGTTGGGAGAGCTGTTTAGGGGCAGCGTGGGTGGAGCTTGGACATGAGGTCCCAGACGTCCACAGCCACACCTGTGAGGCCTTTACAGATGTGGGGCCAGCCTCCGTGTCTACTCTCGTCCCAGCCTCTGGAAGATGGGGAGTGAGTCCGTAGGTGTGCACAGTCGTCATGAACAGATCACAGCCAGGAGTGAATGAAATGTATTACAGCCAAGCAACTTCAGAAAAAATTTTTAATAAAAATTTTCTTTTCCCCAAATGCACATTCTAGCATGGAAGAATGACATTTGAAATACAGATTGTGGTGTTGATCTAAAGGAAGAAACTGAAGCAAAATTAACGTAGGTAGAGAGTTTATTTGGGCCACTGTTGAAGACTGCAGTCCAGGAAACACTCCCAAGTTACCTTGGAAAGTGCTCCAGAGAAGAGAGGCTCGAGCTTTTAAAGAAAAGGGAACAAATCAGGAAAGGGGCAGTTGCAAAATTGTTCTTCAGGAATTCTCATCGGTTTATGGAAACAACATTGCTTGGTGATTGTCTATACATTTGCTGAACTATAGGACATGAGTTATGGTGTCCAGGGTGTGACATTGTTAGGTTGATGCATCGCTACTGGTACCAGTCAGCCTGGAGCCCACACAGCAAGCGGCTTCAGGAGATTTCTCATGTGGGGCAGTGAGATGTGACCGTGGTTTCATTCCAGTGCTTCTCTGGGCCTGATCATTGAAAGGGGGCTCACTTTCCCCAGATAAAAAATTGTCAGTGGGTACATTTCAACATGCTGAGTCTGAGGCACACGGGGGCTTCTCAAACTCTGAATCCTGCCGCTTCCAATGTGGCCCCCATGCCCTCCCCAGAATCCACTTCTTTCTCCTTTAATTCCACTGTGCCCAGCAGTCAGGACCACCCTTTGAAAACCCAAATCTTAGCTGGGCGAGGTGGCTCATGCCTATGATCCCAGCACTTGGAGGGACTGAGGCAGGCAGGTTGCCTGAGGTCAGGAGTTCAAGACCAGCCTGGCCAACATGGCAAGACCCCATCTCTACTTAAAAATAAAAAAATTAGCCAGGTGTGATGGTGGGTGCCTGTAGTCCCAGCAACGCAAGAGGCTGAGGCAGGGGGATCGCTTGAACCCAGGAGGTAGAGGTTGCAGTGAGCCAAGATTACACCACTGCACTCCAGCCTGGGGGATGGAGCAAGACTCTGTGTCAGAAAAGACCCCTGAAACAAACAAACAAAAAATCCAAAAACAAAACCCCCAATATCTTATGGTGCTACTGCCCTGCTGAAATCCCGTTAGTAGCTCGCCACGGCCCTCAGGATGAAGTTCCACCCCGGCTTGGCTCCCAGGCCTTTGGCCATCTGGTTTCCACTAATTTCAGCCTCATCTCGTCCCCTCCCCACCCAGCTTTAGTTACACCGCTGGCAGCTCTCCTTGGGCTTCCATAAGCTGCAACCCTGCTGGAGGCCTCGCGTCCCCTCGCATCATCCCTATGCCCCCCGGCCGCGTCCCCTCGCATTCCCCCATCCCTCACAGCCACCACGTCCCCTCACGTCCCCCCCGCCGCGTCCCCTCGCATTCCCCCACATCCCCTCACAGCCCCTCATGTCCCCTCACGTCCCCCCATGTCCCCCGGCCTCAGCCCACTCTGGCTGCTTCCTTCTTTAACACCTGACTCAGGGCCTTTCCTAGGATCCCTGAGCCCCTGTTCTTCCCTTTTCCTTGTTACTGCCTGTCCCTGTGGGAAGGGATGACTCTTCTCCACCCACCTGTGGCCTGCGGAGGGCACAGCTGTGTCTGAATCATCTCCCTACCCTGGGCACAGCTCAGAGCCCACTCAGAAGTGGGACTTCAGTGCTCAGGATGGGAGTTTAAAAATGCATGAATTCCAACCCAGCCCAGTTGCTACAAGACTAGAAACTAGCCTAAAAAATAATCTTGCGCCGGGCACGGTGGCTCAAGCCTGTAATCCCAGCACTTTGGGAGGCCGAGATGGGTGGATCACAAGGTCAAGAGATCGAGACCATCCTGGTCAACATGGTGAAACCCCACCTCTACTAAAAACAAAAACAAAAAAAATTAGCTGGGCATGGAGGTGTGTGCCTGTAATCCCAGCTACTGAGGAGGCTGAGGCAGGAGAATTGCCTGAACCCAGGAGGCAGAGGTTGCGGTGAGCCGAGATCGCGCCATTGCACTCCAGCCTGGGTAACAAGAGTGAAACTGTCTCATTAAAAAAAAAAAAAAAAAAATTATAATAATAATAATCTTGCATGAGTTTCCGTTGGGAGGCAATGGCTTTGGCATAGAGCCCTGTGCTGGTTATGGGAGGGACCCTCCCTGTCCTGCTGGGCCACACCGTGCGGAGCCCACCCCCCAGGCGGAGGCTTTGTTATCTTCTGTGTCTGGTGCGGCTCCGCGGAGCAAAGAGTGACCCGGAAGCTCCCGGCCTGCCGCGCACTCGCCCTCTTTCCTTTCATGCCACATCTCTGCCGATGTGACTCTCAAAGGAATAGCCCCAGGCTGCCGCATGTGAGTCTCAACTGCAGGCTGTTTCCCATGCTTCAAGAGGGCCGTGGGAAAATCAATCTGCGCCCCTGGGAAAATGTGGTTTTCTGAGGCCACTCGGCTTCAGGAGCAGCAAGGGTTACTTGGAGGATGAATCTGCCCCGAAATACAGCAAAATCACTCTGACTGGGAAAGTGGGAAGAAGATTAATCTGAATAGTAAGAAGTCAGAATTATGGATTATTATCGTCCAAGAAAATGCATGCTCATTAATTGTAAGTGCATAACACAGATAGCGACGACCACTAGATTCACAAAGAATCATCCAGCGGGTCCTTAGAGATGAAGTTTAAGGACCACAGTGACTGACTATTCATACTTGGAAGGTGTGAATAGTGTGGCAGGTTTCACTTTCCAAGGTGGCCAGAATAAGGCCTCCCCTCCTGCATGCTCTGTGTACGATGTGAGTGATAGTCCTCCTGTTGCGAGGTAGGACTATGTTCCTTTCCTTGAAACTGGGCTGGCCTGTGAGTGTGGTAAAAGTCACGCAGCTGCCTAGACGAGGCCATAAAAGGCCTTTCTGCCCACTGTCTCAGGATGCTGGGCCTCAGAACCCAGCCGCCATGCTAGGAGGAAGCCCAGTCCACACGCAGAGGCCAGCCCTCCCAGCGGGGATCCCAGCCAACAGGTAACACCAGTGCCAGCTGTGTGAGTGAGGAAGCCTTCAGATGGCTCAAACACAAGCCACTGACTGCAACTGGATGACAGACCCAGATAAGCTGAGCCTACTCAGCCCCCAGGGTTGAGGGAAAGAGTTACAAAACACTCATGACTCTTTTAAGCCACTTGGTTCTGAGGTGATTTATTAGTCAGCAAAACGTAATTGGAAGGCTGGGCATGGTGGCTCATGCCTGTAATCCCAGCACTTTGGGAGGCTGAGGTGGGCAGATCATCTGAAATCAGGAGTCCGAGACCAGCCAACACATGGCAAAACCCCATCTCTACTGAAAGTACACAAATTAACCAGGGGTAGTGGTGCATGCCTGTAATCCTAGCTACTTGGGAGGCTGAGGCATGAGAATTGCTTGAACCAGGGAGGCTGCGGTGAGCTGAGATTCTGCCACTGCACTCCAGCCTAGGGTACAGAGTAACACTATGTCTCAAAAAAAAAAAAAAAAAAAAAAGAAGTAGCTGGAATAAAATGAAAACGGTGCTGGTTGGGTATGAGCCAACCGGACACACGCAGTTGATTTTGTCCAGTTGTTTCCATGATGCACACTTCTGCATGCGCGGGTGCCTTGCATATTAGACGCAGCATTTCATCTGCCCCACTTAATTGTCAGACGCTCTGTGAGATGGATGGGGGCGTGATGGCTCAGAAATGCATTACGTCGTCAGAGTCGAGGCCCCACAGACAATGCGGTGCTCATTAGTTAAGCAGATATTATTAGCCATGTTTACCTGAGAGGAGAGGAACATTCTGTGAAATAATAAATCTGCTGGTTTCTATTCTTCTCTCTTTGCAGACTGAGTTTTTATTATTTTGCTCCCAGTACCCATAGGAAACACACAGTGTCTAAATACTGAAATGGCTTCAAAACCTGCTAAGATGCACTAGCAAAGGTGGCCTCACAACGAGGTTTTATCTCCAGAGTCCTAAGTTTTGGAAGCAGGTCCAGGGGTGCCGGTCTTGTGGTTGGGGGTGATGCAATAGCGCTCCGGGAACAATCTCAGGCTCTGTGACTTGGGTGCCTTGAGTGTGTGGTGTACTGTTCCAGGTCTGGCAATCCCTAGAACAACCCTACAAGCTGGTAATTATTATCCTCATGCTGGAGGGGATATCTCTCACCTCCCAGGTGGACTCAGGTCTCGTAGGGCTTAACGCTGTTAAATTTAGGCTGCCTTTTGAAGGGAAAAGCTTACAAAATTATGAATACAAAATTAGGTTAAGGTCTTGGGAGGGGCTTGTGCCAGCCGGGCTCTGCAGGGAAGCTCGTTTCGCTTCCCAGCAAATCCACTTCTGAGCTTGCAAATCGTAAAGCTGGAATTTGAACTCACATCTGCTGGATGCAAAGTCCGAGGTCTTTCTGCGGCGTGCCGGGCTGCCTCTGCGATGAGAAACATCAGGCCGTCAAGGTGGGCGTGTCACTCATCAGTGAGGCAGGTGTGCAGGGCAGGAAGTGGGAGGAGCTCCTTGCAGGGGCAGCTGCTGCCAACTTCGGAGCTAGTGCCTGTCCCTGAGAATGGTTTGGCAAGCGGGGGCCACTGGAGTTTCTGCTCCCACACCCGCTCACCCCCTCACCCCTCCCAGGCTGCTTTCAGAGGAGGGCAAAGGGCATTCCTTTCAGCCTCCCAATTTTCTCCTCCCACTCCTCGAAAGCATTTAAGTTAGGAAGGCAGGGAAAATGTAGAAGATTCTGCTATTGACAGGCCTTTTTTTCCTGCGGAAAGTCAAGGTAGGCATTCTAGCCGGGCAGCCGGCCCCACTCTTCAGGGCTCCATCTGGCCTGGCTGAGGCTGGCCAGCCCTTGCTGTGCACAGAGGGGTGCTGGGAAGCCTACCTTGCTTCACACTTTCCTCTTCCACACCCGGCCCGTGACATGCCTGAAATGGCATGAAACGCCTCGGTTCAAGCAATTCTTCCTTTTATTGTGAAGCCCTCCTTTCTTCCGGCTCCTCCTCTAAGTCACCATGTAGGGGAGATTTAAGGGAAAGGTTATTTCTACACCATGTTCAGGGACAACCCTGCGATCATGGTTTTGGTCACATAGCTTCCAAGTGAGTGTCGTACAAACGTTTGCTAGGATCTCTCGGGGAGCATGTTGGAATAGAAACTCCAGAGCCTGCTCCAGAGTTTCTATTCAGAAGGCCCGAGGTGGGACCAGGTACCTGCCTTTTCAGCAAGCCTTTCCCTCCTTTGAGGATGTGCCCCAAAGCTAGAGAATTCCAGCTCTGAGCCATCGCTGAAAGCACCAAGAGCCAGGTTTGGGGTTTTTTTTTGGAATTACACCCAGACCTAGGACCCTGAGCAGTCGCTGTCTCTGGAAGCGGTGCAGAACCTCTGCTAGGAGCTTCAGAAGCTCAGACAGGAGCTGCAAAAGCTCAGTCAGACTGCATGGAGGGGAGTGCTTGGCTCTAACCCATGCAGCCTCCCCATTGCCCACGTCCACCCCAGACCATCTTCCTGCAACCAACCACAAGCTTTGCAGAGGGCAGGCATGCCCCAGGGGCTCTCAGCATTGCCCCCTGCCCCCACCTGTGACCAGGGTCTCCCTGGATTCTCAGCTTTGTCTTCCCAACTCGAGGAGCTGGCCAGGCTCCACCTTGGTATTCCTTTCCCTGCTGTGGTCTGGAAACCCTCTCAAGAAAGTAAGCTGGGTTAATTGCAGGCTCATTTTATTTTTCACATTCTCAGAAATCCTTGTGCCTAGTTGCTTGACATCCGGTGTATTAGTTCATTCTCATGCTGCTGATAGAGACATACCCAAGACTAGGTAATTTACAGAGAAAAAGGTTTAATAGGTTTAATGGACTCACAGTTCCATGATGCTGGGGAAGTCTTGCAATCCTGGCAGAAGGTGAAAGGCACATCTTACATGGTGGTGGACAAGAGAGAATGGAACAAGTGAGAAGGAAACCCCTTATAAAACCACCAGATCTCGTGAGACTCGTTCACTACCATGAGAACAGTATGGGGAAAACCGCCTCTAGGATTCCTTCCACCAGACCCCTTCCACAACACATGGGAATTATGGGAGTGACAGTTCAAGATGAGATTTGGGTGGGGACACAGCCAAACCACATCATCCAGTGTCTTGAGAACTCTTGTTTATATATTTGGTCCAATTTATTTTGGTTGTTTCAGGCAGGAGAGAAAATCCAGTCTCTATGCTTCGTCTTATTTGGGAGTGAAATTGTTCATTTTCTTTTAAAATAGATGATATCCTTCCAATTCTAGAGTCAGTCCACTCATCCATCACCCATCCATAACCACTGTTAATATTTTGGTCTATATTCTAGCTTTTTTTTGTGTGTGTGTCTGTCCGTATGTGTGCATGTAGCAGGGTCACAAAGTCACAATACATCAGAAGTGCAAAGAAAATACAGTGTCTTCATTATCCTACTTAATTAATCTGATCTTTCTTGAAAGAATGGGGGAAACATTCGTTCTAGTAACCTTAGTCTAATACAAACATTTAACCAGCTGTTCAAACAGCTCAGCATTCTGAGGCTGAAATGCTTGGCCTGCGGGGCTTCTGACCGCTGCACTGCCTACTCCTCTACTCCATATCACGTCTGGGCACACAGTGGGTGGGCTGCAGGACCAGGGGGTTCTTTTGGTAGCCATGTTCTCTACGTTTCCCTGACTTTGGCTTCAGAATAGTGGGTCTGGGCTGCTCCATAGCATGGAGTGGTGGCTGTTGAGGAGCAATGGATCATGGGAGATCACGTCACGTAGGGTCTTGTGGCCGCTGCGAAGACTTTGGCTTTCTTTTTTGTTTTTTTGAGACAGAGTCTTACTCTGTCACCCAGGCTGGAGCGCAGTGGCATGATCTTGGCTCACTGCAGCCTCGATCTCCCGAGTTCAAGCGATTCTGCTGTCTCAGTCCCTCAAGTACTTGGGATTACAGGCATGTGCCACTGCGCATGACGAATTTTTGTATTTTTAGTAGAGATGGGGTTTCACCATGTTGGCCAGGCTGGTCTTGAACTCCTGAGCTCGAGTGATCTGCCCACCTGGGCCTCCCCAAGTGCTAGGATTACAGGCGTGAGCCACCGTGCCTCGCCAAGACTTGGCTTTTATCCCAAATGCAATAGGGAAGCCGCTGGAGGGTTTCAGTGTGGGGTTAGGAGGCAAATACTGGTTGAAAAGGTTCACGGGAAAATGGGAGGGGAGAAATTGAAGACAGTAAGAATAGATTCTTCCAGCTGGGCACGGTGGCTCCCACCTGTAAGCCTAGCACTTTGGGAGGCTGAGATGGGATGATTGCTCGAGCCCAGGAGTTCCAGAACAGCCTGGGCAACATAGCATGACTCTGTCTCTACAAAAAAAAAATTTTTTTTTGAGGCCAAGCTGCAGTGCAGTGGTATGAACTGAGTTCACTGCAACCTCCGCCTAGGTTCATGTGATTCTCCTACCCCAGCCTCCCAAGTAGCTGGGATTACAGGTGCCCGCCACCACACCCAGCTGAATTTTTTTTTTTTTTTTTAAGTAGAGATAGGGTTTCACCATGTTGGCCAGATTGGTCTCGAACTCCTGACCTCAGGTTATCTGCCTAGCTTGGCCGCCCAAAGTGCTGGGATTAAAGGCATGAGTGACCTTGCCCAGCCTACAAATTTTTTTTAAAAGTTAGCTGGGTGTGGTGGTGCAGCTACTCAGAGGCTGAGGTGAGAGAATTGCTCGGGTTCAGGAGATCAAGGGTGCAGTGAGCTGAGAGTGTGCCACTGCACTCTGGCCCAGAGGGATACTTTCAAAGAGTCTTGCCATATAGGAGAGCAGAAAGGGAGAGAAAGGTTTTATTAGTTTGTTCTCATGCTGCCAATAAGGACACACCTGAGACTGAGTAATTTATAAAGGAGAGGTTTAATTGACTCACAATTAAGCATGGCTTGAGAGGTCTCAGGAAACTTACAGTCATGGAAGAAGGGGAAGCAAACATTTCCTTCTTAACATGGTAGCAGCAAGGAGAAGTGCCCAGCCAAGAGGGGGAAAAGCCTCTTATTGACCCATCAGATCTTGTGAGAACCCATTCACTATCACGAGAATAGCAGCATGGGGGTAACCGCCCCCATGATTCAATTACCTCCCATGACACGTGGGGATTTTGGTAACTACAATTCAAGATGAGATTTGGTCGGGGACACAGCCAAACCAAATCAGAGATCAAGTTTTAAATTCTTTAAGGAATTAATTGTTATAATGGGAGATGATGGAGCACTCCAATAGGGAGGAAAAATCAGCAACTGGTGGTGGCGATGGAGCGCTGCTGAAATGGGGGAAGCGAGCGCCCGCATGGAGGGTCGGCATCCTTGCGTGTTTGCCATCAACCTTTTTCAGCTCAGCAGGTGCAGGCGTGGTGTTGTAATTGACCAGGTTGGAGGGTTTTCCAGGTGAGTACGAGGAAATGAGAGAAAGGTGAGGGGGCTGAAGGCGCACAGCTGAGGGGCTGCACAGCGGACCGTGGAGTCCACATGGGGAGAAGGGGAGTGAGGGCATGAGGTGGAGAACGGACAATTATATTCTATTTAACCCAACTGCATCCCAAAGGTCACCTCAACATGTAATCAACGTTCAGAATTATTAGTGCTTTACATTTTTTCCAACATTATGGCTTTGAAACCTTGCATGTAGTTTACATGGAAAGTGCCTCTCATTTTGGACCGGGCTCATTTTGAGGAGTTTGTGGCCACTCTGTTGGATGGCATGTAGGGGTCTAGAGAAGCAGGATGAGAGAGGTGGTCGAGCATGGATGGAAGGGAAGATCGCTGGAGGAGCAGAGGTCAGGGAAGGAAGAGGATCATCTCTGCAGAGATTTAAATTGCCAAGAATTCAGACAGGGATTTAGAGAGAGTGACAATGAGCCAGGAGCAGGAATCTTCTAGGAACAAGGCGGAGGGTGCTAAAGTCTGCAGAGAACCAGATGGGAAGGGTGGCACTGATCACAGTGCCATGGCACCAGCTTCAAGGCTGGTGGGTTTGGGGAAAGTGAGGGGTGATCTGAAAGTAATCTCGATGGAGGATGCTCCAGGGGCCTGGGTTCCAGTCAGAGCAAGCAGGTGGAGGGAAGCTGTGGGGAGGAGCTTTGGCTCATGGCATGTCTCAGGTGCCAGAGGAAACAGTGAGGGTTTTGAGAGAAAGGAGGCCTGGAGGTGGGGTTGGATTAGGAGGTGAGCACGGCCTTATGGGGATTAGGGCCAGGTGTGAAGAGGTGACCTGGGCATCCTGGGTCTTTGGTGAGCGAGAACAGGGTGTGAGGCTGTGCCCTGAGGCTGAGTTAGCAGTGTACTCTTTGGCCTGATGTGGAGCCTTTGCCACTTTCCGTGGTGTAAATATTCCCACCATGGCTCATTTCAAGCTACCAGTGGTTTAACATCAGGATCCCGGAATATTTTAACATTTAACAATGGGCTCTTGCAAGCTGGTACAAGCCAGTTCCTGCAGCAGACAGCTGGGTGTGAGGCACCATGGGTAGGTCCTAGAGGTCTCCACAGCAGAAAGTGGGAGGGATGTGAGAGCTGGGGGTGTGAGTCGGAGGAGGGAAGCATGGAGATCTTGTCAGAGTTACTAGAACTTTAATGCTCTTTCTTCTTTTGGGACAGTGTCTTGCTTTGTTGTGCAGGCTGGACTGCCATGGCACAATCGTGGCTTACTGCAGCCTTGACCTCCCTGGCTCCAGTGCTTCTCCTGCCTCAGCCTCACAAATGTCTGGGATCACAGGTGTGTACCATCATGCCTGGCTAATTAAAAAATTTTTTTGGCTGGGTGCGGTGGCTCAAGCCTGTAATCCCAGCACTTTGGGAGGCCGAGGCGGGTGGATCACGAGATCAAGAGATCGAGACCATCCTGGTCAACATGGTGAAACCCCGTCTCTACAAAAATACAAAAAAAAATTAACTGGGCATGGTGGCACGTGCCTGTGATCCCAGCTACTCAGGAGGCTGAGACAGGAGAATTGCCTGAACCCAGGAGGCGGAGGTTGCAGTGAGCCGAGATCGCGCCATTGCACTCCACCCTGGGTAACAAGAGTGAAACTCCATCTAAAAAAAAAAAATTTTTTTTTGTGAGTCAGGGTCTCGCTATGTTACCCAGGCTGATCTCAAACTCTTGAGCTCAAGTGATCCTCTTGCTTGCTTCATCACCCAAGCAAATGATGCTACTATGTTTAAAAGAAGGGTAAGTACTTTTGTGGAATGTCACTTTTGCTCTCCAGTCATGACAAACTCCACAAGGAAACCATGAAAAAACCCCTGACAGAAAGAAATGGTTGTAAAGCTAAAATCTAGGCTGTCCTTTACATTGAACTGTATATTCCTTTATCCATTGGTTCTAATAAAGAAATGTTGATTTTAAAAATCAGTTTCTAAGTAATATTTGTGAAAATGTTTTGAAAATGCATTGCTTAGGATGCTTCACATTAAATATTAGCAAAGTTTAAAAAAAAAGAAAAAAGAAAAAAGTTCTGGGGTTACGGGTGTGAGCCACCATGTCTGGCCTCCTAACATCCATTTGATCCCTGTCAGGCAGTTTGGAGATATGGGCTGCACATCACAATGACTGCTTTTTTTTTTCCTTTCTTTAAAAAAAATTTTTTTGTTTTTTATTTTTATTTTATTTTATTTTTGTTATTTGTTAATGACTGCTTTTTTCAAATTTTTTGTTGTAGTAAAATATACATAACAAAACATTTACCATTGTAAGCCTTTTTATTTTTTATTTTTTTGAGACGGAGTTTCGCTCTTGTTACCCAGGCTGGAGTGCAATGGCGCGATCTCGGCTCACTGCAACCTCCGCCTCCTGGGTTCAGGCAATTCTCCTGCCTCAGCCTCCTGAGTAGCTGGGATTACAGGCACGTGCCACCATGCCCAGCTAATTTTTTGTATTTTTAGTAGAGACGGGGTTTCACCATGTTGACCAGGATGGTCTTGACCTCGTGATCCACCCGCTTTGGCCTCCCAAAGTGCTGGGATTATAGGCTTGAGCCACCGCGCCCGGCCCATCATAACCCTTTTTAAGCCTACAGTTCATAATGTGCAAGCCTCACATAATGTGGCCATCTTACTAACTCTTTTTGTCTTGCCAAGCAGAAACTCCGTACCGTTAAGCACTAACTCCCCCAGCCCCACCATTCTCCCTCTGTCTCTATGGTTTTGACTACTCTGGGTACCTCCTCTAAGGGAGCTGTACAGTATTTGTGTTTTTGTGGCTGGGTTACTTCATGGGACATAGTGTCTTAAAGGTCTGTCCATGTTGCAGCAGATTGCAGGATGTCCTTCTTTTTTGAAGGCTGGCTCATATTCCCTTTTCTGAATGGGCGACCTCTCACTTATCCACTCCTCCATCTATAGATGGCTTGGGTTGCTTCTGTGTTTTAGATATTGTGAATAATGTTGTTATAAACACGAGTGTGCAAATATCTCTTTGCCTGCCTGCTTTTAATACTTTGGGGTATATTTAAAGCAGAAGTGGAATTGCTGGATCTTATAGATATTTTATTTTTAAATTTTTGAGGGATACCTATTATATTAGTCAGGGTTCTCTAGAGGGACAGAACTAATAGGATAGATGGATAAAGGAGAGTTTATTAAGGAGTATTAACTCACACAGTCACAAGGTCCCACCAGAGGCCGTCTCAAGCTCAGGAGCGAGGAAGCCAGCCCGAGTCCCAAAGCTGAAGAACTTGGGAGCCTGATGTTCAAGGGCAGGAAGCATCTGGCATGGGAGAAAGACGGAGTTTGGGAGGCTAGGCCAGTCTAGTGTTTTCGTGTGTGTGTGTGTGTGTGTGTGTGTGTGTGTGTGTGTGTGTGTGTCTGCCTGCTTTATATTCTGGCCACACTGGCAGCTGATTAGATGGTGCCCACCCAGTTTAAGGATGGGTGTGCCATTCCCAACCCCCTGACTCAAATGTGAGTCTCTTGGCAACAGCCTCACAGACACACCCAGGAACACTACTTTGCATCCTTCAATCCAATCAGGCTGACACTCAGTATTAACCCTCACACCTATGTTGTTTCCACAGCAGCGCACTATTGTGTTCCCACCAACAGCATACAAGGGGCCCAATTTCTCCACATCCTCCCCAGCACTTATTTCCTGTTTTTTTTTTTTTTTTTTTTTTTTTGTTAGCACACCTTAATGAATGAGCTGGTCTCTCATTGTAGTTTTGATATACATTTCCCTAATGTCAATGACTTCTAATTTCTATTTTTATTATTATTATTTTTAGTTTTTTTTCTTTTGTAGAGACAGGGTTTCACCACATTGCCTAGGCTGGTCTCGAACTCCTGGGCTCAAGAGATCCTCCTTCCTCGGCCTCCCAAAGTGCTGGGATAACAGGCATGAGCCACCGTGCCTCTGGCTTCTAATGTATATTTTTCTATAACTTCACTTTGATGAGCCACCCAGATCCCTCTTCCGGGAAGGACCTGTCACCTCAGCTGCTTGGGGTGCCTTCAACTCTCAGTCCAGAGACTGTTCAGCTGCAAAAAGCCACCCAGTCCAAAGCCGGGACTCTTCCTGGGCAGCTGTGTCCAATGAAGCTCAATATGGGGGCCATCTCTGCCCGAGTCAGAAAGGGCTTCTGGGACCACGCTAGCTCGGTGGCTCCTGTGGGATCTTTGGGGCTATCACTGGGTCTGTGTGGACGTTTGCCCTCTCCCTCATCCGATCCTGCCTCTCTCGCTTCCTTCCACCGATGCCAAGGCAAGCCCCTGGTAAACTTTCTGTGGAGCGTCCCTAAGAACCCAACGGGCAAAGCTCACTTGACGTAGAATGGAGACTGGAGACTGATGCTTTCGCACTGAGTCAGCTTGACGGGTGAGAAGATGTCCGTTTTCATTTGCATCTCTTCATTAACTGTTGAGGTTGAACTTTTTTTTTTTTTTTTTTAACAAGCATTGACTGAATGACTTCCTTTGTGGACTGCCTTTTCGAATGACTTCCTCTGCCTGTTTTTCTACTGACGTGTTTGTCTTTTGCTTATTGCTAGGAGTGCACATAGATATTACCGTCATAAAGATATCATCTTTGCTTTTCGGATATGGTTTACAAAATGTTCTCACACCCGCCAGTCTCCATGTGCCTGTTACTTTTGTGGTTCTGGGCACAGGCGTAGCCACTCTGCCCCACCGCTTCCTAACTCTAACTCTGGGTGCGTTTCTTCACCTACCAAAGGCTTTGTAGTACCTTGGAAGTTTGTTGTGGAAATTAGACGAGTTAATAAAGTACTTATAACAGGGCCTGGAATACAGTGAGCATGAGGTCATTATTTGCTGTTTTTATTAGTGTCCATATTATTTTTTCTTTCTTTTGAGATGCAGTTTTGCTCTTGTTGCCCAGGCTGGAGGGCAATGGTGCCATTGCGACTCACCACAACCTCCGCCTCATGGGTTCAAGTGATTCTCCTGCCTCAGCCTCCTGAGTAGCTGGGATTACAGGTATGCCCCACCAGGCCTGGCTAATTTTGTACTTTTAGTAGAGATGGGGTTTCTCCACGTTGGTCAGGCTGGTCTTGAACTCCCAATCTCAGGTGATCTGCCTGCCTCAGCCCCCTAAAGTGCTGGGATTACAGGTGTGAGACACCATGCCCGGCCTATATTATTTTTTCTTCTTGGCCATATATATAGTATTATATTTTATGTAGTTAAAGCTATTGTTTGTGGGTTTTGTCTTTGGAATGATACGTAGAAAGAACTTATTTTTATTTTATTTTTGTAGAGACAGAGTCTTCCCATGTTGCCCAGGCTGGTCTCAAACTCCCGGACTCAAGTGATCCTCCTACCTGAGCCTCCCGAAGTGTTGGGATTACAGGCGTGAGCCACCGTGGCCAGCCAGCTTCTTTGTTTTAAGATCATACACCTGGCAGGGCAGATACCATGATCACGAAGGTGGTTTTCCCAGGGCGAGGCTTATCCATTGCACTCGATGTGCTGACCCCTGTGATTTCCCCAAATGTGGGAAGCTCGACTGCATAATTTGTGGTAGTGGGGGACTGCAGTCCCGCTTTCCCCTGGTTATTTAAAAAAAAAAAAGATCACATAAGTATTTACCTCCGTCTTCTTTTTAGTACGTTTATTACCGGTAGAAGGTGTCCAGGTTCTTGATGGGTTGAACAAAGAAGTGGACAAAACGCACATGCAAAGCAGGGAAGGAATGAAGAGATTTATGGAAAATGAAAGTACACTCCACAGTGTGGGAGAGGGCCTGAGCATAGGGGCTCAAGGCCCCGTGACAGAATTGTTGGGGCTATAAATACCCCCTAGAGCAGGCGTCCCCAAACTTTTTACACAGGGGGCCAGTTCACTGTCCCTCAGACCGTTGAAGAGCCGCCACATACTGTGCTCCTCTCACTGACCACCAGTAAAAGAGGTGCCCCTTCCTGAAGTGCTGCGGAGGAGAGGGGGCAGATAAATGGCCTCAGGGGGCCGCATGTGGCCTGCGGGCTGTAGTTTGGGGACGCCTGCCCTAGAGGGGTTACTTGGTTACTTGGGGTATGCCTGATTTAAATGGAGAGGATGAAGTAGAGTTACAGTCATTTAAGGCGTATGCCCTGAGGAGACGGTGTTTCCTGTGACAGCTGAAGTGTGAACCAGCCTTATGTTCCCTGCCTTTTCCGGCCTCGAAACCTCCAGGGTTTCATCAAAAAAATAATGTATACATATCATATATATATGATATATATATCTCCATATACATCTATAAGATTGGTACATCTGGTGCATTTGTCACCATTACTGCACTGTTATTGACACTTTAAGTCCACATGTTATTCAGATCCCCTTAGTTTTTCCCTAATGTCCTCCTCTTGTTCCATGATTTCACTCAGGATCCCACGTGACATTCAGGTGACATGCCTCCTTAGGCTTCTCTCAAGATGACAGTTTGAACTTGACAGTTTTGTGGCTAAGTGGCAGAATGCTCCATATATATATTTGTGGAGAGAGGGAGAGAGAGAGAGCGACAGAAAGAAAGAAACAGTGTCAGGGTCTGGCTTTGTCACGCAGGCTGGAGTGCAGTGGTGTGATCTCAGCTCACTGCAACCTCGACCTCCCAGGCTCAAGTGGTCCTCCCACCTCAGCCTCCCAAGTAGCTGGGACAACAGGTGCACACCAGCATGCCTGGCTAATGATTATTTATTTATTTTTTGGTAAAGACAGCGTTTTATCATGTTGCCTAGGCTGGTTCCAAATTCCTGGGCTCAAGCCATCCACCAGCCTCAGCCTCTCAAGGTGCTGGGATTAGAGGCATGAGCCATTGCGCGTGGCCTAAAAATACATATGTTTGGATCTTACATCTGTCTGGAATTCAGAATGTATTTTGATGTGAATTTTAGCAGATACAGGTTTCTTGAGTATCCACCATTCCTTTTTGGCCCCAACTGGTCCCCTCCTTTTTTTTTTTAAGTTGATGCTTTTTAAATAAACCTTTTATTTTAGGACAGCTTTACAGCCACAGAATTATTGTGAAGCTAGAACAGAGAGTTCCTGTGCACCTCACGTGATTTCCCTTATTATGAAGATCTTACAGCATATGGTGCATTTGTCACCATTACGGCACCATTATTGACACCTCAAGTCCACACTTTATTCAGATCCCCTTAGTTTTTCCCTAATGTTCTCTTCCTGTTCTAGGATTCCACTCAGACCCCACGTGACATTCAGGCGACAGGCCTCCTTAGGCTTCTCTCAACGGTGACAGTTTGAACGTGACAGTTTTGAGGATAAGTGACCGAGTGCTTTGTAAGACGTCCCTCAGGTGGGATTTGCCTATGTTCTCACGGTTAGATTGGGGTTATAGGAGGCCATTTCGTCGCATTGAGGCCAGGGGTCTGTCCGTCAATGCCACTTATCCCTGTTGATGCTGGCCGTGACTACCTAGCGGAGATTATGTGTATCAGGTTTCCCCAGACCAAAAAAAAAAAAAAAAAAAAAAAAAAAAAAAAGAGGAGCTCCTCCCCCTGCCCCACCCCACCACGCTGTCCTCTCGGGTTGCCTCAGTGCAGCACAGGCTCCGGGAGCCGGGAGTTCTGCTGCACCTCCTTGAGAGAGGTGTTTCTCCATACATTAGGGGGGATTCTTCTGCGGGAGAGTCACCTCTTCTCCCTCTTCCGTCGTTTATCCAGTCATTTATCTGTATCCCTACAGACCCGTGGACATTCGCTTTCTGCTTTGGGTCATAACCCAGCACTGTTGCTTATTTTGTGGCTCCAACTGTCCCAGCCTTGGCCATCGGGAACTCCGTCAGGGGCCTGCTGGGTCCTTTGTCATCACTGTGGGTTCCTTCTGAGCTGCCAGTTTCATGGGCAGCCCCTGCAATCCACTGCGTCCTATGTCCCATTGTCCTTGTGTTCTGTGTCCATTGTCACTGTGTCCTGTTATCACTGTGTCGTGTCCTGTTGTCACTGTGTACTGTTGTCACTGTGTCTTGTTATCACTGTGTCCTGTTGTCCTGTTATCACTGTGTCCTGTCCTGTTGTCACTGTGTCCTATTATCACTGTGTCCTGTTGTCATTGTGTCCTGTTGTCACTGTGTCCTGTTGTCCTGTTATCACTGTGTCCTGTCCTGTTGTCACTGTGTCCTGTTGTCACTGTGTCCTGTTGTCCTGTTATCACTGTGTCCTGTCCTGTTGTCACTGTGTCCTGTTATCACTGTGTCCTGTTGTCACTGTGTCCTGTTGTAACTGTGTCCTGTCACTGTGTCCTGTTGTCACTGTGTCCTGTTGTCCTGTTATCACTGTGTCCTGTCCTGTTGTCACTGTGTCCTGTTATCACTGCATCCTGTTGTCATTGTGTCCTGTTATCACTGTCCTGTCCTGTTATCACTGTGTCCTGTTGTCACTGTGTCCTGTTATCACTGTGTCCTGTCCTGTTGTCACTGTGTCCTGTTATCCCTGTGTCCTGTCCTATTGTCACTGTATCCTGTTATCACTGTGTCCTGTCACTGTGTCCTGTTGTCACTGTGTCCTGTTATCACTGTGACCTGTCCTGTTGTCACTGTGTCCTGTCTTATCACTGCATCCTGTTATCACTGTGTCTTTTTGTCACTGTCCTGTTGTCCTGTTATCATTGTGTCCTGTCCTGTTGTCACTGTGTCCCGTTATCACTGTGTTCGTTTGTCACTGTGTCCTGTTGTCCTGTTATCACTGTGTCCTGTCCTGTTGTCACTGTGTCCTATTGTCACTGTGTCCTGTCCTGTTATCACTGTGTCCTGTTATCACTGTGTCCTTCTGTCACTGTCCTGTTGTCCTGTTGTCACTGTGTCCTGTCCTGTTGTCACTGTGTCCTGTGTCCCACTGTCAGTTTTGTGTCCTGTTGTCCTGTGTCCCATTGTTACTGTGTCCTGTGGTCACTGTTTCCTGTTGTCACTGTGTCCTGTGTTCCACTGTCACTGTATTCCATTGTCACTGTGCCCTCTGTCCTGTTGTCACTGTGTCCGGTGTCTTGTCACTGTCCTGTGTCCCATTGTCACTGTGTCTTTTGTCCTGTTGTCACTGTCCTGTCTTGTTCACTGTGTCCTGTGTCCTATTATCACTGTTTTGTCCTGTTGTCACTGTGTCCCATTGTCACTGTGTCCTGTGTCCCATTGTCATTGTTTTGTGTCCTGTTGTCACTGTGTCCTGTGTCTTGTCACTGTGTCCTGTGTCTTGTCACTGTGTCCCATTGCCATTGTGTCCTGTTGTCACTGTGTCCTGTTTTATTGTCACTGTGTCCTTTGTCTTGTTGTCACTGTGTCCTGTGGTCACTGTGTCCTGTGTCTTGTCATTGTGTCCCATTGTCACTGTGTCCTGTGTCCCATTGTCACTGTGTCCTGTTGTCACTGTCCTGTTGTCCTGTGTCCCACTGTCATTGTGTTTTGTGTCCTGTTCACTGTCCTGTGTCCCATTGTCATTGTTTTGTGTCCTGTTGTCACTGTCCTGTCCTTTTGTCACTGTGTCCTGTTACTGTGTCCTGTGTCCTGTTGTCACTGTGTCCTGTGTCCCATTGTCACTGTTTTGTGTCCCGTTGTCACTGTGTCCTGTGTCCCATTGTCACTGTTGTGTCCCGTTGTCACTGTGTCCTGTGTCCCATTGTCACTGTGTCCTGTGTCCCATTGTCATTTTGTATCCCCTTGTCACTGTGTCCTGTGTCTTGTTGTCACTGTGTTCCATTGTCAGTGTCCTGTGTCCCATTGTTACTGTGTCCTGTGTCCGGTTGTCACTGTGTCCTGTTGTCACTGTGTCCTGTGTCTTGTTACTGTGTCCCACTGTCACTGTGTCCTGTTGTCACTGTCCTGTCTTGTCACTGTGTCCCATTGTCACTGTGTCTGTCTTGTCACTGTCCCACTGTCACTGTGTCCTGTCTTGTCACTGTGTCCCATTTTCACTGTGTCCCACTGTCACTGTGTCCTTTTGTCACTGTGTCCTGTGTAAGCTGCTGCCTGGCCTCTGTGAGTCTCTCAATTCCTTAGCCTTGAGCTTCTGGAGGGAGTGCTTCCTGTCTATGGAAGTTGCTGAGGGGACAGGCACACACCTGAAGAGTCACTCCAGGACAGAACCAGGGAGGAGAGGGCCGCTGGGAGAGGCATTCGTAGAAACAGAGAGAGATGGGACTTGAAACATCCTGGAGACTGCTGTGCCTAGATCCATGTTTGGACTATTCAGTTGCTAAGCTAAGAACCTCCTCTCTCCTCCCATCCCCCTCCCCTTTCCTCCCCTCCTCTCCGCCTCCGCTCTTCTATCCTCCCTCCCCTCCCCTCCCCAGCCCCTTCCTCTTTCTTTCCCTCTCCTCCCCTTCCCTCTACTCTCCCTTTTTTTTGAGACAGGGTCTCACTCTGCCACCTAGGCTGGAGCACAGTGGCACTATTTTGGCTCTAGCCTCAACCTCCCAGGCTCAAGCAATCCTCTCACCTCAGCCTCCTGAGTAGCTGAGGCTATAGGCATGTGCCAGCACATCAAGCTATTTTTTGGTATTTTTTTGTACAGACAGGGATTTAACTATGTTGCCAAGGCTGGTCTCAAACTCCTAACGTCAAGGGATCTGCCCACCTTGGCCTCCCAGAGTGCTGGGATTAGAGGTATGAGCTACCAAGCCCGGCTAGAAATTTTCCCGTGGTTAAAGTGGTTTAATTTGGGTTTATGTCATTTGCAACCGAATGACTTAATAATAAAGCTCTGGGTGGCATTTTCTTCTGCTCAGCTTGCCATAAGAAGTGCCACAGGCTGGGCGGCTTAAAGAGCAGAAATTCGTTTCTCACAGTTCTGGAGGCTGGAAGTCCACAGCAACGTGCCCGTGAGGCTGGTTTCCGGGAAGGCCTCTGTCCCTGGCCTGTGGGTAGGACACCTTCTCACGGTGTCCTTGCATGGCCCCCACACTTAGAGAGGGGGCGGTCTCTGGTGTCTCTCCTCTCCTTATAAGAACACCAACCCTGTCGGGGTGAGTCCCCACCCCGTGGCCTCATAACCTCAGTCACCTCCCTAGTGGGCCTATTTCGTCAGCTGTGGTCGCATTGGAGGACGGGGCTTCAGCACGGGAATTTCTTGGGGACCGTTCAGTCTGTAAGAGGTTGAATCGTGTCTGCCAAAATCCACGTGTTGAATCCTCACTCCCAGCACCTCAGAATGAGAACTTTGGGAGCAGGGTCATGCAGACGTGTTTAAGTGAAGATGTGGTCGTGGGGGGGGGGGGGGGTCCTAGGCCACCTGACGTGCGTCTTTATCCAAAAGGGGACATTTGGACACAGACACGCACACAGGGAGAGGGCCACGTGTGGACTGGAGTTCTGTTGCCCCGAGCCAGGGAGCCGGCAGCCACTCTGAGGGAGGCCGGGCGCAGTCCTCCCTGGCGCCGAGGGAGCAGGGCCCCGCCTGCACCGCGCTCTGACTTCTCAGAACGGCCAAGGGGTCGCGTCTAGTCCAAGCCACGATATTAGTCAGCCAGGGCTGCTCTAACAAATGCCACTGGCCGCGGCGCTTAAACCACGGAGCTGTGTCCCGCCCCGGCTCCGGAGGCCGGAAGCGTGAGAGGAGAAGGCCGGAAGTGTGAGAGGAGAAGGCCGGAAGTGTGAGAGGAGGGCGCTGGCGGAGCCGGTTCCCCGGAGGCCGGAAGCGTGAGAGGAGAAGGCCGGAAGTGT
Source organism: Saimiri boliviensis (assembly GCF_048565385.1). NCBI lineage: Eukaryota > Metazoa > Chordata > Mammalia > Primates > Cebidae > Saimiri > Saimiri boliviensis. Next base: position 128,746,249 of record NC_133450.1, on the reverse strand, counting down.
GAGAGGAGGGCGCCGGCGGGGCCGGTTCTCCGGAGGCCTCTCTCCTGGGTCTGCAGGCATCCACCTGCTCACGGCACCGCACAGCCTCCGTTTTGATGCACTCACACCTCCCTCGTGTCTCTGTGTGTGTCTGAACCCCCCCCTTTTTTAGGACGTCAGCCAGGTCGGATGGGGGCCAACCTAAGGGCCTCGTTTTAGCTGAGTCACCTCTTTAAAGACCCAGGCTCCAAATACAGCCACATTCTGAGGTGCTGGGGATTAGGGCTTCAACACAGGACTTGGGGGTGAGGGGTGACTGGGGACCCACGGGGGACCTTCGGGCCGCTCTGCTCCTCTGCTCTTGCTCTCTAATGCAGACCCTCAGAGCGGTGGCCTGGCCGGTGACCCCTGGCGCTGCAGCCCTTCCCGTCCTTCCCAGCTCCTCTGCACGCTCTGCCCTCATTAATGTCTCCCCAGCTGCGGGTTCCCAGGCCCCTCCTGCACTGCGCCGTCGGGATAACTGCACCTGTCCATTCTAAAGAACGATGCATTCACTGGGTGTCTAGGGATCTGCCCTGGCAGTGCCCGTGGTCTAAAAAGGAAGTCAGACAAGTAAAGACCGCAGGTTGACGTAATTACAACTGGACACTGTCTGGGGCAGACACTTCCCTTCACAAGCCCCGTCCTGTGGCCAGCAGGGACGCCTTTTCCTGGTTGGCACGGGCCAGCCAAAGAGGGGGCACAGGGTGGGCATTCTGGGAGCTGAGGGTGGCTCCACTGAGGAGTGGACACTGAGCTAGGTATTGGCTAAACTCTCCTGTTGAGATGCTGCCCAGGTGGTATCGGCAGCAGGGGGCTCCAACATGGAAATTTAGGCAGGCGCAGCGGTGGGAGAGCCGAGAGGTGCGGAGATGGGTCAGGGGCCCGGGAGAGTGCAAGGGAGAAACACGAGCAGGCATGAGCAGAGGCAGCCGTGGTGGGAACGAGAGGTTGACATGGGTGCCAGAGGAGTAGAGAGCTGGTGTCCTGCAGGGGTGCCTGGGGCAGGAAGCTACCCCCCAACAGGCCTGCTGAGGGGATAGGATGGGTAAGGTTAGTGGCTGGGTCAGCAGTTCCACTGCAGTCTGTGTCAATTCAAAATTCTGTGCCCGCAGAAGAGAGCGAGCCTCAGAATCTTCAACACTGCAGCCATCTGGCAGTCCCTGGTTGCCATCCTGACTTGGGGTGTGGCAGGCAGGGGCGTTGCTCAGGCCCACCTGACAGACCGCAATGAGTTCTCACCAGCGTGACTGTCCACGTTGCCACCCACGGCCCCTCACTGGCCGCGTCCTGTTCCATACTCATGTCCCTGACCCCAGGGTATGGTTTGCATCTGTCTCTGCGAAGTCTCATGTGGAATTGCAATCCCCAGTGCTGGAGATAGGCCTGGTGGGAGGCAGCTTTGCCAGGCCTTGAGTTAACCACCTGGTCAGCCATGTAACTTATTCGTTCCCAAGGGGGCTCTTGGCTTGGCGTGGGGTGAACGTCCACAGGTCCCAGATGAGCCAAGAGCCGAGGCTGGAAGTGGAGCTGTCCCTGCAGAGAGCCGGGTGCTGGAGTGCAGTCCATTCTCGAACTGCGGTACAGAAATACCCAGCCTGGGTAATTGATAAAGAAAGGAGGTGTCATTGGCTTGTGGTTTCCAGGCTGAACAGACAGCATGGCAGCTTCTGCCTCTGGGGATGCCCCAGAGAGCTTTGACTTATGGGAGAAGGCGAAGCGGGAGCACCAAGGGGGGTGCCTTTAAACCATGAGACATCACCCCATGATCCAACCGCCTCCCACCATGCCCCACCTCCAGCACTGGGGTTTGCAATTGCAGTATTCCCAGCTCTCCGAAGGCCTTCCCAGACAAACCCTTGAAGACCTGGAAGAGAGAGAAACAGAAGGCCCGAAGCTTCCACTCACCGCCCTGCAATACCTGGACCGCTGGCCTCCCTCCGTAGCATCACACACATTTAGCTCATCAACCCAAGAGTGACATCAAGATCCTCTTCCCCTCCTGTGCACGCCTGAGGGGAGGGCAGAGATAACTCAGACGATCCAAGCACTGGCACCAAAGGCTCAGAATCCTCTGGACCAGCTCTGCCCAACAGGAATGTCACGCGAGCCACAAGTGCGAACCACATAGGTGATTAAAAAATTCTTAGTGGCCACATTTCAAAAGTTAAATGAAAAAGGTGACATTGATTTTAGCAATATATTTAATGTCGTCCAAAATATGCACAAAACATTATCATCTCAAAATGCCATCAAAATGAAACTTAAGATATTTTGCCTTCATCTTTTTTACTACTAAATCCTTTTTTTTTTTTTTTTTTAAATTGAGAACAGAGGCTCACTCTGTAACCCAGGCTGGAGCGCAGTGGCATGATCATGGCTCACTGAAGCCTCCACCTTCCAGGCTCAAGATATCCTCCCACCTCAGCCTCCTGAGTAGCTGGGACTACAGGTGCCAGCACCATGCCTGGTTAATTAAAAAAAAATTTCTATAGAGACAAGGTCTCGCTATTTTTCTTTTATTTTTTTAAAAAATATATTTTTATTGCATTTTAGGTTTTGGGGTACATGTGAAGAACATGCAAGATTGTTGCATAGGTACACACATGGCAGCGTGATTTGCTGCCTTCCTCCCCTTCACCTATATGTGGCATTTCTCCCCAGTCTATCTCTCCCCAACTCCCCACCCCCCGCTGGCCTTCCCTTATTTCCCCCTGACAGACCCCAGTGTGTGATGCTCCCCTCCCTGTGTCCATGTGTTCTCATTGTTCAACACCCGCCTATGAGTGATGACATGCGGTGTTTGATTTTCTGCTCTTGTGTCAGTTTGCTGAGAATGATGGTTTCCAGGTTCATCCACGTCCTTACAAAGGACACAAACTCATCGTTTTTGATGGCTGCATAATATTCCATGGTGTATATGTGCCATAAAAATGCTCATCATCACTGGTCATTAGATAAATGCAAATCAAAACTACATTGAGATACCATCTCACGCCAGTTAGGATGGCGATCATTAAAAAATCTGGAGACAACAGATGCTGGAGAGGATGTGGAGAAATAGGAACACTCTTACACTGTTGATGGGAGTGTAAATTAGTTCAACCATTGTGAAAGACAGTGTGGTGATTCCTCAAGGACCTAGATATAGAAATTCCATTTGGCCCAGCAATCCCATTACTGGGTATATACCCAAAGGGTTATAAATCGTTCTACTATAAGGACACATGCACACGAATGTTCATTGCAGCACTGTTTACAATAGCAAAGACCTGGAACCAACCCAAATGCCCATCAATGATAGACTAGACAGGGAAAAAGGTCTCACTATGTTGCCCAGACTGGGAAATTTTTTTCTAGAGATGGGGTTTTCCTATGTTGCCCAGGCTGGTCTTGAACTCCTGGGCTCAAAGGATCTTCCCACCTCAGCCTCCCAAAGTGTTGGGATTATTGGCGTGAGGCACTGTGCCCAGTCTTTATATTAAATCTTTACATTCCAGTGTATATCTTGCATTTTATAGCACATCTCAATTCATACTGGCTCAGTAGCACATGTGGCTTGTGTCTGTGTCTTGGATGTTATAGGTGTCATGGACTAAATGTTTGTCTCCCCCAAATTCATGTGTTGAATTCGTAACCTTCAACACAAGGATATTCAAAGGTGGGGCCTTTGGGATGTAATTAGGTCATGAGGGTGCAGCCCTCATGAATGGGATTAGTGCCCTTATAAGAAGAGACAACAGAGTTTGCTTCTCCTCTCTCTGCTGTCTGCCACGTGAGGAGGACACAGTGAGAAAGTGTCTGTCTGCAAACTTGGAAGTGAGCCCATGTCAGACAGCGGATCTGCCAGCACCTTGATCTTTGACTCCCCAGACCCTAGAACTCTAAGGAATAAATCTGTTTCTAAGCCACCCATTTAATGGTAGTTTGTTACTGCAGCCTGTCTTATTCCATTTACTGTGGCTTATAACAGAATACCTGAACTGAGTAATTCGTAAAGAAACTAAATTCATTTCTTACAGTCCTGAAGGCTGGGAAATCCAAGGTCAAGAGGCTGTGTCTGGTGAGGGTCTTCATGCTGGCAGGGACTTTCTGCAAAGTCCCAAGGCAGCCCAGGGCATCTCAAGGCAAGGGGCCAAGTGTGCGAGCTCAGTTCTCTCTTCTTATAGAGCCGAAAGTCCCACTCCTAAGAACACCCATTAACCCGTTACTCCCTGAATGGAGTAATCTATTCACGAGGGAAGGGGACATAGGACATAATCACCTCTTAAACACCCCACCTCCCGATACTGCCACGTTGGGGATTAAATTTCAACTTGAAGAAGGAGACAAATATTCAGACCATACCATAGTGCAAGACGGGGAAGACAGTAGGTCCAGTATGTCCTGGGATGAGAAGGGAACTGCTAAAACCACACATGAGCAGTCAGTGAGGCACTAGAATCAGGCTTTGTAGCCCCAGCGGTGGCCGAAGAACACTCAGCATCTTCTCACCTGCTTGGTTAAGACATTAGAAAAAAATTGGTGCTGCAAGATTACAGTTGGGTGGGGTGAGATGACAGCGGGGCGGGGGAGATGACAGTGGGGCGGGGAGGTGACAGCGGGGCGGGGGAGATGACAGCGGGGCGGGGGGAGATGACAACGGGGCGGGGAGGTGACAGCGGGGTGGGGGAGATGACAGCGGGGCGGGGGAGATGACAGTGGGGCGGGGAGGTGACAGCGGGGCGGGGGAGATGACAGCGGGGCGGGGGAGATGACAGCGGGGCGGGGGGAGATGACAGCGGGGCGGGGGGAGATGACAACGGGGCGGGGAGGTGACAGCGGGGTGGGGGAGATGACAGCGGGGCGGGGGAGATGACAGTGGGGCGGGGGAGATGACAGTGGGGGGAAATGACAGTTGGTGGGAGGAGATGACAGCGGGGTGGGGGAGATGACAGCAGCGGGGGAGATGAGAGTGGGGGGAAATGATGGTGGGGGGAGATGACAGCGGGGTGGGGGAGATGATGGTGGGGAGGGGGGAGATGACAGCGGGGTGGGGGAGATGACAGTGTGGTGGGGGAGATGACAGCGGGGTGGGGGAGATGACAGCGGGGCGGGGGAGATGACAGCGGGGCGGGGGGAGATGACAGCGGGGCGGGGGAGATGACAGCGGGGCGGGGGGAGATGACAGCGGGGCGGGGGGAGATGACAACGGGGCGGGGAGGTGACAGCGGAGTGGGGGAGATGACAGCAGGGCGGGGGAGATGACAGTGGGGCGGGGGAGATGACAGCGGGGTGGGGGAGATGACAGTGGGGGGAAATGACAGTTGGTGGGAGGAGATGACAGCGGGGGGGAGATGAGAGCGGGGTTGGGGAGATGACAGCAGGGCGGGGGGAGATGACAGTGGGGCGGGGGAGATGATAGTGGGGAGGGGGGAGATGACAGTGGGGTGGGGGAGATGACAGTGTGGTGGGGGAGATGACAGCGGGGCGGGGGAGATGACAGTCGGGGGGAGATGATAGTGGGGAGGGGAGAGATGACAGTGGGGGGAAATGACAGTTGGTGGGAGGAGATGACAGCGGGGTGGGGGAGATGACAGCGGGGTGGGGGGAGATGACAGCGGGGTGGGGGAGATGACAGTGTGGTGGGGGAGATGACAGCGGGGTGGGGGAGATGACAGCGGGGCGGGGAGATGACAGCGGGGTGGGGGAGATGACAGCGGGGTGGGGGAGATGACAGTGGAGGGGAGATGATAGCGGGGAGGGGGGAGATGACAGCGGGGTGGGGGAGATGACAGTGAGGTGGGGGGAGATGACAGCGAGGTGGGGGAAGATGACAGCGGGGTGGGGGAGATGACAGCGGGGTGGGGGAGATGACATTGGTTGGGGAAATGACAGTGGGCGGGGGGGAGATTGCAGTAGGGAAGTGCTGAGTTCTGTCCTCTGTCTTTCCTCTGAGGACTTGGCCTGTGAGGGGACAAGGCAGGAGTGGCTGCCCCTTAGCCGCAGTGGAAGCTTCCTGCTGAGTGTCTGGACCCTGCTCTAGCTGCTGCTCCCTGTGGCACTCCTTTGGGGGACACGCTTCCCACACAGGCTGCCTCCCTTCTCTGGCCCTGCAGCTGGGGCATACATGCTGTGCAGGGCATCCTCATGCTGCCCCTCTGCCTGCCTCCTCCTTTCCAGGAGTGAGTGTGGGTCTGTGGCAGGGGTTCTGCAGGGAACACAGTGAATTGGGGCACTGGGTAAAGGAGGAATGCTGTTTCCTGTGTCCTGGAGCCGCATGAAGTGGGAAGGGAGATGCAGCCTGGGAGGGGAGCAGGGTGAGATTCTCAGTGGAGTGGCTGCGCTGGCTTCTGAGACATTCAAAGACTTCCTTGCGCTTCGTCACAGGCGAGAGCAGATGACCAGATGGGGCTCCGCAGGTGGGCAGGGCCTGGCTGTTTTCTCATCCGCAGGACTGCTGCCCCCGTGGTTGAGTGAGGGGCAGACAGGCAGCCCCAGGGAACATGGTCTGTGGGGCTTTCCGAGCCTCTTGTCTTTCTGAGCCCTCCCCAGAATCGCCCTTAATGGTTCATTCATGGCAATGTAGGTGTTTTCTGGCAGGTACCCCCAAACTCTTCCAGTTCCAAAGCTGCTTCCACAGTTTTAGGTATTTGTTACAGTAGCACCCCTATCTCGGTATCAATTTCCTCGTAATACCATTGCCTGGGAGTTAGGATTTCAACATATGAATTTTGGGGGAGCATATCCAGACCACAGCACCCCCTTCCTTTGAGTTACTGGCATATTTTTGGGTGAGCCATTGAGAGGCAGGTGGAGCTGATCCGGGGGAGCCTGTCTTAGCCTCATGCCTGGTGTCCCTAACCAAGGAGTCACTGGAGGTGGACAAGCCCAGCAAGGGAGGCCCAGGAGGCTGCTACCCAACCGTTGTATGCCTTTGGGTGTATCATGGACCTCTCTGAACCTCAGTGTCTTCTTCTGTACAAGAATGGTAGTGATTCTGGCCTCACAGTGTGGTTTTAAGGACTGGTTGGGCTCCCCGTGTTCTCACAGACACTGTGCCCTGGCTCCTAGTGAAGTGAAGACTCCTGCTTCTTGGTGTTTGGGTCCCCCTGAGATGTTTGTTGGCGAGGAGTCTCCTGGACCCCAGCTCATTTCTGAGCCTACTCCCTCTCCAAACGCCTCCCACGAGGGAACAGATGCTGATTGGATTGCTGGAAGCTGAGTCACTGGCTGGGCTGTGTTTAGCAGTGGGTGTGGCCAGCAGGTGTGGTCGGTGGTGGGCAGGGTCATCACATAAAAGGCCCCACCTGCCCACGTCTGGCTTCCTGGACCCCTGTGCTGACTGACAGGCAGACAGGTCCCATGTGCTGGCCTGGGCTTAGGCAGGGCCTAGGTGACCAGGTGGGCCCACCTACGATATATCTGGGGCTGATGTAGCCTTCATTTCCTTCTCGCTGAAGGCATGATCTCTCCCGTAGCCTCAGGTGGTCTAGCAAAGGCTGGGGAATGGTGGTGGTGGGTGGTGTTGAGCAGTTGGGGCGGATGTGAGATTATGGGGTCAGGTCATTCCAATAAAGGCAGAACTCAGACGTGAGCTGTGTGTTGGTGAGTAGACCGTTTTGTCAGAGGCTTTTTTTTTTTTTTTTTCCCTCCATACCCTTTCTCTTCCAGGACTGTGGCCTTTGGCGCCTAAGATCCCAAGACACCAAGCTTTTGGAACCTAAGTGCAGGGCACTGCTAAGTGACACTGGGTTGGCCTCCTCCAACTAAGGCCTCCTCCTCCTGTTTGGCACAGCATCCCCAGCCAGGGAGTAAGCTGTTTCGGGGGGCTCTTTGCCTCCACCAATGCCCCCACTACATGTTCTCAGCTCCCCTCTGACCTTTACCTCCACTGGCTCTTCCGGAGCCCCCACCTGCCTGCCAGCAATGCCCAAATACCTCTCCTGCCCACCTCCGGCTGTCTACTAGATGTAGCTAAAGATGTTGAAAATGCCTGTTGGAAACAGATGCTCGGTGCCACAAAGAAAAATCAGCACTGAGACAAATCTTTCAGCAATGCAATTTGTACTTCCTGGACTGCAGGAAGGGTATTCTCACACTAGCCATCTAGCCATGAGAGTACAATGAACAAAGGAAAACACACACATGTATCCCTTATGCATTTGGGGTTGTCCTTACTGCTGTGTCTGAGCTCTGTTGGCTGGAGCCAGACCTCACAATCTACACTAAAACTCCACTGGCTAGTAACTTAAAACTTTTCTAAACAGGCAAAAGCAACGGCGAGCTGGGACATGTCTGTGAGCACATCCAGCACAGATGTCTTGGTTAAAGTTCAAGGACATAGAATGTACTACGTGCCTGTAAGCATGGCATGTCTAACAGCTGCATAGGATAGGGCTTCACGCAGAGTTATTAGCACATATTCTTTAACAAGAAAGGAAGCTTTAAAAAGGAACCTTTCTATTTCCCACGTGCCCAAAACTTCAATCCTCACCTCTGTCCCACCCCCAAAGGCCACCCCCCCACCTGGTTTCCCTGCAGCTTCTTCATCTGACAACAAAGGGGACTGTGTGGCTGGTGTCCCACACAGCTGCCAGCCCTGCCCTGCTGCATCTGGGTGGTGAAAGGAGGCATGGGCAGGCAGGCCTCCTCCCCAAACATCTGCAAAGCTGCAGGGTGGTAGAAGCAGCAGCCAGCCAGCCCAGGGCAGTGGGGGTGCATCCCAGTCCGGAATATCTTCTCGAGTGTTTAAAGCTGAACCAGCTGACTAGACCACGGTCCTCGGCACTCAATGAGAGGGCTGATTTGGGGTGGCTTTGTCTCTGCGTCTGGACATCACTCAGTGGCTACACTAAGGTACTTGGGTTTCCGACGCGTCCTGGTCCAAGTTGCTAAATGTAGGGTCTAGCCCCACAGGGTCCTGTGAGCCCCTCTCTTCAGGTGCGGAGACGAGAAACTGTGGAAATAAAAGATAGAAGACACAGAGATAGAGAAAAGAGAGTTTGGACCCAAGCTTGGAGTCTGGCAGTGGCCCTGAGTGCCTGGACGCTCTGACTTCTATTGAGTACCAAGCAGCGGGCAGGGAAGGTAGGGTGAGGCAATGGTGGTCAGCGACACGGTCAGGCAAATCAATGTCTTGGGGGCCCAGGGCTTCTAAGTAGCTGAGATGAGGAGAAAACCTAATGCATCAGCACTTTTCACATATTTGTCAGAAATAGCAAGGACGTTAAGATTATGTTAGAATTATTAATTCTTATCTTCTGAGAAAAAGAGAAACCAGGTGCGGAAGTGGAGCGTGAGCGCGGACGTGGAACGTGACCACTGAGGCACAGCCTCGCATAGAGACAGTTAAGCCCCCGATGTCTGCAGGCCTCCCTGACAGCTGTCAGGCCTACCACAACAGCTTGGAGAAGCGGAGTTTCCTCCAGACTTCCCCAGGAAGGAGATATCTTGGCCATTTTGGACATCTCCTTCCCTAGCTGGCTAAAAAGCAGGCGCTTTCACAGTGCTGGCGCTGTCACACAGCAGAGGTGCCCTTCAGCAGCACTTACGCAGCGTGACACAGGGCGTAGAGCATCTTGCCGTAGGATCACTTTGTTCACAGTGTCACCTCAGTTCCATGCTTCATAACCCGATAGTCATTAGTAAAATTAAAGGTTCTATTGAGTATATATCTTTATAATTATAAGTGAGTAACTATAAGATTATGATTAGATAAGGGAATAACTATGTGCTTATATTTCTAATTCTTTTCTAAATCAATATTTATATTGGAACGGCCTGAGGCTTCAGAGTCGTGCCACGGCACTTGCAGGGTCCCCCCGCAGCTAAACGGCGTCATGCTCTGATTCTTCACTCCTTTACTCAAACGCCTCTGGGTTCCCCTGCCCTCGAGATGTTTTAAAAGTGCAGTCTGACCATACTGTCCCTGTGGACCGAAGTGCACTTACGTGTGAATGTTTAACGACGACTCTGGATGAAATGCCCTGATTGGCAGTGTTCACCAGTTACCGTGGTGTAAACCTGCCCGTCATGGCCAATGTCAAACTACCAACCAAAAGGTACTGATTATGCCATGGGGAAGAGGTCACAGCAGCACACTGTCACCCAGGCTCTTCTATACACACACAACCTCAATGGCAGAGAAAACAGTGCCGTATAGTCAAATGTTAGAAAGTTTTGAGTCTTTATCTTTTTTTGAATATAATTTTATTTTTAATAATGGCTGTGCTTAGCAACTGATCTGCAAAATTCCTGAAAATGTCACAGTCTGCTTGGGAGCTGGCACAAGCACACCCCGCTACAGGGACAGACCCAGACTCCTGGGACAAAGCCTACACCGGTGGCCTCTGCCATCCAGACTCACCATCCTCCACAAGCCACACCCCACGCCAGCCGCCGGGATCCCCGTGCTGGACCCTGCTGATCTTAGCCCCTTTCACCCTCTGTCTGAGCCTCCCTTCCTCCCTTTCCCTTTCTCACTCTTCCTCTTTCCCTCTGAGTATTTATGGAGCCCTGCTATGTGGCAGGGCTTTGCAAACCCAGGGATGCAAATGTGGCCCCCGCCTTCTGGAGCTGGGGTTTTCTCAGAGCCAGGTCTCCAGGACCATATGAAGCTTCCAGATTTGGGTGAACAGGGAGCTGAACTTTTGGCTGGAGCCACATGACCCTTCCTCAGCTGCTAACCCTGCAGCAGTCCCCAGATTGGGCCCAGGACCCCTTCAGTTACCTGGATAATATCCTGTGTGTTTGGCGCCACCCCCTGCCCCCACCAGCCCACCCTGGGACATGCATTTCCAAGAGTTCAGAGGGGGAGCTCCTGGGCGTGTTCCTTTCCTAGATGGCCTGCCTGTGTGATGGCTTGGGGAGGTCCAGGAGGCCGCCTTGGTGATCAGGAGCATGTGAGCACTGGTGGGGATGACGCAGCCCGGAGGGTCCTGCTATGCACCCCGCACACAGGGGACTTCCCTCTCTGCTGCACTGTGCGCGCCCCTGGCATTTCAAATGAAAGTTTGGCACCGTATACAGGGAGACGTTTTGCTGGAAGATGAACTTAAATGCAGGCAGTATCACAGGGGTGGAACAGGAAGCAGTACAGGGGGTGCCCAGTGCAGCCTCTGGGGAAGAGACCTGGCCTTGGTCCTGCCTCTAAGAGTCACTGCTGTGTGACCTCAGGAAAATTACTCAAATACTCTGAACCTCAGATTCTTCGGCTGTGTAAGGGCAACAACAAATACTTCATGGTTGGTTGTGAGAATTACTTAAGCTGACACAATAAACACGCAACAGGGGTCTGTGTGTGGCGAATGGGCGGGCAGGAAGTTTTCTGCTGCGTAATTTGGGATACTAAAGGCAAAGACGATTATTGAGCGTCACCTGGTGGCCAAATGCTACCATTACACCTTAGATTGTGCCCAGCTGGGTAACTTTTGGACTCACAGGCCCTGCTAGTGAATGCCTGCGGCCCCTTCCTGCTTCTGTCAGCTCCTTGACCGCTGTGGTTGGCAGCCTCCTCGGAAAAGGGGAGGATTGCACAGGACAGGTATATTCACTGCACCTGTCCCGGACTCTTCAGAACTAGCTCCTGCTCTGATGCCTCCTGGGGGATCGTCCTTCAGCTAAGGAAGCTGATCCTTGCTGCAGCTGGGCTGGGGACTGCCAGGGATTCGCGGGCCTTGGAAATGGAGATGGCAGCCCGCGCTGTGTGTGTGTGTGTGTGTGTGTGTGTGTGTGTGTGTGTGTGTGTGTTTGCCAGACCCAGCCCTCGTGTCTCCGGGTGAACCGTAGGGCCTCATTCTGGATTTTAACACCCGAGTTGTGACTGGGTCTGGGCTGCATCCCTGCGGGTTCTCTGCAGTCCCCGCCCCTGCGGGCAGCCCTGCTGTGTGCCAGGCACGGTGCTGGGTGCTGGGGACGCGGCACCGCACCTGCGGCTTAGGTTGGAGGGGGGAGGTGGAAGGGGATTTGGGTGGGGACTTCTGGAGTCCTGTTCCAGGGTGTTCCTGGGTTCGGGGGGAGCCTACATCTCCCCCAGGCGGCGGGTGTAGCGGTCTCCTTCCCTTCCCCCAGCGTTTCCTCATGCACAAGGCCTGTGCTGACACTGGGGTCACTCTGCCATGCCACCTGCGACCTTGAATTTAGTGACAGCCAATACCGGCTCTGTCCAAGTGCCATGTGTGGTACACGTTTCCTCGGGCCCTGGAGATGGCCTTGTGATGGCTGGCGGTACAACCCCCCGCCAGCACCATCCCCTCCACTTTGCAGAGGAGGAATCTGACCTGGAGAGGTCACATCCACCGGCCAAGGGAAGCCCAGGGTCAGGCTCTCGGAGCCCAGAAGCTCTCGCCCCTCCTGCTGCGAGGCCGTATGATTTTCCTCCTGAAGATGGTTAGGGGCAGGAATCCGGCGCCAGCAGCTTCTCACTCCATCCAGGGCCGCACATCGGGTTGGGGCAGGAAGAGGAGGCCCTCGCGGCACTGCGCACGTGCCTCCAGGGCCTCACGTGCTTCCGGCGCCGTCCCACGTGCAGCCGCGGCACCCAGGAGGTGAGGCTCAGCGCAGTGGCCCCTGTCCCTGCCTCTAGGGCGCTGCCGCCATAGCCTGGGAAGGAGGCCGAGCCCGTGCTGCCGCGACTGTGACCCCTGCACAGGTGAGGGCGTCCCCACGCCCCGGCTGAGACTGGGTTCTCGCGTTTTCAGCAGAGCGCTGCGTAGAGTCCTTCGCCCGCGTCCTTTCCCTGAGGCGCTGCGCCTCCAGGAGGCGGAAGCTACGGGTCGGGTCCTGGCTCCTCCTGCGCTGGGGACAGGCGGCTCCGCACCCCCAGTCACCCCACAGCGGCCTTCACCATCCCGGACAGGGGGAGGCTCGGGGCACGGGGTGGGCCTGGGGCCGCGCTCAGGGAGGCTGAGGACAATGGACCCCCTTCCCACCCCACGCCGTCCCCGCCGCCGCTGCGGACCCAGCGCCTCACCCAGGGGCAGGGGTCGGCCGCGCCCGGAAGCCTGGGGAGGGTGCGTGGGAGCGGCCGCCTGCGGGGCTGCGCGGCCTCCGGTCACGGCCCGGCCCGCGGGGTCCTGCCTTGGGCCCCGCCCTGTCTCCCCAGGGCCCCGCCGGAGGTGCTCACCCGTCGTGAATACACGCAGGCTACGGGCAGCCATTGAGGCCACACTGTCATCTCTGGGGACTGGACCAAAATGCCCAAAACCACGGAAAAATGAGAGGCCCAAATAATCTCTCCCGACTCTTCACAGTTGTTAACTTTTTGCCTCCTTTTGTCACGTTCGTTCTCTGTCACTCTTTTTATGCATGTACGTGCCCCCCCCGCACCCCACTGGAAAGTAATATTCAGACATTGTGACACTTCATTTCTATATACATTTTCCCCTAAGCATTTCTAGCATTAAATGTAGACCATTAAAGATAGAACAGGAAAGCTCCGAATTAGAAGCAAAGGCATCCCGTCAATAACCTGAGCTTCTGCAGTAAGAAACTGGGAAAAGGAGACCAACAGAAATCCAACGCGAACAAAGCAGGCCATAATACATAGAAGGCCGGGCGCGGTGGCTCACACCTGTGATCCCAGCACTTTGGGAGGTTTGAGGTGGGCGGGTCACCTGAGGTCAGGAGTTCAAGATCAGCCTGGCCAACATGGCGAAACCCCATCTCTACCAAGAATGCAAAAATTAGCCAGGTGTGGTGGCGCGCGCCTGTAATCCCAGCTATTTGGGAGGCTGAGGCAGGAAAATCACTTGAACCCAGGAGGCAGAGGTTGCAGTGAGCTGAGCCTGTGGCACTGCCCTCCAGCCTGGGCAACAGAGTGAGACAAAAACCAAACAAAAAAGGAACAACAACAACAAAAACAAAAGAATTAGCTGGGCATGATGGCCCGCTTCTGTAATCCCTGCTACTCAGCTGCCTGAGGCAGAGAATCGCTGGAACCTGTGAGGCGGAGGTTGCAGTGAGCCGAGGTCGTGCAATCGCACTCCAGCCTGGACGACAGAGCAAGACCCTGTCTCAAATGAAGAAGGAAAAAAAAACACCCCGAAACAAACAAACAATCACATAAGAGCAGAATCTAACTCAAAAGAAAACAGAAAAGAGAAAATTTTTCAAAAAACATTTTTACTATTTAGGTCTGCAATTTGTCTAGATTAGATTGTGATGCGGGACAAGCCAGCCCCCAAACTGGGCCTTACTCCTGGGCCGAGGGGCGGTTCCTGGCTTTTGCCAGGTGAGAACTCAAGGGTGAGCCGGTGGTGTTAGCCAGCAACGTTGATTGTGGCGGCAAAGCACAGCGCTGGTGGAGGGACTGCCCCTTGCAGATGCGGAGCAGGGCCAGGAAGACCCTGTAGACAGTGAGCCCAGAACAGCAGCTCAGAGGCAGGTCTGCGTCATGTTTACACCCATGCTTAATTATATGCAAATTAAGGAATAGTTTATACAGAGATTTCTAGGATGAGGGCGGTAACTTCTGGGTTATCAGGTTGTTGCTATGGAGAGGGGTGGTAAATCCCTGGCGTTGCCATGGCAATTGTGCACTGGCAGAGCCCACTGGTGGTGTGTTTCATGTAAGGTGCTTTGGCCCTAGACCTGTTTTAGCTAGTCCTCAGTTTGGTCTGGTGTCTAAGCTTTGCCTCTGGAGTAATCCCGCCTCCTACCTCAATTCTTAAACATGATTTGAGTTACCAATCAACACTATTTACTGACAAGACCCTCACATTTCCAGCACTGTCCTGCGTCACCTTGTCATAAATCAGGAGATTGTATATTTTCAAATCCGTTTCTAAACTCTTTTTCTGTTGGTTTATATTTCTGTCTTTGTACCACTATGACAGTGTCTTAATTACCTCCGGTTTTCTCCTTCTCATCCTCATCCTCCACCCCGTCCTGCTTCAAGATCGCCTTCGTTATTCTCAGCCCTTTGCATTTGCATACACATTTTACAGTTAGGTTATCATTTTTCCACCAAAAACGAATTCTTCTGGGATTTGTATGTGATTATATGAAATATTTAAATGATTTTGGGGAGACTTTCTCATCTAAAAATATTGAGCCTTTCAATAATTAACATAGTATATATTCTTTTTTTATTTAGGGTTTAATTTTCCTTAATAATGTCTTGTAGCTTTCAGTGTAGAAGTCCTATACATCTTTCATTATATTCATTCACTTAAGAGTGTTTTATGTTTTTCAAAAGCTTTTCTAAATTTCTAACATTTGATGTAGGCGTATAGAAATACAAGTGATTCTTGTATATTGACCTTGTATACAGCAGCCTTGCTAAATGCACTTACTGCTTAAAATCATTTATTGGTAGAGTCATTTGGATTTTCTAATACACAATCACGTTATTTGCAAATAATAACAGTTTTATAGTTTTTTATCTGGATGCCTTTCATCTCCCTTCCTTGCCCTTCTACACTAAGACATTCAGTACAATTTTGAATAAAAGTAGTGAGAATGGATATCTTTGTCATGTTCTTGGTTTTAGGTGGAGAACTTCAGCATTTTACCAATTCATATGATGGCTTCTCTAGACTTATTTTTCAGGTCATGGAAGTGTTATTTTATTTTTAGTTTTCTAAGAGTTTTTTAATCATTAATTTTGTTAAATGCCTTTTCTGCATCTATTGAGATAATCGTGGGAATTTTCTATTTTTTTTTCTTTCTGTGAATGTGGTGTATTAGGGTTTTTCAGAGAGAAACAGAACTAATAGGATAGATAGATAGCATATTGGTCCGTTTTCATGCTGCTGATAAAGACATACCTGAGACTGAGCAATTTTCAAAAGAAAGAGGTTTATTGGGCTTCCAGTTCCACATGGCTGGGGAGGCCTCACAAACATGGCAGAAGGCAAGGAGGAGCAAGTCACATCTTATGTGGATGGCAGCAGGCAAAGAGAGAGCTTGTGCAGAGAAACCCCCATTTGCAAAACCATCAGATCTTGTGAGACTTATTCACTATCAGGACAACAGCATGGAAAAGACCTACCCCATAATTCAGTTATCTCCTACTGGGTACCTTCCACAACACATGGGAATTATGGGAGTTACAAGATGAGATTTGGGTGGGGACACAGAGCCAAACCATATAATTCCACCCCTAGATACAATGAGGGTACAGGCATTGGGTAAATGCAACCATTTCAAATGGGAGAAATTGGCCAAAACAAAGGGACTAGAGGCCCCATGCAGGTCTGAAATCCAGCACGGCAGTCAAATCTTAAAGCTCCAAAATGATTTCCTTTGACTCCAGGTCTCACATCAAGGTCACACTGATGCAAGAGGTAGGTTCCCATAGTCTTGGGCAGTTCTGCCCCTTTGGCTTTGCAGGGTACAGCCTCCCTCATGGCTGCCTTCGTGGGCTGGTATTGAGTATCTGCAGCTTTTCCAGGCACATGGTGCAAGCTGTCAGTGGATCTACCATTCTGGCATCTGGAGGATGGTGGCCCTCTTCTCACAGCTCCACTAGGCAGTGCCCCAGTAGGGCTATAAGATGAGATTTGGGTGGGGACACAGAGGCAACCCATATTAGATAGATAGATGTAGATTTGGTATAAGAAATTGGCTCATGTGATAGTGGAGGCTGATAAATCCCAATATTTGCAGTGGGCAAGGTGGAGACCCAGGAGAGCTGCTGATCCAAAGGCCAGCAGCCTGAAGACCCAGGAAGAGTTGATGTTTCTGTTTGAGTCTGAAAGCCTGAAAGACCAATGTCTCAGGTCAAGTAGTCTGGCAGGAGGCCTTCCCTCTTACTCAATCTTTTTGTTCTACTTAAGCCTTCAGTTGATTGGGTGAGGGCCACCCACATTGGGGAGGGCAATCTGTTGTGCTCAGTCTATTGATTCAAATGTTAATCTCATCCAGAAACACCCTCACAGACGTCCTCAGAATAATGTTTAGCCAAATGTCTTAGCAACCTGTGACTCAGTCAAGTTGATACATAAAATGAACCATCATAAGTGGTGAATTACTCTGATTTTTTTTAGATTTTCAGAAAAGTTGCAAAGATGACACAGAGAATTTCTCATATGCCTTTCATTCGGTTTCCCCTATCATTTAAAATATTTTATTTATTCATTTATTTTATTTTTAATGTTTGTGTCTTCATAGTAGGTTTATATATTTATGGAGTACATGAGATATTTTGATACAGGCATGCAATTTGTAATAATTCCATCAGGGGAAATGGTATATTCATCACCTCAAGGATTTATCATTTTTTGGTGTTACAAACAATCCAATTAGACTCTTTGAGTTATTTTAAAATGTTCAATAATTGTTGTTGACTTTAGTCACCCTGTTGTGCTATCAAATACTATGTCTTATTCATTCTATCTAAGTATGTCTTTGTACCCCTTAACCATCCCTACCATTCACCCTTCTACCCTTACCAGCCTCTGGTAACCTTCATTTTACTCTCTGTCTCCATGAATGCCATGGTTTTAATTTTTAGCTCCTACAAATGAGTGAGAACATGTAAAACTTGTCTTTCTGTGCCTGTCTTATTTAACTTAACATAATGTCCTCCATTTCCATCCACGTGGTCACGGATGACAGCATCGCATTCTTTTTTATGGCTGAATCAGCTATAAAAAAGAATGCGATGCTTTCATCTGGGACCACGTGGATGGAAACGTGTATATGCACCACATTTTATTTATTCTTTTGTCTGTTGATAGACAGCTAGGTTCCAAATCTTGGATATTGTGAACACTGCTGCAATACATAGGATTGCAGACATCTCTTTGGTTTACTGATTTATTTTCTTTTAGGTATATCCCTATCAGTGGGATTGCTGGATCACATAGTAGTTCTATTCTTCATTTTGTTTTTGTTTTTTGATTTTTTTTTTTCCTGAAATGGTGTCCCGCTCTATTGCCCAGGCTGGAGTGCAGTGGTGTGATCTTGGCTCACTGCAGACTCTACCTCCTGGGTTCAACTGATTCTCCTGCCTCAGCTTCCCAGATAGCTGGGATCACAGGCATATACCACCATGTCTGGCTAATTTTTGTATTTTTAGTAGAGCTGGGGTTTCACTCAGTGGGCCAGGCTGATCTCGAACTCCTGACTTCAGGTAATCTGCCCGCCTTGGCCTGCCAAAGTGCTGAGATTGCAGGTGTGAGCCACGGTGCCCAGCCAATTCTTAGTTTTTTGAGGAACCTCCGTGTTTTTTTCCAAGTGACTGTACTAATTTACATTCTCACTAACAGTGTATGAGAGTTCCCTTTCTCCGAATTCCATCATTCATTATTTCCTGCTTTTTGGATAAAAGCAATTTTAATTAGTATGAGGTGCCGTCCCACTGGAGTTTTGATTTGTGTTTCCCTGATGATCAGTGATGTTGAGCACCTGTTCCTATACCTGTTTGCCATTTGGATGTATTCTTTTGAGAAATATCTATTCAATCTTTTGCCCATTTTAAATCAAATTATTAGATTTTTTTTTCCTATTGAGTTGTTTGAGCTCCTTATATATTCTGGTTATTAATCCCTTGTCAGATGGATAGTTTGCAAATATTTTCTTTCTTTCTGTGGATTGCCTCTTCACTTTGTTGATTGTTTCCTTTGCTATGCAGAAGCTTTTTAATGATGTGATTTTTAAAAATGTGATTCCATTTGTCCGTTTTTTGCTTTGGTTCCCTGTGCCTCTGAAGTATTACTCAAGAAATCTTTGCCTGGACCAATGTCCTGGAGAGTTTCTCCTGTGTTTTCTTTTAGTAGTTTCATAGTTCCAGGTCTTAGATTTAAGTCTTTAATCCATTTTGATTTGATTTTTGTGTATGGTGAGAGATAGTGGTCTGGTTTCATTCTTCTGCATATGAGCACCCAAGGTTGCACAATTTACTGACAAGACTATCCTTTTCTCAATATGTGTTCTTGGAAACTTTGTTGAAAATGTTGAAATGTTCACTGTAGCTCTATGGATTTATTTCTGGATTCTCTACTCTGTTCTATCGGTCTATGTGTCTGTTTTTATGTCAGTACCATCCTGTTTTGGTTACTGTAGTTCTGTTCTTGGTCTTTTGTGGTCCCACATAAAGTTTAGGATTGTTTTTTCTATTTCTGTGAGGAATTTCATTAGTACTTTAATAGGGATGGCATTGAATCTGTAGATTGCTTTGGGTAGCATTTTAATAATATTAATTCTTCTAATCCATGAACATGGAATATCTTTCCATTTTTTGGTGTCCTCGTCAATATCTTGCATAAAAGTTTATATTGTAAAGATCTTTCACTTCCTTGGTTAAGTTTATTCCTGGGTATTTTATTTAATTTGTAACTATTGTAAATGGGATTCATTTATTGACTGCTTTTTCAGGTTGTTTACTGATTTTTGAGTGTTGATTTTGTATTCTGCAACTTTACTAAATTTGTTTATCAGTTTCAATAGTCTTTTGGTGGAGTATTTAGTTTTTTTCAAGTTTAAGATCATATTATCTGCAAACAAACATAATTCTACTTTTTCCTTTCCATTTTGAATGCCTTTTACTTCTTTCTCTTGTCTGATTACTCAAGGTAGGACTTCCAGTACTATGTTGAAGAACAGTCGTGAAAGTGGGCATCCTTGTCTTCTTCCAGATTTTAGAGGAAAGGCTTTCAATTTTTCCCCATTCAGTATGATACTAGTATGATCAATTTATGCATATATATGTATATATAATCTTATGTATGTATATATAATCGTGTGTGTGTGTGTACACACACACACACACACACACACACACACGTTGCAGGATGCAAAAACTGGGTATAGAAGGAATCGTGTCTCAACACAAAAGCCATGCTTTTTATTGTGTTGAGGCATGCTTCCTTCTATACCCAGTTTTTGAGTGTTTTTAAAAAAATTATGAAAGGATGTAGAATTTTATCAAAAGCTTTTTCAGCATCAATTGGAATGATCATATGGTATTTTTCCTTTATTATGCTGATATGGTCTATCACATTGACTGTTGTATGTTGAACATGCATGCAGTCTTGGGATAAATCCCACTTGGTCATGATGAATGTTTTTTTAATGTGTTGTTGAATTTGGTTTGCTAGTATTTTGTGGAGGATTCTTGCATCAATGTTCACTGGGGATATTGGCCTGTAGTTTTCTTTTTTTGACGTGTCTTTGTCTGATTTTCATATCAGGGTAGTTCTGGCCTCATAGAATGAGTTGAAAGTATTCTCTCCTCTGTTTTTTGGAATACTTTTTTGAGTAAGATTGATATTAGTTCTTCTTTAACTGTTTGGTAAAATTTAGCAGTGAAGCCATTGGGCCCTGGGCCTTGCTTTGCTGAGAGATTTTTAAATTATGGCTTTTATCTCATTACTTGTTATTGGTCTATTTACATTTTGGATTTCTTTATGGCTCAAGCTTTGTAGATTGTATGTGTCTAGGAACTTATTTATTTCTTCTGTTTTCCAATGTATTGGCATAGTTGGTTATAATAGTTTCCAATTGAATTTCTGAGATATCAGTTGTAATGTCTCCTTTTTCATCTCTGATTTTATTTATTTGGATCTTCTTTTTTTTTTTCTTTCTTCTCAGTCTGGTTAAAGGTTTATTGATGTTATCTTTTCAAAAAGCCAACTATTTGTTTCATTGATCTTTTGTACTTTTTTCATTTCAATTTCATTTATTTCTGTTTTGATCTTTATTATTTCTTTTTTCTACTAATTTTGGTTTTGTTTGCTCTTGCTTTTGTAGTTCTTTAAGATGAAATATTAGGTTATTTATTTGAAAATTTTCAACTTTATTGATGTAAGAGGCACTTACTGCTGTAAACTTTCCTCTTGAGTATTGTTTTGGTTGTGTCCCATAGGTGTTGGTATGTTGTGTTTCCATTTTCATTTGTTTCAAGAAAATTTTCAATTTTCATCTTAATTCCTTCCTTGATCTACTGGTCATTCAGAAACATATTGTTTAATTTCCATGTGTTTGTATAGTTTCCAAAGTTTCTCTTGTTATGATTTCCAGTTTTATTCCATTGTGGGCAGAGAAGATACTTGATGTAATTTCAGTTTTTTTTTTGAAATTTTAAAGATTTGTTTTGTAACCTAACATATGGTCTATCATTGAGAATGATCCACGTGCTGAGGCAAAGAATGTGTTATTTTGCAGCCATTGGATGATATGTTCTGTAAATATCTATTAGGTCCTTCTGTTCTGTAGTGCAGATTAAGTCTGAAGTTACTTTATTGATTTTCTCCCTGGATGATCTGTTCAACGCTGAAAGTGGGGCATTAAAATCTCCACCTATTGTTGTACTGGGATCTATCTCTCTCTTTAGATCTAATAATATTTGCCTTGTATATCTGGAAGCTCCAGTGTTGGGTGTATGTATGTTTATCACTGTTATATCCTCACGCTGAATTGACCCCTTATCATTACATAGTAAACTTGTCTCTTTTTATAACTTTTGTCTTGAAATTACTTAATCTGATATAAGTATAGCTACTTTTTTGGTTTCCATTTGCATGGAATATCTTTTCCTATCCCTTTATTTTCAGTCTATAGATGTCTTTATAGGTAAAGTGTGTTTCTTGCAGGCAACAGATCATTGGATCTTGTTTTCATAAAGTCCATTCAGCTACTCTTTGTCTTTGATTGGTGAGTTTAGCCCAGTTACATTAAATGGTATTACTGATAAGTAAGGACTTACTACTGCTATTTTGTTATTTGTTTTCTGGTTGTTTTGTGATCTTCTCTTCCTTCTCGTCTTTCTTTTTGTGAAGGTAATTTTCTCTGATGGTATGTTTTAACCTCTTGATTTTTGTGTACCTGTTGTAGGTGTTTTGATTTGAGATTACCATGAAGCTTGCAAATAGTATCTTTAAAGTCATTATTTTAAACTGATGACAACTTAACACTAATTGCAAAAACAAGCTAACAAATAGGCAAAGAGAAAACTAATAAAAACTGCACTTCAACTTCATCCCCCTACTTTTGAGCTTTTTGTTTTTTCTATTTTATTATACTGTCTATATCTTAAAAACTTGTAGTTATTATGTTTGATATGTTCATCTTTTGTCTTTCTACCCAAGGTATGAGTAGTTTACATACCATAATTGTAATGTTATAATATTATGTGTTTGTGTACTTACTATTACCAGTGAGTTTTGTACATTCAGATAATTTCTTATTGTTAATGTCCTCTTCTTTTGGATTGAAGAACTCCCCTTAACATTTCTTGTGGGACAGGTCTGGTATTGATGACATTCCTTTGCTTTTGATTGCCTGGGAAAGTATTTCTCCTTATGTTTGAAGGATATTTTTTGCTGGAAAGTTTTTTTCCTTCAGCACATTAAATATGTCATGCCACTCCCTTCTGGCCTGTAAGTTTTGCACTGAGAAGTCTGCTGCCAGATGTATTGGAGCTCCTTTGTCTGTGCTTTCTTTCTTTTCTTTTGCTGCTTTTAGAATCCGTTCTTTATCCTTCACCTTTGGGAGCTTGATTATTCTTGAAGTAGCTTATTTTGGCTAAATCTGATTGGTGTTTTATTACCTTCTTGTGCTTGAATATTGATATATTAAAGTAGATTGGGAAAGTTCTTTGTTATTATTCCTTTGAATAAATTTTCTATCCTAATCTCTCTCTCTACCTCCTCTTTAAGGTCAATAACTTAGATTTTCCCTTTTGAGGCTATCTTCTACATCTTGTAAGCATGCTTCATTCTTTTTTAAATTATTTCTTCTGTCTCCTCTATTTTCAAACAGCCTGTCTTCAAGTTCACTAATTCTTCCTTCTGCTTGATCAATTCTGCTTTTGAGAGACTCTGATGCACTCTGTAGTCTGTCAGTTGATTTTTTCATCTTCAGGATTTCTGATTGATTTTAAAAAATTATTTCAATTTCTTGGTTACATTTATGATAGGATTCTGAATTCCTTCTGTGGGTAAATCCCCTTCTGGGCACCAAGGAAAGGGAGCTAAGCAGACCCCTGGCACAATTAGTGCCTGAAGAATAACTTATTATTCATGTATTTCCTTTTATGTAATCCTTTTATATAATCATATCTTAGTTTGTAGTTGGAGGGGTGTCAAGAGCAGACATGGTACAGAGCATGAACTAAGGAAAAACTGCCATACCAGGACAAGAATCAATGGCCCAGGCGGTAGTGCCCCTGCGTAAAAGGGCAGGCGCTACATGGCAGGGCAGCCAAGGCAGCAGCATTCAGTATAGTAAAGATACCTGCTGTATAGCAGCTTGGAGCAAGAGTCACTCCTCCTGTAAGGGAGTTGTAATATCTTGCGTCCAGTTCTTGTGGAAAGCTGGCCTCAGGCTGGCAATCCCACTAACGTTGGAGGACTTAAAACCCCTCCAGTATAATCGTGCCTAGTTGGCTGTGAACCCCATCAGCTCTCTTGCTACTGTGCTGACTCAAAGCATCCTCCTATAGAAAACCTTAGAAGTCTTGCCTGCTACTAGATAAGAGGTGTTGCACACTGCACCCTTCTTGCACTGCCCACCTCCTTGCCTTGGTGACCTAATGGGAGTGGGCCCCTTGTTTATTACTCACGTGATTGTCTTAACCCTATCACTATCCTTAAGATGACCTCACTCACTGCCCTTTCCCCCCAGCCTAAACCTAAGAAATACAGATGCTCCTGGACACTCAGGAGCCTCGCCTATCTCCACTTGTAAGTGGCATTGGCCCCCCCAAGCCAAGCTGCTCTTACCCAGTCCTTTGGTGTTTTGTCTCCTTATTGCTCAGATACAGTGCCTCAGCACAGTGATAGGGAACACCCACGACCGTAGTAGGGCTGGACCCTACACCTTCTTTGTGTTATCTTGACTTTTGTTGTGTTTCCTCGAAACAGCTATTTTTAAATTCTCTGTTACATATCTCTGTTACTCGAGAATTGGTCATTGGTATCTTGTTGAGTTCATTTGGTAATGTCATGTTTTCCTAGATGTTCATTGATGTCCATCTCAGCCTCCCAAAGTGCTAAGATTACAGACATGAGCTACCGTGCCCACCAGTCCTTCTCCCTTTTTCCTATTGGGAATATCCAAAACTTGTTGTAGAAATAATTATCTTTTAGCATAAACAAATATGCACCTGGTATCATTCAGATCACTTACCCTAATTTTGAACAATGTTTGAGGTAGCAGAAAACTGTAAGATTAAAGAAATCAGACAGAGTTTCAGATCTTCCATAGTGACATGACCAGACAGGCAGAATACAGGTTTCCAAATACAGATGCTAGCTCTAAGGTGTATACTGTTAACCACTGCATTAGGCTACCTCTCTTGAATACATTACACTTTAAAAGAAAGTATTCTAGAGATTATATAGAGCATCTCTCGCTAAAAAAGTTTTTGTTCAAGTGTTACATGCGTAAAGCTACACAAGATATAGGTATACGGTTTGATGGATTTTTATTAGGTAAACACACTTCCGTAACCAGCATGCAGATAGAGAAAGATAATAATGACCAAACCACCAGGGGCCCTCCTTATGCCATCTTCTGGTTTTTAAATCTCCCAAAGGATGATCTCTCTATAGATGTCCAACACTACAGATTATTATATAATAGTTTTGTCTGAATTTTACATAAATAGAATCATTTTGTATGTGTACTCTTCTGTCTGGCTTCTTCTCTCCATACCATTGGTTTGTGATTTGTCCATATTGTATGGTGGCATTTTGTTTGTTCTCATTGCTCAATAGTATTTCATTGTGCAAATGGAATACTATTTATTCATTCTTCTGCAGATAGACACCTGTTCAGTGACTAGTTACTAGGGCTAACATGCAGAGTTTTATACATATGCCATGTAAGTCAAGCTTTTGTTTAGCTCTCTTGTATCTTTGCTGATTTTTTGGTTTGTTTTAGTAGTTATAGCAGGTTTTTTTTTTTTTTTTTTTTTTTTTTTTTTTGAGACAGGGTCTTACTCTGTTGCCCAGGCTGGAGTGTGGTGGCATGATCTTGGCTCACTGCAGCCCCTGCCTCCCGGGTTTGAGCGATTCTCATGCCTCAGCCCCTGAGGAGCTGGACTAAAGATGTGTGCCACCACCACACCCAGCTAATTTTTTGTATTTTTAGTAGACATGGGGTTTCACCACATTGCCCAGGCTGATCTCGAACTCCTGACCTCAAGTGATCTGCCATCTTTGGCCTCCCAAAGTGCTGGGATTATAGGCGTGAGCTACTGCACCTGGCCATTATAGTTTAAAAATCTCATACTCTGATAATGGATTTGTCTGTTTTTCATGTTAATTATGCCAATTTTTGGTTCACTTATTCCAAGTTATGTTCTTTGGGGCCTCTAGAATTAGGATGTTGATATATTCTTGGGGATTTGACCCTTTTGTTTTGGTGAAAAGTCCTTCCTTTCCTCTAGTAATGGTTCTTGCCTTAAATGGTATCTTGTGTGGTTTTAGCATAGTTGTACCTGCTCTTTCCGTCTTGTGTTTGCCTACTGGCCCTTTTCTCATCTTTTTTTTTTAAACCTGTTTGTGATCCTAAATTTACATTAAAGTTGTACCTCTTCTTTTTTTTAGAGATAGAGTCTTGCTCTGTCACTCAGGCTAGAGTGCAGGGGCAGAATCGTAGCTCACTGAAACCTCAAACTCCTGGGCTCAAGCAATCCTCCCACCTCAGCCTCCCAAGAAGCTGGGACTCCAGGCACACATCACCATCCCTGGCTTATTGAAAAAAAATTTTTTTTTTGAGATGGAGTTTCACTCTGTTGCCCAGGCTGAAGTGCAATGGCTTGATCTTGGCTCACTGCAACCTCTGCCTCCCAGATTCAAGCAATTCTCCTGCCTCAGCCTCCTGAGTAGCTGGGACCACAGGCACACACCATCATGTCTGGCTAATTTTTGGTATTTTTAGTAGAAATGGGGTTTTACCACATTGGCCAGGCTGGTCTAAAACTCCTGACCTCACTTGGTTCACCTTCCTTAGCCTCCCAAAGTGCTGGGATCACAGGTGTGAGCTACCACACCCAGACAATTTTTTTTTTTTTTTTTTTTTTTTTTTTTGAGATGGAGTTTTGCTCTTATTACCCAGGCTGGAGTGCAATGGTGTGATCTTGGCTCAACGCAACCTCCACCTCCTTGGTTCAAGCAATTCTCCTGCCTCAGCCTCCCTAATAGCTGGGACTACAGGCACGTGCCACCATGCCCAGCTAATTCAGACAAAAATTTTTTTGTAGAGATGGGGTCTTGCTGTGTTGCCCAGGCTGGTCTCAAACTGCTGGCCTCAAGCTGTCCTCTCACCTCAACCTAAGGATGAGTTGCTGGGATTACAGGCCATGATGCTCAGCTGTGTCTCTTCTATGTAATGTATGTTTGGGTTGTTTTTTTTTATCACATCCGACAATCTTAATATTTTTCTTGTAATAACTAATGTAATTAGGTTTATATATGTGATATGATTATTCATTTTGTATTTTACTCACCTGTTTTTATGTTCTTTTTTCTCCTTTCTGGCTTTTTTTTTCCCCCCAATTTTTACAATTATTCTGTTTTTCCTTCTATTTGCTTATAAGTTGTATATTCTCTTACTAGCCTTTTAAAAGTCACCCTAGAGAGATTACAGCACTTTTTTTTTTGAGACAGAGTCTTGCTCGTATCGCCCGGGCTGGAGAGCAGTGGTACAATCTCGGCTCACTGCAACCTCTGCCTCCTGGGTTCAAGTGATTCTCCTGCCCCAGCCTCCACAGTAACTGGGACTACAGGTGACCACTAGCACGCCCGTCTAAGTTTTTGTATTTTTAGTAGAGATGAGGTTTCACCATGTTGGTCAGGCTGGTCTCGAACTCCTGACTTCATGATCCACCCACCTTGGCCTCCCAAAGTGCTGGGATTACAGGTGTGAGCCACCGCGCCCGGCCACAGCACATATTCTTGACTTCTCTAGTACACATGTTTACCTCTTTCATGTCACCCGTAAAATGCTGCACCATCAGAATATTTTTAACTCTATGATTCCTCCTCACCTTTTGCTTTATTATTGTAATGTATTTTCTTTCTGCGTGGATTTAAAACCTAACACAGTATTTCTAGTTTTGCTTGGCACGGTCAGTATTCGTGTAGATTTGACCATGTAGTGCTCTTCATTCCTGCCTGAGTTTCCATGTTATGGTTCGCATCATTTCCACCTATCCGGAGAATGCTATTATTTTTTTAAATGCAGACCTACTGACAACAGATTCCCTTAGGTTTTTAAAATTCTTTTGTCTAGAAGTGTCTTTATTTATCAGCCCTTAGTTGCACCCAACTTGGCACGTGCACCCCGGGAAAAGCGGCAGCGGCTTGTTAGTATCAGCTCATCCTCCTGGGGGTCTTCAACTCTCACCTGTCCTCTGGGGCCTTCTCCAGTAGGTCTTTGTCAGTCAAGCACCAGGAGGTTGAAGGATGTTCCACTTTGTTTTTCAAAATTTGGTGAATTATTTAGCCTTTCACTGTGAAGCTGCAGGATCTAGCCTTTTTGAGGCCCCTCGTCTTGGATTTTGTTATTCCCGCCTCCCGTGACCACCTGCATCTCTGCCAGTTTTGCTTTTTGCCACAATTGACCTGCTTCCTGGGTCAATCTGAGGTGGGCCAAGTTGAGATTTTACCTTACAGTAAGTCCTAGAAGCTGTGAGGGGAGGAAGGCAGGAACCATCGTGCGAAGCATTTGCCTCAGGAATGGGCTCTGAAGGCCATTAGGCAAAGGAAGGTAGCTACCCTTTAACAAGGGTGGGCATGATTTCCACAGGACTAGAGGATACGGGGGACTCTGAGTATTCAAGTTTCCCAAGCGCACCCATCCGATGTCCCTATCGCAGGTTTTAGGGTCCCACATCTCCCCTGGCAGAGCCTTGCATGTAGCAGAGATGTGCCAGGGATACGAGGTTGGACTTCTCTGTAATTCCGTCCCCCTCAGCATCAGGTCTTCCTCCATCGACAGGAGAAGAGGTCACTTTCTGTGTTGTCACAGAGGCCTGTGCCTTTTACATCATCCCCTGTGTTAGTGCTTGCTTGACTTCAGCCATCATTTTTTCTCCTGTAGCAGATTTCGGGCAGTTCACAGCAAGCAGTCAACTCCACTGCGCTTAGAACTCCCCATTCCCTCTGCCTCTCTCACATGCTATGGACATTTCATAAATGGGAAGGGATAGGGTTTGGCTTTGTGTCCGTGCCCAAGTCTCATGTTGAATTGCAATCCCCAGTGTTGGCAGAGGGGTTTGGTGGGAGGCACTGGGGTCATGGGGGTGAATTTCCCCGTTGCTGTTCTTGTGATGGTGAGTGAGTTCTCAGGAGATTTGGTTGTTTGAAAGTGGGTAGAACTATACCTTTGCTCTCCTCCTCCTGCTCCGACCATGTGAAGACATGCCTGCTGCCCCTTCACCTCCCCAGCCATGCTTCCTGTACAGCCTATGGAACCATGAGCCAATTAAACCTCTTTTTAAAATAAATCTCCCAGTCTTTTTTCATAGCAGTGCAAGAACTGACTAATACAGGAAGGTACAGCCTTTACTCCCTGTATCTTCTCCCAGTTCAGCATAGGTGACAGTCTTGTGAAGGCAGTGCTGTGACATGCCCCACAGGCTGATGACAACCCCAATCATACCAGCAGCCCTGTGGCTAGTGGTCTCATTCCAGGGTCCCACTAGAGGATCTGCCTCCTACTCCTGGCTCTAAGAGTTGAAGAAGGAAGAAAGAAACATGAAAAGCAGCTGAGTAGTCAAATACAAGTTTATTTCAGAGAATAAACTGAGAGGCGTTTCTTGCCAAGTTAGGTCAGGAGCACTCTCTCTTACAGAGGAAGAGTATTTAAGAGTTCAGGGCAGGAGAGCTTATCACAGGCTTAAAATGTTTCTGTGACTCTTTGTCTTGCTTATCTGGGAGAGAAGTTTTGCATCTGTTCCCATACATCTTCCTGCAGCTGCAGGCATATCCCCTGAGTTTACGTTTAGCTTCCCTATCTTAGTGCACCTAAAGAGAAAGGCATGTGCTTATTAGGGCCCCCAGTTTTTCTGAGGCTCATTGTATAAGTGTGAACTAATACAGGAAGGTACAACCTTTACTCCCTGTGTCTTCTCCCAGTTCAGCATAGGTGACAGCCCAAGAGACTTTCCCCCTGCCTCCTCGCGTGGGCTGTCTCACGTGTGTTTTACTGTCTCCCCTTTCTGGCTGCTTCTTGTTATAAGGGAAGGGATTTCCTTGAAATGCATGAGGCTAGAAAGGGAGCTGGAACTTAGAATGGCAGTGTTTGTCCGAGATGACGGTGCTCCTGCTCTGGCACTGACAGCAATGCTTGTAGATTGCATTCTTCCCAAAGTTGCTCCTGAGATGAAAATTTGAGAGAAGGATGTTTATTTGGGCAAAGAAGTGACACCTGGAAGGGGGTACAGCTAACCAAAGTTGTGTCATTAAGCCAGCCACCACAGGGGAAACCAGAGCTTAGCACTGTTGGGAGAGGCTGGGAAGTTGTGCGACACACAGGCCTTAGAGTGATCTCATTTGGAGGAGGGCCAAGGGAGCCGGAATGTTTATGCACCAACTTTCATCAGTCATTGGCGCAAGCTGCTTCAGAGGGTTGTTAATACCCCAGCAGTCCTGCTTCTCCACGTGTGGGCCAAAAGCCCCCAGGGTAGAGGTGCTGAAATGGCAATGGGAAGTCACCTGGAGCACAGTGAGTGGAGAGCCTGAGGCAAGTGGGGCAATGATTCTGCTCCATCCAGCCATCCTTCACCAATGACCCTCCCCTGAATCAGTTATTACATTGGTGGTTGCAAAATTGTGATTTTCTAAATCCATGACTTCTAGATGAATTAGCTGGCATTCTTTCACAAAAAGCTCCCCACCTTTTTTTCTTTCTCTTTTTATGAACACCACTGTGGAAGAACTTTTCTTTTCTTTTTTTTTTTCCTTTTTTTAAGACAGAGTTTCACTATTGTTGCCCAGGCTGAAATGCAATGGCACGGTCTCAGCTCACTGTAACTTCTGTCTCCCGGGTTTAAACGATTCTTCTGCCTCAGCCTCCCGAGTAGCTGGGATTACAGGCATGAGCCACCACGCCTGGCTGATTTTGTATTTTTAGTACAGACAGGGTTTTTCCATGTTGGTCAGGCTGTTCTCAAACTCCGGACCTCAGGTGATCCGCCGCTTCAGCCTCCCAAAGTGCTGGGATTACAGACGTGAGCCATTGTGCCTGGCCAAATGTACTTTTCTTTTTGCAATGTGTTCATTAAATGTGGTGTCAAGCTGGCTTCTACAGAGTCTCATGCTATTGCCCAGGCTGGAGTGCAATGGCGCAATCTTGGCTCACTGGGTTCTAGTGATTCTCCTGCCTCAGCCTCCCGAGTAGCTGGGATTACAGGTGCATGCTACCACATCTGGCTAATTTTTGTATTTTTAGTAGAGACAGGGTTTCACCATGTTGACCAGGCTAGTCTTGAACTCCTGACCTCAGGTAATCCACCCGCCTTGGCCTCCCGAAGTGTTGGGATTACAGGCATGAGCCACCACGCCCGGCCAGTTTCGTTGTGTTTTTGGCAAGAACCAAATAGTCTTTGGCTTATTCCTTGATTTTAGCACAGATGCTCTGACTTATCTTGGGCATACCCTGTCCTGCACCTCAAATTAGCCACTTCTCTAAAGAGCTACTGGCTGGAGGGATTCAGCATTTAAAATCTGTTGCTCGCTGCGCTCACTGGAACTGAGGCATTGTTGCTTGTCGCCCTTTTATTGCTATTTTCCCAGTGATCTCTGTTAGTTGTAACAGTGGCCTTTATTCCTTTAAACATTTTGCACATCTTTTCTTTTGTTTTGAAAATCTTGTTATTTTGAATAATATAGTATAAATTAAGACTTTTAGGCTGGGCTTGGTGGCTCACACCTGTAATTTCAGCACTTTGGGAGGCCAAGGAAGGTGGATTGCCTGAGCTCAGGAGTTTGAGACCAGCCTGGCCAACATGGTGAAACCCTGTCTCTAATAAAAATGCAAAAAAATTAGCTGGGTGTGGTGGCTGGTGCCTATAGTCCCCACTACTTGGGAGGCTGAGGCAGGAGAATTGCTTGAACCCAGGAGGTGGAGGTTGCAGTGAGTTGAGATTGCACCATAGCACTCCAGCCTGGGCGACAGAGCGAGACTCTGTCTCCAAAAAGAGAGAAAAAAAAGACAGACAGTTAAGTACATATTTCCTGTGTCAATAATTTTGTTTAGTTTTACAAGTAGAAATTGCATGTATTTGTGGTGTGTAACATGATGCTGTGATACACTGTGGAATGGCCAAATCAAACATTAACATATGTATCACATCACACACTTATCATTTTTTTGTGTGGTGAGAACACTTAAAATCTACTGTCTTAGGAATTGTCAAGTATATAATGCATTGTTATCAACTGTAGTCTCCATGATGTACAATAGATCTCTTGAACTTATTCCTCTTATTTAACAGAAATTTTGTGTCCTTTGACCAATATCTTCCCAATCCCCCCACCCCCAGCATCTGGTAATCACTATTTTATTCTCTGTTTCTGTAAGTTTGACTTTTTTACACTATACATACAAGTGAGATAACATGTTTATCTTTCTGTGCCTGGCTTATTTTACTTAATATGATTTCCTCCAGGTTCATGCACGTTGTTGCAAATGACAGGATTTCATTATTTTTAAAGCTGAATAATATTTCATGTGTATACATACTGTATTTCCTTTATTTGTTCATCTATCAGTGGACATTTAGGTTGATTCCTAACTTGATTCTTGTGAGTAATGCTGTAGAACATGGGAGTGCAGACATCTCTTTGACATACAGATTCCATATCCTTTGGATTTATACTCAGTGTTGGGATTGCTGGATCATATGGTAGTTCTATTTTTAATTTTTTGAGGCACCTCCATACTGTTTTCTGTAACGGATGTACCAATGTACCTTCTTGTGTATTGTACCTTGTACACCAGTGTACAAGGTTCCTCTTTTCTCCACATTCTTGCCAACACTTACCTTTTGTCTTTTTGGTAAGAGCCATTCTAACAGGTGTGAGGGGATATCTCGCTGTGGTTTTACTTCGTGTTTTCCTGATGGTTAGTGATATTGAGCATATTTTCATACACCTGTTGGCCACTTGTATGTCTTCTTTTGTAAAACCTCTGTTTAGGCCCTTTGTTCATTTTCATATCAGGTTATTTGTTTTCTTACTATTGAGTTGAGTTTCTTATATATTTTGGATCTTAACCCCTTACCACATGTATGGTTTGCAAATATATTCTCCCATTCTGTAGATTATCTCTTCACTCTGTGAAAGGAAAATAAATCTTGGGGCCCCCAAATCACTAAGCTAAAGGGAAAAGTCAAGCTGGGAACTGCTTAGGGCAAACTTGCCTCCCATTCTATTCAAAGTCATCCCTCTGTTCCCGGAGATAAATGCATATCTGATTGCTTCCTTTTGGAAAGGCTAACCAGAAACTCAAAAGTATGCAACCATTTGTCTCTCACCTACCTGTGACCTGAAAGCCCCCTCCCTGCTCCCAGTTGTCTTGACTTTCCAAATGGAACCAACTGTACATCCTATATATATTGATTGATGTCTCATGTCTCCCTAAAATATGTAAAACCAAGCTGTGCCTCGGCCACCTTGGGCACATGTTGTCAGGACTTCCTGAGGCTGTGTCACAGGCATGCATCCTCAACCTTGGCAAAATAAACTTTCTAAATCAACTGAGACCTGACTTAGTTCTGGGTTCACATTTTGGTAACTATGAAGGGATTCTGAGTGGAGGTACCCTGACGTCGGACAAATCTCCTGTTTGTGCTTGGTACCAGCTTGAACTATCTTTATGGGTCAAACCAATAGAACAATTTGCTGAGTAAGCGCCCCCTCCCCCCCCCCCGCCCAGAAAAATTCCTGATCTCCCAAAATTTGGTGGAGATCTAAAGCTAATTTTGAGGTACAAATCCTTTTTTGGATTTGCTTGTCTTCAAACACAAGGAAGGCAAGTTTTCCTCACTTCCATCGTGATAGAAGGGAGGCAACTTTTTTATGGAGTTTGAACTCGCTCCCAACAGGGAAGGTGAGCTCAAGTTTTTTTCCTGCTTCTAGGATGGTAGAGAGCAGTCTTCAACCTGAAGCTCATTGCTAGCTAAGTAATTAAATGGAGGCTTGATTGGCTAAAGTTAAGATTAACAACCAGCTGGTCTTAATTTCTCCTCACTATCAGAGCACTGAGTAATCGTGTACATTGTGTGATTATTTGTTTCACTTAGTTTGTTGTTGTTGTTGTTTGTTCCTGTTTTTGTTGTTATTTGGGTGTTTTTCCTTGATCAAATCTGAAGGAAAGTTCCAAATTATGGGGAACAAGACCTCTGAACTGGCTAACTTCCGCCCCCCACCAAAAGGTGATGTGGTGGGGAGAGAAAGATAGCTAGCACAAGGGAAAAAAAAAATGGAAAGAGTTTTGATTTTGACAATGTAAGGGGTTTTATTTATTTACAGAACAGGGCTAGGTTTTTGCTAGCCAGTCCACACAGAAAGAGCAATGCTTGTCGCCCCACACCGCAGTTCCATAGCTAAGGTTCTGCCTTCTTTTTTTCCGCTAGGACAGTCTGGGTTTGGTTCCTAAATCAAACCCTTTCTGGTTTGATATTTTGTACTTCTGCAACAGCAGCTGTTCTAGCTGAAATATGGTAATGAGATTTAAAAAGATTTTTTTAATAGGAGCTAAATGATTAGCTCCTATTAAAAGCTTGATTGAAGCTAACATTCAGGATGTGTGTATGTGTGCATGTGTGTATGCACACATGTGTATATGTGCATGTGTGTATGTGTACATGTGTGCTTATATGCATGTATGTGTGCACGTGTATGCATGTATGTACGTGTGCATGCATGTTTGTATGCACATATGTATATGTGTGCATGTGTGTTCATGTGTGTGTGCATGTGTATGTGTGCATGTGTTTGCATGTCTGTGTGTGCCTGTGTATGTGTTTGTATCTAACAGGCTTTCGTGTTTTTTTTTTCCCCTGTCCTAGGACCTTGTCTTTTTTTGAGCAAAAGTTTTTTATTCTTTGTTGATTGAATTATATTTTCTCCGGTTACTCCTGCTCTCTCTCCTTCCTCTTGCACCCTCTGCTGCATGAGGGACCTAAAATAGTTTATAATAGCCTGGGGTTACTTAAGGAAAATGGGGAAGGCACCAGACTTCCTGTTTTTCCTTATGGAATTCCAAAAGTTTAAACAGACAAGTTTGTCTCAGCTCTTAAACTGCTTCCTTTTGTATTGTGTTATGTGACTTTTTGACTAAAATAGCTATTGGAACAGAGGCTACTCTTGGGTTTTTAAGGAGTACTGTAGTTTAGACACTTAGAAATGTCTTTGATTAAAAGTATGTATTTTAAAATGTACTGTAAAAGCACCACATGTTCTAGCCTCATAATAATTCTTCCTTTTTGGAGACGCAGGATTCAGTGTGGGCTCTGCCCAGAGCTCAGAGATCCAGTTAAAAGATAGGTAGTTCCCATCTAAATAAAGTTGGCCTCCTTATACAGTCCTATGATAGATTTCTATAATTTCATGTTTGATTTGGCATCCATCTTTAATCTTCCTCTAGCTCCACCAGACTTTCTCTCTATATCTTGAGATGTAAATTTTGCTGTCTGATTTTTCTTCTAAGAGTTGTTTCCTTCAACATGCAGACTTAGGGCTATTTAGCTGACAACTTACAGGGTAATGAAACAGGTTATCAAGAGTTTGCAAGCCAAATGTAGGAAAAAAAAGGAGGTCTTAGGAACCTGTAAGAGGTAGTTCTATTGGCATGCCTAATACGTCTATGTACTTATGTGTTGTGTACCCATTTCATTACTAAAAATATGTAAAGGAGATTAAATTAATTGGCTTAAAGGAAAATAAGAGCACTTAAATACTTCATCAGAAAAAAGGAAATACTAATGAAATATTTTTTCAAGTTTATATGACTTAAGTAAAATCTTTACTAAGTAAGCTAGCTTTCAAATTATAGGTAATGTAATATTAAAAATGTCTTAAGAATTTCCAGCATACATTTTTGTTTGCATTTATTGATTAAGCAATTTCATACTTATTCCTGCCAAATACTATAAAGTGTCAAAATTTGGCATTGGGGTTATGAAACTATAAACGCAGCCCAAAATGGTTGCTTGTGTAATTTTTAATAAATAAGACATTGTTATTGGTTTAGGGAAAATAGCATCATCTTGAATTATTTAGTAAAATTACTATAACTTCTAATCTTGTGGCTTCAGCAGCCTAGTCCACAGGCATAAAGGAGATTTGTTTTGCATAAGGACAGTTATCATCTTTGTTTCAAACCTCAACTATAAACTAAGTTCCTCCCAAAGTTAGTTCAGCCTATGCCCAGGAATAAATAAGGAAATTAGAAGCAAGATGGAGTCAGTTAGGTCAAATCTTTTTCACTGTCTCAGTTATGGTGGTTTCATAATTTTAAGTGATGACTATTACAGTTTTCACAAATAATCTAGATAAATGATTAAAATAAAATAATTAGCTAAATTTAATGGAATAAATACTTGTAGCTAAACTTGTCATAATTTAGAATCTAAAGTTAAAATAAATAGTAGATACTTCATTATTTGGGTATTTTCCAATAAAAATATATTGTAGGAAAACATCCTTTCTAAAAAAGTGTCCTTTTAAAAAGGTGAATTATTTTTGTCTAATTCAAAGCTTGTTTAGAGGTTATATGTAAAATAAGGTAAAAGGAACCAGGAAATAAGAGAGATGTAAAGAAAGTTATAGAAATAAGGAGGTTTTTTTTTTTGGTAAGAAAGCTTAAAGAGAAATAATTTTATATGAGAAATAATCTTGTATGGTAAATTTTGTCCTAGAATAAAATGACAGATTGTTTAAGAAGGAGTGATATTCAGGACAAACCAGAAAGTCCAAGCATGTCATGAATGGCCTGTGTAAGTCACAATAAAATAATTTATTTTTTAAAAAACCCTTGAATGAGTTCATGTCCTTTGCAGGGTCATGGATGAAGCTGGAAGCCATCATTCTCAGCAAACTAACACAGGAACAGAAAACCAAACACCCCATGTTGTCACTCATAAGTGGAAGCTGAACAATGAGAAAACATGAACACAGGGAGGGAAACATCAGACACTAGGGCCTGTCAAAGGGTGCGGAGCAAGGGGAGGAAGGACATTAGGACAAATACCTAATGAATGTGGGGCTTAAAACCTAGATGACAGGTTGATAGGTGTAGCAAACCACCATGGAACATGTATACCTATGTAACAAACCTGCAAATTCTGCTCATGTATCCCAGAACTTAAAGTAAAATAAAAAAATAATTAATTGAATGAACTAATAAATGTGCCAAAAAACTTTAAACAAACAAACAAACAAAAAAAACCCCAGAAAGTTTTATATGATCAAGTTGTCTATAACTAAAGGAAAATTATAATGGCCTTTCTAGAGATTGAGTTTGATATAAAAAATCACTTATACACTAACTAATTGGTTAGAACAATGAAATTTTCTTAAAATTTATTTTAGAAATTTATTTACTAAATAAATTTACTCTTTAAGGGGTTTATTTACTCTTAATAAATTATAAGAGATTTTAATTTTTAAAAATTTTAACCCAAAATTCAACTTCTATTGCATTTCACCATTTTTTGGTTTACTCTCCCCTTTTAAAAGGTGCAAAATGACTCTCCTTCACCTCATTTTCAGCTCGTATAAGTTTTTTTCCCCTTGGATTCTGTTTGTTGTGGCCTGATGCTAACCATGTTTTCTTTTCTTTTTCTTTCTTTCTTTCTTATTTTTTTTTGAGATGGAGTTTCACTCTTGTTGTCTGGGCTGGAGTGCAATGCCATGATTTCTGCAACCTCCATCTCCCAGGTTCAAGTGATTCTCCTGCCTCAGTCTCCCAAATAGCTGGGATTAAAGGCATGCACCACCATGCCTGGCTAATTTTTTGTATTTTTAGTAGAGACAGGGTTTCTCCATGTTGGTCAGGCTGGTCTCAAACCCTTGACTTCAGGTGATCCACCCACCTCAGCCTCCCAAAGTGCTGGGATTACAGGTGTGAGCCACCACGCCCAGCTAACAATGTTTTCTTAAGGGTCTAAAGAAAATGTTTTCTTCCAACATAATATTCTGTGCACTGCAGAAAGTCTTTTCTTTTGCCTTTTGGTAACTGGCCTAACAGATTTTTACATTTTATCAAAATAATTCCTATGCCATTATTATTAAGATTTTATATGCTTAGAAAAAAAAAGCTGAGATTAAAAATTTTTTAAAAAGTTATAGTTATTACATCTGTGTATTTTTCTGTATGTGGTTTTATAGTCCTTGTGAAATTGACTTATGGGGCTTTGACTCCTGGGCCCAAAAAGGGCATCAAGTCCTGCTAAATTTTAAACACTGACAGCAATTAAAGCCTCATCTTCAGGCCTGGTAGAAGGTGCCAATCAAAATAAACTTGGTTCCAGAGACACAGGGCCAGAAATTAAAGCTATTCAACTACTCAAGACCCGGGGACTATTGCTGAAGAGGTGGATGTGTGAGATTGTAAGGGCTGATTTTGAGAGAGAAAATAAGTTCAGTTTCTCTGAACTTAACCATGAATGTCAAAGACACACTGATGCAAGACCAGCATATAGGCTCCTGTGTCAGATTAACAAGGTTTTCTTGAAGCATTAACTGACTCATTAATAAAGGTTATAAAGGTTATAAAAGGCTTATGAAGTTATATCTTATGGTCAAGATTAATGTTTTATAGATTGCTTAAAAATTATTATAAAGAAATTTAATTGGCTTCATGATAATTTTATTAGGGATTATTGTTTGGAAAATTAAGTGTCCTCTCTCAAAGAATGAAGATTTTCTTTTTTTTTTTTTTTAAATCTTTGAGTTATCATTTAGTCCTTGAGTTAAATGAATCACATGTTTTCCAGTGACCTGTGATCCTGTTTTGTGATATCAAGTGTTTCAAACTTCTGATATTTGACAAACTTTCCAAAATAAAATGACAAAGTATGCCTTTTTCTGACCTAATTAATCCTTTAAGATGTTAGTTCCCTAAAGTCCAAAATGACATTTTTGGCTTATTTGGTATAAAATGTATATAGGAAGCATTGTCAAATATGAAATGGTGTTTGGTTTTCTTTGGGTTTTCTTTGTATAAATATGTTATTGGTATGTGTTCCAAAAGTATGAGAAACTCCTATAATTCTGATATGACTTAGTGTACATTATCAGTTATCATCATAATTGTTACATTAAATTATGGTATGCCACAGAAGTAACAAACTTCCTTGTCAATTGTGTCTTTGACTATGGGTGCCCTAAAACCTTTTGTCCTCCATGGATAATTGTCTTGTTTTGGTCCTTTCTAGAAGGTGGTTTTACAATCAGCTACAAAACTCTAACAGGCACTTTTGAATGCGTTTCTGATTACTTTGGAGATGGTCACATCAAATTAGAGAAAAACCTTTCAGGACTCCTGGAGAGCTGAAATGTTCATGAATATTGAGCAGAACTGCATGGACTGAACTAATAGAAGCCTGAAGTAATTTTTTGACTTTTTGCTTAAAATGTTGCTGATCCTTTGTTTTGTTTTTCAAAGTCAAGGAAACTTTTCTTTTGAGCTACTGACAATTAAATATACTCCTGTGAACAAAATTTGAAGCATATTTGTTTCTCTCTACCTGATTCTCCAGAATTTGGAAACTGTGAGTATTCTTAACTTATGCCTATATAGTTATTTGCAAAAGTGCAGTAAGAATCTGTTTTCATTTGTAACAGGACACAATTGGAGAAACTGGTTATTTTATCAAGGCTTTGAATGGAATGGTATGCTTTCCTTTAAGGAATAAAACTTGACTTGTAGAGCCAATAAAAGCCCCTTGGGAAAACTGTCCTTGTACCTCATCTACACAGTCCCTGTGCAGGGTTCCTGACCTGTGGTAAGTAAAGAATGTCTCTTTCTGAGAGGCCCAGGAGCCCCAGGTTATCTTAGGACCTCAAGAGGCAAGGAACTCACCCAGCTCATAGGTATTTGATGGTACAAATCCATGGCTGAGATCAGCTTTAAAAAAAGTCTAATCTGAGATTCTTCTATGGAACAAAGTTCTATCAAAGACAATTTAAAAAGCCTATGTGAAAAATCATTATTCTTGCTGTAGTTTATACAAATAATCTGGCCAAGTATTATAAAGCGAATCAGTCAAATGATGATTTGTCTTTAGTAAAAAGACAAATGTGGAAACTGGAGAGGGAAAAATTATGTTTCAAAAACTATAGGATACCTGTTAAAAGATTCTAGTCTTGCCTCATGTTTTTCAATTTTTATTATTTTCTATAGTCTGGATTGAATTCTAATTTTTCCTGGCTCTAAGTCTTCAAGATAATGTTTTAAAATTTTTTTCTTCTTTTGTTTCCTTATTTCCCCCATTTTTCTAATTTGAAATCACTGAAAACCAAGCTGTGCTTTTTAAAAGCCCTGCAAACTGAAACTAGACAACTTAAACTTTGGACGAAAATAACAGCAACCTTTTGCATACAAAAGCCACTTTTATACTTGCCTATTGATGTATGGACTTCAGAGTAATGTGGCCTATACTGATTTTCCAGGATTATTCTTTTGTTTATTGTTCTTTTTCTTCCTTCCTCCCCCTATTTTCTCTTCATTGGACATGAGACTTTACAACCTGCTAAAAATGAGCTTTCCTAGTAACTTGGGACCCACCCATCTAGGAATAAACTGTCTAGCCATGAGAGATCAGATGAAACCTGAGATCAGACTGATTTTCCTCTAAAATGCTTTCTCTCTCCAACAGATTTTAAGGAGAAAAGATAGGAAATATGGAAGAAAAATAAATCTTGGGGCCCCCAATCTCTGAGCCAAAGGGTAAAGTCAAGCTGGGAACTGCTTAGGGTTAACCTGCCTCCCATTCTATTCAAAGTCCTCCTGCTGCTCACTGAGATAATGCATACCTGATTGCCTCTATTAGAAAGGCTAATCAGAATCTCAAAAGAATGCAACTGTTTGTCTCTCACCTACTTGTGACCTGGAAGCCCCCTCCCTGCTTTGAGTTGTCCCGCCTTTCTGAATGGAACCAATGTACACTAAAATGTATAAAACCTGGCAGTGCCCTGACCACCTTGGGCACATATAGTTAGGACCTCCCAAGGCTTGTCATGGGCTTGTGTCCTCAATCTTGGCAAAATAAACTTTCTAAATTATAATTATTAAGTACTTGTCTCAGATATTCTGGGTTCCCAACTCTGTTGGTTGCTTTCTTTTTTAGTTGTGTAGAAGCTTTATAGTTTGATATAGTCCCACTTGTTTATTTTTGCAAATGTTGCCTCTGCTTTTGGGGTCATATCTAAAAAATCATTGCCCAGACCAATATTATGTAGCTTCCCCTCTATGTTTTCTTTTTTTTTTTTTTTTATGGACACCCTTAAGAGGCAAGAAAGCTATGACAGATCCCTCCCAAATGCAGTAATCGGCCAGCAATTACTATACCAACTTGCAGAGCTTCACATGTATCCTTCCCTTAGCCAAAGTTATACTTCATTTTACAATTTCAGAGACCCAACCATCTATGAACCTGTTTGAAACTAGCCCACATGCTATATACCAGAATACAACATTGAGGCTGGCTTCAGTATTAGTTTTCCTCCTTTTGCACCCTCTATGTTTTCTTATAGTAGTCTTAGAGTTTTAGGTATTACGTTTAAGTCTTTAAGAATCCTTTTTGAATTGATTTTTGTATATGGTGTGAGGTGAGGGTCTAATTTCGTTTTTCTGCATATCAATCTCTAGTTTTCCTGTCACTATTTATTGAGGAGACTGCCCTCTTTCTTTTTTTTTAAATTTATTTATTTTACTTTAGGTGCATACTATATCTGGCATTTCTCCCCATGTTATCCCTCCCCACCTCCCTTGTCTCTCCCCTACCCCCTGCAACTGTCCCCTGTGTGTGATGCTCCTCTCCCTGAGTCCACGTGTTCTCATTGTTCAACACCCACCTATGAATGAGAACATATGGTGCTTGGCTTTCTGTTCTTGGGTCAGTTTGCTGAGAATGATGGTTTCCAGATTCATCCAAGTCCCTACAAAGGACACAAACTCATCGTTTTTTATGGCTGCATAGTATTCCATGGTGTATATGTACTACATTTTCTTTGTCCAGTCTATCATTGATAGGCATTTGGGTTGGTTCCAGGTCTTTGCTATTGTACACAGTGCTGCAATGAACATACGTGTGCATGTGCCTTTATAGTAGAACGATTTATAGTTCTTTGGGTATATACCCAATAGTGGGATTGCTGGATCAAATGGAATTTCTATTTCTAGGTCCTTGAGGAATCACCACACTGTCTTCCACAATGGTTGAACTAATTTACACTCCCACCAACTGTGTAAGAGTATTCCTATTTCTCCACATCCTCTCCAGCATCTGTTGCCTCCCGATTTTTTAATGATCATCATTCTAACTGGCATGAGATGATATCTCAGTGTGGTTTTGATTTGCATTTATCTAATGACCAGTGATGATGAGCATTTTTTCATATGTTTGTTGGCCTCATATATGTCCTCTTTTGAAAAGTGTCTGTTCATATGCTTTGCCCACTTTTGAATGGGTTTGTTTGTTTTTTTCTTGTATATCTGTTTTAGTTCTTTGTAGACTGTCCTTTCTTTATTGTGTTTTTTTGGAATCTTTGTGGAAGTGCTGTTCTGATTATTATAACTTTAAAAATTCAAAACAGGCCAGGTGCAGTGGCTCATACCTATAATACCAGCACTTTGGGAGGCTGAGGTGGGCGGTTCATGAGGTCAGGAGATCGAGACCATCCTGGCCAACATAGTGAAACCCTTTCTCTACTAAAAATACAAAAGATTAGCTAGGCGTGGTGGCACACACTTGTAATCCCAGCTACTCAGGAGGGTGAGGCAGGAGAATTGCCTGAACTCAGGAGGCAGAGGTTGCAGTGAGCCGAGATCATGCCATTGCACTCCAGCCTGGGTAACAAGAGTGAAACTCTGTCTCAAAAAAAAAAAAAATTAAAAAAGTAAAAAAAAAATTTACAGGGTTGACCATACTATAACTTTTTAGTAGATTTTAAAATCAGGTGGTGAGATGCCTTTAACTTTATTATTTTTGCTCAAGATTGTCTTGGATATTCAGTTATTTTTGTGGTTCTATGTGCATTTTAGGATTTTTTCTAGTTTTGTGAAAAAGTTCATTGGAATTTTGAAAGGAATTGCACTGAATCTGTAGATCACTTATTTTAACAATACTAATTCTTTCAAGCCATAAACATAAGTATCTTTCCATTTGTTTGTCTTTAATTCTTTTATCAGTGTTTTAATTTTTAGTGTACAGATCTTTTACCTCTTGAGTTAAATTTATTCTTAAGGATTTTGTGTGTGTGTGTGTGTGTGTGTGTGTGTGTGTGTGTGTGTGTGTATTTGTAGCTATTGTAACTATTGTAACTGGGATTATTTTCTTGATTGCTTTTTCAGGTAGTTTTTGTTAGTGTTTAGAAACACTGCCAATTTTCATATATTGATTCTGCATGTTACAATTTTACAGAATTTATTTATTCTAACAGTTTTTTGGTGGACTCCTTAGGGTTTTCTTCATAGAAGATCATATAGTCTGCAAATTTAACTTTTTAACTTTTAAATTTAACAATTTAACTTTTTCCTTTCTGATTTGAATGGTTTTTACATCTTTCTTTTGCCTAATTGCTCTGGCTAGGACTTCTAGTACTATATTTAATGGAACTGGTGAGAGTGGGCATCCTTGTCTTATTCCTGATCTTAGAGGAAAAGATTTCAATTTTTTGCCACTGAGGATGACGTTAGCTGTGGGTTTGTGTATGTGGGCTTTATTGTGTTAAGGTAAGTTTCTTCTACATGTAATTTGTTGAAAATTTTTAGGATGAAAAGATGTTGAATTTTGTCAAATGTCTTTTCTACATCTATTGAGGTGATCATATGGCTTTTGTCCCTCATTCTGTTAATATGATGCATCACACTTACTGATTTGTATATGTTGAACCATCCTTGCGTCCCAGGGATATATCCCAGTTGATCACGGTGAATGATCCTTTCAATGTGTTGTTGAATTCTGTTTGCCAGTATTTTATTAAGGAATTTTGCATCTGTGTTTATCAGGGGTATTGGCTTCTAATTTTCTTTTCTGTAATATCCTAGTTGGCTTTGGTATCAAGGTAATGATGGCCTTGTAAAATGAGTTTGGAAGTATACCCTCCTTTTCAATATTTTGGAAGAGTTTGAAGAGAATTAGTATTAGTGTTCTTTAAATGTTTGGTAGAATTCAGCATGGAAACCATCAGGTCTCAATGGAAAAGTCTCAAATGTGAGACTTTATATTACTGATTCAATCTCTTTGCTCATTAGTAATCTGTTTAGATTTTTAATTTATTCATGATTTAGTGTTGGTACATTGTATGTGCCTGGAAATTTATTCATTTCTTTTAGGTTACCTAATTTGTTGGGCTATAAATGTTCACGGTAGTCTCTTTTAATCCTTTGCATTTCTGTGATTGAGTTGTAATGTCTCCTTTTTCAATTATTGTTTTATTTATTTTAGTCCTCTCTTTTTTCTTACTGTAGCTAAAGGTTTGTCAATTTTATTCCTCTTTACAAAAGATGGCTCTTTTGTTGATCTTTTCTGTTGTTCTTCTAGTGTCTCTTTCACTTATTTCAGCTCTGATCTTTATCTTAATTTTTTCCTTTTACTGTCTTTGAGCTTAGTTTGTTCTTTTTCTAGTCCTTTGAGGTGTAATATGAGGTTCTTTATTTGGGATCCTTCTTTATCTTTTTTGATATAGGCATTTGTTTTTCTTAGGCTTGCTTTTGGTATGTTGTACTTCCATTTTTTTGTCTTATATTAAAACAATTTTCCTTTTATTTCTTTTTTGACCCTTTCTTCAGGAGCATGTTGTTTCATTTCCACATATTTGTGAATTTCTTGAAATTTCTTCTATTATTAACTTCCAGTTTTATACCACTGGGGTCTGAAATGGTTTCAATCTTCATAAATTTGTTAAGATTTGTTTTGTGGTCTAACATATGATATATCATAGAGAATTTTCTATGTGTGTGCTTTTGAGAAGAATGTATATTCTGCTGTTGTTGAATGAAATGTCCTATTTAGGTTGGTGCAAAAGTAATTGCGGTTTTTGCCATTAATGCAAATACTTTTGCACCAACCTAAAACATGTGTCTGTTAGGGTCATTTGATCTAAAGTATTGTTCAAGTCAATGTTTCCGTATTGATTTTCTGTCTGGATGATTTATCGTTTGTTGACAAGCTGTAGTATTGGAATTCACTACTATTATATTGCAATCTATTTCTCTCTTCAGCTCTATTAATGTTTGCTTTATATATTAAAGTGGTCTGATGTTGGATGCATATGTATTTATAATTGTTATATCTTCTTGATGTATCAATCCCTTTATATTATTATATAATGATATTCTTTGTCTCAATTTACAGTTTTTGGCTTAAGTTCTATTTTATCTAAGTATAACTACTTATAGTAAATAAGTAGCTACTACTTAGAATATATAAAACCTGCTCTCTTTTGGTTTTCATTTGCATAAATGTCTTTTTCCATCCACTCAATTTCAATCTGTGTGTCTTTTTAGGTTAAGTGAGTCTATTGTAGGCAGCATATAGTTGGGTCTTTAAAAAAAATCCATAGAGCATTCTGTTTTTTGATTGAATATTTTAATCTGTTTACATTCAAGATAATTATTGATAGGTAAGGACTTACTACTGCCATTTTGTTAATTGATTTATGGCTGTTTTATGCAGTTTTTTTTTCTTT
Organism: Saimiri boliviensis; assembly: GCF_048565385.1. Taxonomy (NCBI): domain Eukaryota; kingdom Metazoa; phylum Chordata; class Mammalia; order Primates; family Cebidae; genus Saimiri; species Saimiri boliviensis. The sequence continues at coordinate 128,701,433 of NC_133450.1, read as the reverse complement.
CTTCCTCTCTTGCTGCCCTCCTTTGTGATTTGATAATTTTCTGTAGTGGTAGGCTTTTATTTCTCTTTCTTTTTTTGTGTATCTACTATAGGTTTTTGCTTTGTATGAAACCTCATATAATAGGCTGTTTTAAGCAAATAAAAACTTTGCATACAGCTACTCTATATTTCACCTCCCCACATTTTACATTATCAGTGTCAAAATATTGCATATCCTTTAGCAAATTAGTATAACAATATTTTAAAACAGTTTTGTCTTTTAACCTTAATAATAACAAAATAAGTTCTTTATACACCACCATTACAACATTAGAGTATTCCGAATTTGACTGTGTACTACATACTTTTACCAGTGAGGGTTATGCTTTTGTATGGTTCTTTGTTGTTAATTAGCATGCTTTTGTTCAGCTTGAAGAACTCCCTATAGCATTTCTTGTAAGACAGGTCTGGTGGTGATAAACTCCCTCAGCTTTAATTTTCCTGGGAAAGGCTTTATCTTTATTTCTCTTTTATTTCTGAAGAATAGCTTTTCTAGGTAAAGTAGTTTTGGTTGACAGTTTTTTTTTTTTTTTTCCCCCTTCAGCACTTTTGATATATCCCACTTTTTCCTGGTCTGCAAGGTTTCAGCTGAGAAATACACTGTTAGCCTTACTGGAACTACTTTTTCTTCTTCTTCTTCTTCTTCTTCTTCTTCTTCTTCTTCTTCTTCTTTCTTCTTTCTTCTTTCTTCTTTCTTCTTTCTTCTTCCTTCCTCTTGTTCTTTCTTCCTCTTCTTCTTCCTCCTTCTCTTCTTCCTTCCTCCTCTTCTTCCTTCCTCCTCCTCCTCCTCTTCTTCTTCTTCCTCTTCCTCTTCCTCTTCCTCTTCCTCTTCCTCCTCCTCCTCCTCCTCCTCCGCCACCTCCTCCTCCTCCTCCTCCTCCTCCTCCTCCTCCTCTTCTTCTTCTTCTTTCTTTCTTTCTTTCTTTCTTTCTTTCTTTCTTTCTTTCTTTCTTCTTTCTTCTTTCTTCTTTCTTCTTTCTTCTGGCAGTGTCTTGCTCTGTTGCCCAGGCTGGAGTGCAGTGACACAATCTCGGCTTGCCGCAACCTTTGCCTCCCAGGTTCAAGTGATCTTCCTGCTCCAGCCCCCTAGTAGCTGGGATTAAAGGCACATGCCACCATGCCCAGGTAAGTTTCATATTTTTTTAGTAGAGACAGGGTTTTGCCATGTTGGCCAGGCTGGTCTTGAACTACTGACCTCAGTTGATCCACCTGCCTTCTAAAGTTCTGGGAATACAGGTGTGAGCTGCTGCGCCCAGCCAGAACCTCTTTACATGTATGTGATTTGTTTCTTTTCTTTTGCAGCTTTCAGGATCCTCTCTTTGTCTTTGGTTTTTGACAAATTGATTATGTCTCAGGGGTGGCCTTGTCTTGATTGAATCAGATTGGAGATCTCTAACCTTCCTGTACTTGGATATTTATATTGTTCCCCAGGTTTGGAAGATTTTCTGCTATTATTTCTTTTTTTTTTTTGAGACGGAGTTTCACTCTTGTTACCCAGGCTGGGGTGCAATGGCGCGATCTCGGCTCACCGCAACCTCCGCCTCCTGGGTTCAGGCAATTCTCCTGCCTCAGCCTCCTGAGTAGCTGGGATTACAGGCACGTGCCACCATGCCCAGCTAATTTTTTGTATTTTTAGTAGAGACGGGGTTTCACCATGTTGACCAGGATGGTCTCGATCTCTCGACCTCGTGATCTACCCGCCTCGGCCTCCCAAAGTGCTGGGATTACAAGCTTGAGCCACCGCGCCCGGCCTTATTATTTCTTTAAGTAAGTTTTCTTCCCCTTTGTTCCTCTCTTCTTCTTAATCTTCTATAACTTGAACATTTGCTCTTTGGTACTGTCCCCTAACTCCCATAAGTTTTTGTCATTCTTTTCCACTCTTCTTTTTTCTCCTCTGACTGTATATTTTCAAATAATCTGTCTTCAAATTCACAGATTCTTTCTTCTGCTTGGTCATTCTGTCACTGATGCTTTCTATTACATTTTAAAATTTCATTCATTGTATTCTTCAGTGCCAGAATTTCTGTTTTTGTTTTTGTTTTTTTTTTTTTAAATTTCAGTCTTTCTGTTACATTTCTCATTTTAGTTGCTTATTGTTCTTCTGATTTCACTGAATTACTTCTCTGTATTTTTTTTGAAGTTTGCGGAGCTTCCTTAAAATAATTGTTTTGAATTTTGAGTTATTTGTCGGTTTTTTTTCATGTCTTTATGGTCAGCTTTGGGAGATTATTGTGTGCTTTTGATAGTAATGTATCCTCCTTGGTTTTACATGTTTCTTGTTGCCTTTCATTGATGTCTGCATATTTGATGGAACAGTCACCTCTTGCAGACTTTACAGACTCATTTCACTGTGGAAAGATCTTCCCCTACAGGGAGATAAAAGGGTACTTGCTGGTGGTGGGCAGTGGTTTAGTTACCAGTGAGAACACAGCTGTGTAGTCTATGTGCAGCTGTTCTTATATTGACATATATTTCTTTCCCTGGAATAAAAACTATTTGATCATAGTGTATGATTTTAATACATATATATTTTTTCCATCTATCATAGAAATGAAAATGGTTCATTTCTTTTTTGAAATAAGAAAGTCTGGATATTAAGGTGTGTTAGCATCATAAATTGAATTGAGGGAATTTCTGACTTTTTCTATGGCTTGGAATAGTTTGACTAACATAAAAAATATCCTTATTTGAATGTAAGCTAGAACTAATTTGTAAAATCATTTTGGCCTAGAACACTTTTATAGGGATGCCATTATTTAGATATTTTAAGCATTAAAATTAATTTCAACCTTTGCTTCTGGTAAACTTGAAATCTAGGTGATTTATCTCCTCTTTTGAAGACAGCCAGAAAAGCTAAATAAAAAAAATCTACTTGAAGGTATTAGGACATAATAAAATAGTGAAGAAATACTGGCCTGAATTTGGCAGAAGTGACACACCGTTTTGGGTTGCTTCTCCTCTCAGAAGAAACTGCCAATTGAGTGTGGGAGGTACTGAGAGGCTGAATGATGCTTTTTTGGAAAGTTATGTCTTTTATAGTCTGCTTTTGAAATTTTCTCTTTTTCTTTAGTTTTCTGCAGTTCTACCATGCTGTATCCACGTATGCATTTCTTGTACTTTTTCTTCTTGGGTTTTTAAAGTTTCTTAAATCTGTCCTTGATCTTTCAGCACTTTGGGTAAATTCTAGGGTGTTATCTCTTCCATTATGATTTGATTCCATTAACATGTATTCAATTATTGTTTTGCCCCCTCACTCATGTTTTTTTTCTTTACTTACGTAGAAGGTCTACATATGCCTCAGACTTTCTTTATTTTCTGTTTTTTTTTTTTTTTTGGGCAGCTTTTCTGGTTTTCCTCTGTTCTTTTTTTTTTTTTGGTCCTCATTATGCACCCAAATCCCCTATTCTTTTATTCTATTCTATTATTCTTTTATTCTGGATTCTGTCTCTCAACCCATGTTTAGCTCAGTCTAACTCACTATTTAAGCTAATCAATTAAGTTTATAATTTCAGTTATAAACAATAAAATAAACTATTATTTAATAAATTATCATTTAGTTATGGAATTTTTACTTGGTTTTTGTCTTAGCCAGGGTTACCCAGTGATTGGATTCCACTGCACTATGTCTTCTAGAAAAAGATATGTTGAAGCCCCAACCCCCAGTGGCTCAGAATGTGACATTATTTGGAAACTGGGTCTTTCAGAGGTAGTCTGTCAACATGAAGTTATTAGGGTGGGCCGTAATTCCATATGATTGGGACCCTTCCTTATAAAAAGGGGAAATTTGGAAAGAGATGGACAGACATAGAGGGAAAACATGCAGGTGAGAACACTGCATGAAGTTGGAGGCAGAGATGGAAGGGGTGTGGCCAGAAGCTGAGGAATGTTGGGAGCCACCAGAAGCTGGAAGAGGCAGGAAGAATTCTCCCAGAGGCTGCGGAGGGAGCACAGCCTGGTTGACTTCTTGATTTTGCTTCAGCTTCCAGAGCTGTGGGCCAATGAATTCCTGCTGTGTGAAGCCCCCAGCTGTGGTGCATCCTCGCGGCCTCCCTAGGTAACAGATCTCCGTGGAAGGCAGAGTGCCAGGTGAGGGCAGCGCTCCTGTTTCATTAGAGAGTGAAACCCAGGGGACGCAGTGAGGAAGAAGGGGAGGGGCACAGACATGGCAGAGATAGGGCTGCAGGCAAGTGTGACTTATGACAGCTTCTCAGAGGCATACCTTCTAAGAGGCTGTAAAACAGCCAGGCGTGGTGGCTCACGCCTGTATTCCCAGCACTTTGGGAAGCCGAGGCGGGTGGATCACCTGAGGTCAGGAGCTCAAGACTAGCCTGTCCAGTATGGTGAAACCCCATCTCTACTAAAAAAATTACAAAAATTAGCTGGGCGTAGCAGCAGGTGCCTATAATCCCAGCTACTCAGGAGGCTGAGGCAGGAGAATCCCTAGAATCTGGGAGTTGGAGGTTGCAGTGAGCCAAGATCACGCCATTGTACTCCAGCCTGGACAACAGAGGGAGACCCTGTCTCAAGAAAACCCCCCAAAAGAAAAAAAAATAAATAAAAAAATAAGAAGAGGCTGTAAAACTACTGACTGTCAGCACAATCTGTTCGGGAGGAGGAATGGGGAATAATTCAGTTACCAGTCAGTGCTAAATCCCATTGATCAGGGGTTCACTCCATGGAGCATGAACACCTCTCGTTACCGGGTCGCACAGGTGACGGTACTGGGTGCGTCCTGAGGCGTTTTCTGCTTTGTTGGCAACAGGGAAGGTGGCATCCACTGCAGGCTTGGGTGAAAGGTGCTGCCCACCTGCTGGGGAGTCAGGCGGTGCCCACACAGAATTGGAGACCACCGGGGCGGTGGAAGCAAAACAGATGGCTGCCATGGACCAAACGCTTGTGTTCCTCCAGCATTCATGTGTTGAAGCCCTAACCCTCAGATGGGAAGTAATTAGGGTCAGATGAGGTCATGAAGGTGGAGCCGTCATGATAGGATTAGTGCCCTTATGAGACCAGAGCCCTGGCTCTCTGCCATGTGCAGACACTGCAAGAAGCTGGCCGTCTGCAAACCTCAAGAAGGCCCTCACCAGGAACTAAATATGCCGGCACTCTGACTTTAGGTTTCTCAGCCTCCAGAACTGTGCAAAATAAATCTGTTATGTAAGCCACCCAGCCTGTGGAGTTTTGCTATGGAGGCCTGAGGCGGCCGACACACAACCAGAGGCTCCAGAACAAGGAGACCTAGAGAGTCTGCCCAGGTCTTAAGAGGTACTGGATAGAACTTTCTTTCTTTCCTCTGTTCTAGCCTCTGCTCCCCTCCCTTCCCCTCCCCTCCCTTCCCCTCCCCTCCCTTCCCCTCCTTTCCCTTCCCCTCCCTTCCCTCTTTCTTTTTCTCTCTCTTTCCTTCTCTCTTTCTTGCTTTCTCTCTTTCTGTCTCTCTTTTCTTTCTTTCTTTTTTTTCTCTCTCTCTTTCTTTCTTCCTTTATTTTTTCTTTTTAACAGTTTTCAGATCTCTGCCAAAATTCTCAGTGTTGTCTTTTCCCTCCATAAACAAAGAGTGCATATTTATTTTGAGATCTGTGTGTCATAATTTCCTTATCTCGGTGCCCGTGGACTACTCTGTTTTGTTTGTCCACACAGTTCATCTTGTCTCCCTATATGCTTGTTGTGTGATGGGTTGTTCATTGGCGGTATTGTAGAAACACCTCAAAATGCAGAAGGAGGTCTCCCTCCAGGTGTGGGATAAGTTGGCTCCGCCAGGCACCAGGGGGCACCAGAACTCTATGGTTGTCTTAATCCAGTTTTAGGAAGTGTGATGATTGAAAGGGGCACACTTTACTTCCCCACCTCAACAAGGCTGGGTGCTTCTGGGGTGCCCTTATACCAACCCCTCTAGTTCCCACCCCAAGCAAGAGGGGTCCCAGAACCTACCTTTGGTGGGCCCTGGGCTCCCACCTCTTTTCCTTATAGCTGATTTTCAACAGAAATAGAGGAAGTCAACAGCATTAGAACAATGTCTTTATAGAGCGCTGCAAGAAAAATAGCTGCTAAACTGGGATTTTCTATGAAAAGAAAATATTCTTCAGGATTAAAGATAAAGACATCTTCAGGTAGATGTTTGGCATGAGAAGAGCTACACTAAAGAGAATACTTCCACAACCAATACAATTGGGTTTTACAAAAAAGAAAATACTAAAAGGTATTCTTCAGGTCAAAGGATGAACCCAGGCGAAGGGTTAGAGATGCAGGAAGGCATGAGGAGCAGCTAAAAGGGTCAATAGATAGAAATCTAAATGAATATTCAGCTGGATGTGGTGGCTCACAGTAATCCCTGTACTTTGGGAGGCTGAGGCAGGTGGATCAACTGAGGTCAGGAGTTCGAGATCAGCCTGACCAACATAGTGAAACCCTGTTTCTACTAAAAATACAAAATTAGCCAGGCATGGTGGTACATGCCTGTAATCCCAGATACTTGGGAGACTTAGGCCAGAGAATTGCTTGAACCCAGGAGGTGGAGGTTGCGGTGAGCCAAGATTGTGCCATTGCACTCCAGCCTGGGCAACAAGACTGAGACTGTCTCAGAATAAATAAATAAATAAATGAATGAATATTCATAGCATAAGACAATGACATCTTGTTGGGTTAAAAATATGAATAGGATGAAAATGTGTGGCAATTTGGCCTATAATTTGTGAGAGAATAGATGGAGTTAAAATGTATGATTTTTGCATTGCTCATAAAATGTCACTTAATATTAGACTTTAATAAGTCCAGAAGCATATTATAATCAACCTCTAAGGCAGCTATTAAGAGAATAATACAAGATTGCATAGCTTTCAAGCTCATCAAATAAAAAATGGAAAAATAATGCCAGGGCATTGGTTCACACCTATAACTCCAGCACCTTGGGAGGTCAGTGCAGAAGGATTGCTTGAGGCTAGGAGTTCCAGACCAGTCTAGGCAACACAGTGAGACCCTGTCTCTACAAATTTTTTTTTTTAATTAGCTGAATATGGTGGCTCTTGCCTGTAGTTCTAGCTACTTGGAAGGCTGAGATAGGAGGATCACTTGAGCCCAGGAGTTTGAGGCTACAGTGAGTCATCTTCATGCCACTGCATTCCTGCTTGGGTAACGGAGTGAAATCCCATCTCAAAACAGACAAACAAATGAAATAAAAATATAATTCATTCAAAAGTAGATAGCCAAAGAGAAAAAGGAATATAGATCAAGTGAAAGAGTGTAAAGAATTATTAAACCCAAATATGTCAGTAATTACTGGTATATTTTAAACCAAATATATCAATAAACACATTAAATAAGGCTAGCCAGGGACTTCGAATTGACATCAAAAAAACAGAGATCAGATATATCCTACCACCTGAGTCATCCAAAGAATGGACAAAATCTATCAAACAGTGAGAGAACCAGGCACCAAAGTATAGTGATTCTTGAGATGTAAGAAATAATTGGGACAAACCCTATTACTACCCCAGCTTGCTGACTTGAGAGTTTCTTAGGTGGAGCTTGGTGGACTCTCTGAGTTGAGGAGATGGAGCTGAGAGTCTGAGGAAGGTGAGGTGCTTCCTAGCGTTAGCAGGACAGAGGACCTGAGAGGAGAGCGCTGCACAGAGACAGAACTCCAGAGATCTGAGCAGGGTCTCCCGTGAGTATTTAGCTGGGTGTTGATCAGTGCATGCATGTGAGAAGACTACCAGAGGCTGGAGAAAGAACCACCCAAAGGATGAATGGTAATAGTGCTTAGTGCTCACAATGGGCGCTAAGCACAATGCCGATTCCACATAGCTATACTGGACAACTTTTGATATTCACTGGGCATTGGTTAGAGTACGTAGAAAGATTTTGCTTCAGGAGTTGGAAGTAATTAGTCCTAGATTGTGCAATGCTCTAGTCTATCTGACAAGTCTTAAAAGGAAGACCCAAAAGGATCGCAGTATTTCTGAGGACCTCAATAGCATCCTAGAACAAAGTTGAAGGCTCCTTTTTTATATGATTGAGAAAATATCCAGCACCTACTCAGATAAAATTCACAATGTTTGTCATCCAAGCAAAAATTAACAGGCATGCAAAAGAGCCACAACAAACAAACAAACAAATAAATAAACAAAACCTATAATGAGGAGGGAAATCAATTAAATCCAAGCCAGAACTGACAATGAATTCAGCAGCATATTAAAAAGATTATATACATGACGAAGTGGTATTCATTCCTGGAATGCAAGGATGCTTTAACATAGGAAACTTGATCAATATAATACATGACATTAACAGAATGAAAGGAAAAAATCTAACATGGTCATCTCAACTGGTCCAGAAAAAGCACCGGACAAAATTCAACACTTTTTCATGATAAAAACATAAACTAGGAATAGAAGGAAATTACCTCAACATAAAAAAATTCATACATAAAAAACTCAGTGAATGTTGTAATAGTGAAAGACTGAACATTTTTTCTCTAAGATCTGGAATAAGGTGCTCATTTTGCCATTTCTGTTCATTGTAGTCACTGGAAATTCTAGCCAGAGAAATTAAGCAATAAAAACAAATAAAGCAATTTAAATTAGAAAAGAAGTAAATTGATCTGTTTGTATATGATATAATCTTATATGTAAAAAATCATAAGGATTCCACTAAAAACATTTTAGAACTAATAAATCCAACAAAGAACAAGATACAAAGTCAATAAGCAAAAATCAGTTGCATTTCTATACACTAACTGAATAATCCAAAAAGAAAACTAAGAAAACAATTCCATTTGTAATAGCATCAAAAATAATAAAATACTTAAGAATTAACCAAACAAGTGAAAGACTTGTACAATGAAAACTACAAAACATTACTAAAAGAAATTAAAGATGTAAATAAATAAAAATACATGCCATGTTTGTGACTGGAAGAATGAATATTGTTAAGATGTTAATACTACTCAAAATAATCTACAGATTCAGTGCAATCCTGATTAAAATCCCAATGATGTTTTTGCAGAAGTAGGAAAAACCCATCTTAAAATTTGTATGGAATATCAAAGGACCCCAACAGCTAAAACAATGCCGAAAACAAAAAGAACAAAGCTGGAGAACTCCCGATTTCACTTCCTGATTTCAAAACTCAGTTACAAAGCTACAGTAATCAAAACAGTTTAGTCTGGCATAGAGATGAACATATAGACCAATGAAATAGAATACAGAGCTTAGAAAAAGACCCTTGCATATATGCTCAAATTAGATTCAGCAAGGGTGTCAGACCATTCAATAGAGAAAACACTGTCTTTTCAGCAAATGATGCTGGGAAAACTGGATAGTCACATATAGTAGAATAAAGTTGGACCCTGTATTAGTCTGTTTGCATTGCTATAATATTTAAGGCTGGGTGATTTATAAAAAAGGATTATTTATTTGACTTATGGTTCTGCAGGTTGTGCAGCAGCATGGCACCAGCTTCTGCTTCTGGTGAAACCTAAGGAAGTTTTTAGTCATGGCAGAAGGCAAACAGAAGCTAGTGTGTCAAATAGCAAGAGAGGGAGCGAGAGAGAGGAGGAAGTGCCAGGCTCTTTTTCACAATCAGATCTCATGGCAAATAATGGAGCAAAAGCTCACTCATTACCATGAGGAGGGCACAAAGACATTCATGAGGGATCTGCCCTCCTGACTCAGACATCTTCTGCTGGGTCTCACCTCCAACACTGAGGATCACATTTTAGCATGAGACTCAGAGGGGACAAATATCCAAACTATGTCAGATCCTTACCTAAAACTATATACAAAAATTTACTCAAAATGGATTACCTAAATGTAAGGCTTACAATTAAAAGACTCTTAAAAGAAACAGGGCAAAATCACGACACTGAATTTGGCTGTGATTTCTTGGATATGACACAAAAAGCACAGGCAACAAAAGAAAACAGACTTACGAGACTTTGTAATAATTAAAAAATTGTGTGCATCAAGAGACAAAATCAACTGCTATTTTGCAAATCATATATTTTGTAAGAGGTTAATGTTCAGAACATATAGAGAACTCCTCAAACTCAAGACAAACCAAACAACACGCTTCAAAAAATGGGCAAAGGACTTGAATAGATATTACCTTTAAGACTATCTACAGATGGCCAATAAGCATGTAAAAGATGCTCGGCATCACTAATCACTGGGGAAATGCAAATGAAAACTATGATGTGATACCATCTCACACCCATTACATGGCTGTTAAAGAAAATGACAATTGTTGGCAAGACTGTGGAGAAATGAGAGCCCTTGTACTATCTAGGTAGGTTTGTAAAATGGCACCGCCACTGTGGAAAGCAGTGTGGCAATTTGTCAAAACATTAAAAATAGAATTACCATTTGATCCAGCAATTCCACTTCTGGGTATATATCTAAAATAACTGAAAGTAGATTCACAAAAAAGTGTTTACATAACCATGTTAATAACAGGATTATTCACAATAGCAGAATTGTGGAAGAGACCCAAGTGTTCATTGATGGATGAATGAAGAAATAAAATATATATGATTGCCGCATGGTATACATGGGGGATTGGTTCCAGGACCTCCTGTGGATAACAAAACTCACAGATGTTCAAGTCTCCGATGTAAAATAGTGTAGATTTTGCATACAACCTATGCATATTCTCCCACATACTTTAAATCATCTCTAGATTACTTATAATGCCTAATACAATGTAAATGTTATATACATACTTATACTATATTTTTAGGGAATAATGACAAGGAAAAAGTCAGTGCATGTTAAGTACATACGCATTTTTTTTCAAATATTTATATCTGTGGTTGGTTGAATCCATGCATGCAGAGCCCACAGACATGGATAAACAACTGTATACATATAATGGATTATTATTTGGCTTTTAAAAGGAAGAGAATTCTGTTATATGCTACAAAATGGATGAACTTTGAGAACATTATGCTCGGCAAAATAAGCCCATCACACAAAGACAAATAATGTATGATTCCACTTATATGAGGTACTTAGAGTAGTTGAAATTACAGAGACAGAAAATAGGATGAAGGTTGCCAGGGGCTGGAGGAAAGTGGAAATGGGAAGTTACTGTTTAATGCATATAGAGTTTTAGTTGTACACAATGAAAAGAGTTCTGGAGATGGATGGCTGCACGACATTAAAAATGTATTTAATACCACTGAACTCTACTTGAAAATTGTTCAGATGGTAAATTTTGTGTTATGTGTATTTTACCACAAGGAAAAAATTGGAAAAATAGTTAATACTAGAGAAGCACTTTTAGCAGAAGCTGGAGGCAAGTTCTGACAGAGAATCTGATAGGGTATCTTCTTTTTCTAACAGGAACAAAGATAGCAGCCTTTCATTTTCTGGAACATTGTGTACCAATAAAACATTTCACTTAAAATAAACCCAAATAAAAGAAGGAGAAGAGCATCAGTGAGCTGTGGGACAAATTCAGAGTGGTCTAATATATGAATAATATGGATAATTGGAGTTCTCAAAGAGAAGAGAGAGAGGGAATGGAAAAAATATTTAAAGCAATAACAGCTAAATGTTTTTCTAAATTTGATGAAAACTGTAAACTCACCTCCTAAGAAACTCAACAAAGTCCAAACACAAGAAATCTAAGGAAAACCATTCCAAAGCACATCATAATCAAATTACTCAAAATTGATGATAAGAGAAAAATTTTAAAAGCAGCCAGAGGAGAGCCAGTGTTTGTGGTGCACATCTGTAATCCCAGCTACTTGGGGAGTTGAGGTGGGAGGATTGCTGGAGCCCAGGAGTTCAAGACCAGTCTCAGCAACATAGCGAAACCCCATCCCCCCAAAAAAAAATAAGAAAAAAAAGCAGCCAGAGGTAGAGGGCAGGAAATTATGTACAGAGGAAAAAAGATGAAAATAATTGCACATTCTTATTGGAAACAGTCAAAGCAAGGAGATAGTGGAGCAACATCTTTAAAGTATCAAAATAAAAAACCTGCAACCTAGAATTCTGCCTAGTGAAAATTTCTTTAAAAATGAGGGTAAAATAAAGAGTTTTTTAGAAATACAGAAGCTGAAAGAGTTCATGACCAACAGACCTGCACAACAGGAAATGTTAAAGAAAATGTCAAGTGGAAGGAAAATTATACCATGTAGAAATACGAATATACACAAAGGAATGAAGAGCATCTTAAATGGTAACTACGTGGTAAACATGTAAGATTTAAAAAATTGTTTACGTATCTTCAAGATAAAAAGAATGACAACATATTATTGGTTTTATACATTTATAAAAGAAAAATGTATGACAACAATAGCACAAAGGTCATAAGGAGAAAATAGAAGCATACTCTTGCAAATTTCTTATATTATACATGAAATGGTATAATCTCTATCATTAAAGGTAGATTGTGATAGAGATGGATACTGTAATTCCTAAAGCAATCACAAAAAATAATAAAACAATAAGACCTACCAGGCTGAAAAAGGAGATACAAAGACATAATAAAAAATATTCAAGTAATCCAGAAGAAGGCTGGGAAGAGGGTAACAGTAAAAAAGAACAGATGGAACTAATGGAAAACAAATAGCAGGATAAGCTTAAGTCTAATCAAAACTGTAAACACATTAAATATAAATTATCTAAATTTCCAATTAAAAGTCAGAGACTGGATAAAAAAGTGAGCCAAGTATCTTCTGTCTATATGAAATGCACTTTATTTTTAATTAATTATTTTAAAATTTTAATTAATTAATTAAAGACAGGTTCTCACTGTATTACCCAGGCTGACCTTGAACTCCTGGACTCAAACAATCCTCCCACTTCAGTCTCCTGAGTACTGGGACTACAGGCATGCACTACCACACCTGGCTCAAAATGCACTTTAAATACAGAAATAGATTAAGAGAATGAAAAGCAATATGCCATGCTAACACTATTCAAAATAAGCCTGGAATAACTAGATTAATATAAAAAAAGTAGATTAAGCCTGAAAATTATTACCAGGGATAAGGACACGAATCCCTTCCTTCCTTCCTTCCTTCCTTCCTTCCTTCCTTCCTTCCTTCCTTCCTTCCTTCCTTCCTTCCTTCTTTCCTTCCTTCTTCCTCCCTCTGTCACTCCTTCCCTTCCCTCTCTCTTTTTTTTGGACACAGGGTCTCACTATGTCACCCAGGCTGGAGTGCAGTGGCACAATCTCAGCTCACTGCAATCTCCACTTCCCAGCTCAAGTGATCCTTCAACCGCAGCCTCCTGAGTAGCTGGGACCACAGGCATGAGCCACCATGCCTGACTCATTTTTGTATTTTGTAGGGATGGAGTTTCTCCATATTGCCCAGGTTGGTCTCAGAACTCCTAAGCTCAAAGTGCTCCACCCACCTCAGCTTCCTGAAGTGCTAGGATAACAGCTTTGAGCCACCATAATTGTCCAGGAAGCTAATTTCATAATGATAAAGATTTCAATTTACCAAGAGAACAAAAACAATTCTAAATGTTAATGCATCCAACAACAGAGCTCTAAAATGCCCAAAGAAAACCTATGGAACCACAAGGAGAAATAGACACAATAAAAATCCAATCAGTACCTCTTTTTCAGTAGTTTTTGAGAGCAATTAGATAGAAAATCAGTATGAATATGAAAACTTGAACAATGCTATCAGTAACTTGAGCTAATTGACATTTATAGGACACTTTACTCAGTAACGGGAGGACATGCTTTTTAAAAATACAGGATGTTTACCGTATTTGACTATATTGTGAACTATAAAACAAATCTCAACATATTTAAAATGGTTCAAGTTATATCAGATACAGGCATACCTCTGCGATATTGTGGATTTTGTTCCAGATCACCACAATGAAATAGATATTGCAATAAAGTGAGTCACATGATTTTTTTGGTTTCCCAGAGCAAATAAAAGTATGTTTACACTATTCTGTAGTTTTAAAGTGTGCAATAGCATGAAATCTAAAAAACTATGTACATATCTTAATTAAAAATACTTTATTGCTAAAAATGCCAACTTCCTTCCTTCCTGCCTTCTTTCTTTTTCTTTCTTTCCTTCCTTCTTTCCTTCCTTTCTTTCTCTCTTTCTCTCTTTCTTTCCTTCTTTCCTTCCTTCCCTTCCTTCCCTCCTTCCTTCTCTTTCTTTCTTTCCTTCCTTCTTTCTTTCTTTCTTTCTTTCTTTCTTTCTTTCTTTCTTTCTTTCTTTCTTTCCTTCCTTCCTTCCTTCTCTTTCTTTCTTTCCTTCTTTCCTTCTTTCTTTCTTTCCTTCCTTCCTTCCTTCCTTCCTTCTTTCCTTCCTTCCTTCCTTCCTTCCCTCCTTCCTTCCTTCCTTCTCTCTCTCTCTCTTTCTGTCTTTCTTTCTTTCTTTCTTTCTTTCTTTCTTTCTTTCTTTCTTTCTTTCTTTCTTTCTTTCTTTCTTTTCTTCTTCCGACACAGGGTCTCACTCTGTTACCCAGGCTAGCATGCAGTGGCACAATCATAGTTCACTGCAACCTCAAACTCCTGAGCTCAAGGGATTCTCCCAGTCAGCCTCCTGAGTAGCTGGGACTACAGGCACATGCCACTGTGCCTGACTAATGTCTTTAATTTTTCTGAGAGACAGGGTCTTTTTTTATTGTCCAGGCTGGTCTCTAACTCTTGGTCTTAAGCGATTCTCCCTGCTTGGCCTCCCAAAATGTTAGAATTACAGGCATGAGCCATTGTGCCTGGCCCAATTTCTTAATATGAGAGAAGAATGAAGTTTGCCACAGTGATTGACATTTCCTTTCATGAAAGATTTCTCTGTAGCATGTGATGCTATTTGACAGCATTTTACTCACAGTAGAATTTTCAAAATTGGAGTCAGTCCTCTCAAAGCCTGCCATTGTTTCATCAACTAGGTTTATGGAATATTCTAAATCCTCTGTTGTCGTTGCAACAGCGTTCACACCGTCTTCACCAGGAGTTATTCCATTTCAAGAAACTGCTTTATTTGCTCAGCCATAAGAACCAAATCCTCATCTGTTCAAGTTTTTGCATGAGATTGTAACAATCCAGTTACATCTTTAGGTTCCACCTACAATTCTGGTTCTGCTGCTATTCTACCACACCTGCAGTTCCTTCTTCTACTGACGTCTTGAATGCCTCAAAGTCATCCATGAGGTTGGGACCAACTTCTTTCAAACTCTTATTTTTTATTAGAGAAAAGGTCTCGCTCTGTCACCCAGGCTGGAGGGCAGTGGTGTGATCTCGGCTCACTGACTTCCTGTGCTCAGGTAATCCTCTCACCTCAGCCCCGCAAGTAGCTGGGACTACAGGTGCAAGCCACCATGGCCAGCTAATTTTTATATTTTCAGTAGAGATGTTTTTTTCTTTTTTTAAATTGCTTTTTAGGTTTTGGGGTACGAGATGGGGTTTTAGCACGTTGTCCAGGCTGGTCTCGATCTCCTTAGGAGGTCCATCCTCCTTAGCTTCCCAAAATGCTGGTATTACAAGCATGAACCTCTGTGCCCGGCCCAAACTCCTGTTAATGCTGCTATTTTGACCTCTTCCCACGAATCACAAACGTTCTTAATGGCATCTAGAATTGTGAATTCTTTCCAGAAGGTTTTCAATTTACTTTGTGCAGATCCTTAAGGGGAATCACTACCTGTGGCAGCCATAGTGTTGTGAAATGTGTTTCTAAATAACAATACTTGAAAGTCAGACTTACTCCTTGACTCATGGGATGCAGAACGAATGTTGTCTTAGCAGGCATAAAACATTAATCTCCTTGTACACCTCCATCAGAGCTGCTGATTGACTACAGGCATTGTCATGAACAGTACTATTTTGAGAGAAATGTGAGCATAGGTCTCAAGAGTGGCTTTAAAATATTCAGTAAGCCAGCTCACGCCTGTAATCCCAGCACTTTGGGAGGCTGTGGTGAGTGGATCATAAGGTCAGGAGTTCAAGACCAGCCTGATCAACACAGTGAAACCTCATCTCTACTAAAAAATACAAAAATTAGCTGGGCATGGTGGCACGCATCTGTAATACCACCTACTCAGGAGTCTGAGGCAGGAGAATCACTTGAATTCAGGAGGCAGAGGTTGCAGTGAGCCAAGATCTGGCCACCGCACTCCAGCCTGGGTGACAGAGCGAGAAGCCATCTCTAAATAAATAAATAAATAAAATGTTCAATAAGCCATGCTGTAAACATGTGGTGGTGTCCAAGTTTTGTTGTTCCATTTAGAGAACACAGACGGGGTAGATCCTAGGATTTCCAGAATGGTAAATGGTAAATGAACGCTGGATTAAACTCAAAGTCACCAGCTGCATTAGTCCCTGCCAAGAGTGTCAGCGTGTTTTTTGATGCTTTGAAGTCAGCATTGACTTCTCTTCTGTAGCTATGAAAGTTCTAGATGGCATCTTCTGCCAATTTAAGGCTGTTTCATTTACGCCGAAAATCTGTTTAATGTGGCTGCCTTCATTAGTGACTGTAGCTAGGTCTTCTGAATCACTTGTTGCAGCTTTTACATCAGCACTTGCTGCCTCACTTCTATGTTACAGAGATGGATTCTTTCCTTATACGTCATGAACCAACTTCTGCTAGTTTCCAACTTGTCTTCTGCAGCTTCCTCACCTTTCTCAGCCTTCATAAAATTGAAGAGAGGTAGGGCCTTGCTCTGGATTAGGCTTTGGCTTAAGTGAGTGTTGTGGCATGTTTTGTCTACTCACACCATTAAAACTTCCTTCATATCAGCAGTAAGGCTGTTTCACTCTCGTATTCTTTGTGTGTTCACAAATTAAATTTGTGAACATAAGCTTTCATATGAAAAAATTTCTTTCATAAGCTTTTCCTTTGCCTTCACAACTTGGCTGTTTTTGATGCAAGAGCCTAAGTTCAGCCTAACTCAGTTTTTGATACATCTTCCTCACTAAGCTTCATCACTTCCAGCTTTTGATTTAAAATGAGAGATGTGTGATTCTTTCTGTACCTTGAACACTTAAAGGCCATTGTAGGGTTATTAATTGACCTAATTTCAATATTCTTGTGTATCATAGAATAGAGAGGCACAAGGAGAGGAGAGAGATGGGAGTGTGGCTGGTCAGTGGAGCAATCAGAACACATTTGTCGATTAAGTTAGCTGTTTTACATGGATGCAGGTTGTGGTGCCCCCAAAACAATTAAAATAATAACATCAGAGATTGCTGATTACAATCACCACAAAAGATAGAATAATAGTGAAAAATTCTGAAATAGGATGAGGTTTGCTGAAATGTGACACAGAGACTTGAAGCAAGAACATGCAGTTGGGAAAAATGATGCTGATGGAGTTGCTTGATGCGGGGCTGCCACAAACCTTCAATCTGTAAACAACACGAGATCTGTGAATCTCAATAAAGTGAAGTGCAGGGAAATGCAGAATGCCTGTGTGCTCTTTCACAACAGTGGAATTAAACTAGAAATCAGTAGCAGAAGGATCCTTGGAAAACCCCCTTATAATTGGAAGCTAAGCAACATACTTGTAAATAATTCATAGATCAAATGAGGTATCAAAACAGACATTAGAAAGTATTGGAAACGAAATGTAAATATAAACAGAACATATTAGATTTGTGGGATGCTGTAAAAGCACCATGGTGGGGGTGGGGAATTGATAGCAATAAACATAAATTACAAATAATAATTATCAAATCAATAATCTCTCTTTCACCTTAAACTAGAAAAGTAAGATCATATTAAACACAAAGATTGTAATATACTATAAGACGTATCAGATTAATGGTAACCATAAGGCCTACTTAAGCATCTCACAGGGCTAATAGATGTCACTTAGCAACGTGATGCAGCTTGACCTGGGCATTTCCAACCTTGGACCAGGGATTTCCAGGAGACAAGGCCACCACAGCAAAGATGTGACTTTCACAAACCTTAAAACAAAGCTTACCTTTACAAGAATAGCTTAAGTTCCCTTTATGAAAGAAACACTTGGTAACTGGTGTGGACTAGATACGGGTATAAGAGGCCAGGCGCATGGCTCATGCCTGTAATGCCAGCACTTTGGGAGGCCAACACAGGCAGATCACGACATCAGGAGATCGAGACCATCCAGGCCAACATGGTGAAACCCTGTCTCTACTAAAATACAAAAATTTAGTGGAGTGTGATGGTGCACACTTGTAGTCCCAGCCACTTGGGAGGCTTAGGCAGGGGAATCGCTTGAACCCGGGAGGTGGAGATTGCAGTGAGCAGAGACAGCACAACTTCACTCCAGCCTGGTGACAGAGTGAGACTCTGTCTCAAAAAAAAAAAAAAAAAAAAAAAGGGTGGGGAGAGGGAAGAGAGTGGGAGCAATCTTTCAAACCCTGAGAATGGTCTCTAGATGAAGACCCTCCTGGTCAGTCATTCATCTGACCCCTTGACTGTATCTGGCCTATGCCACTAGCCTGCTCCCACAATCAGTCTCAGAAGAGTGGTACCAGAAAAAACTGTGCATCAGAGGGCATCTAAGACTCATCTTTGATGCAAGTCAAGCAGAAAGGGAGAAGTTACCCCTGTGAAAGTGAGTCAACTAGGACCCAAATGCCCAAACATGACAGACATATATACATATAATGATGAGGACATTATTTATAGTAGCTCTAAACTGAGACCCAAGACAAAAACCCAACAAAATGTGAATAAAAATTGATCTAGATACTGGAGCTCGCTGATAACAATTTTAAGGTAACCATGATTAATATGCTCAACAAAACAGAAAAAAGATTGAGAAAACCCTTGAAAAGTTGGTGAATTTCAAGAGAGAATGAAATCCATAAAAGAATCAAGCATTCTATAACTGAAAAATGCAGTATCTGAAATATAAGAACTCTCTAGAAGGAGTTAACAAAGAATTAGACAAAGCCAAAGACAGAATTAATGAAATAGATAACAGACCAATAGAATGTATTCAGATTGAAACATCCAGAGGAAAAAAAAGAAGAAAATGTAGAAGGGACATTAGAGGCATGTGAAAAAGAATGAAAGGTATGACATTTAATTAAAAGTCCTAGAGGAGGGTGGGGAAGAAGTAAAATTTGAAGTGATACTGCTCAATATTTTTTTTCAAACTTGATGAAAGACATAATTCACAAATTAAACAAACCCTGTAAATCTTAAAGATGCTGGACATATTTATTAGTTCTGAAAGATTTTCAATGAATTCCTTGGATTTTTCTACATAGAAGATCATGTCATCTGCAAATAGAGATTGTTTTACTTCTTCCTTTCTAATATGGATGCCTTTTATTTATTTTTCTTACCTAGTTTTCATGGCTACAATGTCCTGTGCTATGATGAACAGAAGTGACAAGAGTGAATATTCTTGTCTCATTTCTGATCTTAGGGAAAAGCATCCAGTCTTTCACCATTCAGTGTGATATTAGCCAATAGTATAAGTTGGGTTTTTCATAGATGCTTGTCAGATTAAGGACCCCTCAAAGAGCATCTATAAAACATTCTCTTCTGTTCCTAGTTTGTCAAGTGTTTTTTTTTTTTTTTTTTTTTTTAAATCACGAAAGCGTGCTGGATTTTTGTCAAATGCTTTTCCTGCGTATATTGAGATAATACTGTAGTTTTTGTATTATTAAAAATTCTACTGATATGGTTTTATATCAATTAATTTCTGTATATTAAACCAACTTTGCCTTCCTGTGGTAAATCCCACTTGGTTATGGTACGTAATCCTTTTTTTAGGTGATGAATTTTGTTCGTTAGCATTTTGTTGATGGGTTTTGCATCTGTAGTCACAAGTTATAGTGGTTTGCCGTTGTTTATTTTGTGATATCTTTGGTTATCAGGGTAATATTAATCTTTTAGAATGAATTAGGAAGTTTTCCCTCCTCTTTTATTGTGCTAAAGAGTTTGTGCAGAATTGGCATTAATTATTCTTTAAATGTTTGGTGGAATTCACCAGTGAAGTCATCTGAGTCTTCGCTTTTCCTTGTTGGTGACATTTTTTTTTATGCCTAATTAAATCTTCTAACTTGTCGTATGTCTAGTCAGATTTTCTAGTTCTTCTGTATTCTGTTTTGTTAGTTGGCATCTTTTTAGAAAAATTTCCATTTTATCCAACGCATCTAATTTATTGGCATATAGTTTTTCATAGTATTCCTTTATAAATCTTTTACTTCTAAAATGCTAATAGTAATGTACTCTCTTTCATTTCTGATTTTAGTAATTTGAAATTTATCCCTTCTTTGGCCAGTCAAGTAAGGATTTGCCAATTGTATTAATCTTTTCAAAGAACTTTTGGTTTTGTTGATACTTTTCTATTGATTTTCTATCTCAATTTCATTAGTTTCTTCTTTAATCTTTATTGTCTTTCTTCTGCTTGCTCTAGGCTTAGTTTGTGTGTTTTTTTTCCCCCAGTGTCTTAAGGTGGCAGGATATTTGACTTCTTTCTTCTTTTTACAAATAGATTTAAAGTTATAAATTTTCCTCTAAACATCCCATGAGTTTGGGTATGTTGTGTCTTCATTTTCATTTCAAAGTATTTTATAATTTTCCCTGCTATTTCTTCTTTGACCTATTTTAGAATTTTTAATGTTTTTCTGTTGAATGATTCTTTAATCCTCATGGAATACCTTCGTTTCTAGTAAAACTTCTGGCCTTTATGTTAACCTTGTGCTGTGACACTGTCATGCCAGCTTTCTTTTGGTTAGCAACAGTATGGTCTTTCTTCTCCCATCCTTCCACTTTCAACTTTTCTGTGTCATTTAGTCCTTATATATAAAGTGTGGATCTGGTAAACAGCATGCAGTTGGGTCTTAATTTTTATCCAGACAATGTTTATTTCATTACATTTAAATAAAAACTAACTGATGTTGTTGGGTGTAAGTCTACCATTCTACTATGCTTTCTGTGTGTTCTATCTGTTATTTGTTCCTTATTTGACTTTTCCTGTCTTAATTTAGAAGTAATCAGATATTAGTACATTAGATCTATCAGATCTTTAGTTAGACATTTTTATGTCATTTTCAGTGGCTTCCAAAGACAAGAGAGTTCAATGTGTATTCCTGATTTATTATAGTTTACCTTAAGTTAGTACTTTTATCAGTTCCCAAAGAGTGCAAAGTCTTACCAAAATTTAACTTTATCCCCTTTTGCTTTTTTTTTTTTTAAAGAGATGGAATCTCACTATGCTGTCCAGGCTGGAGTGCAGTGGCTGGTCACAGACATGATCATAGCACGCTATAGCCTGGAACTCCTGGGCTTGTGTTATACTCCTGCCTCAGACTCCCAAGTAGCTGGAATACAGGTGAGTGCCACTGTGCCTGGCTCCCCTTCTGCTCTTTATGCTAATTTTCATATATTTTTGCTTCCTTTTTATGACCACATAACACATTATTATTTTTGTCTCAGTCAACATATATTATTTATAAATAATGTAAGTACATATTTATCCACTTACTCATTTTTCCCATATTCTTCATTGTTTTTGATGATTCTGTGTTTCCATCTGGGGCTATTAATTTGCTTAAGTATTTCTTGTTTTGCTGATTTGTTGGTGATTTAGATTTTTTTTTTCTAAAAATGACTTTATTTTACCTCATATTTTTAGAAAAAATGTTTACTTTGAAATAATTATAGATTTACTGTAAGTTGCAAAGATAGCACAGAGGGGTTCATGCACTCTTTATCCAATTTCTTCAATAGTTATACTTTATATAATTATAGTGCAAAATCGAAGTCAGAATACTGACATTTGGTACAATATGTGTGTATAGCTCTATAACATTTTATAGCATATGTAGATTCATGTAACCACTACCACAATCAAGATACAGACCTATTTCATGCCACAAAGGTCTACTGGAGTCAACATTTTGCTAGCTTGAGTGAAATGTAAAAACCTTCTTCCCTTTACATTCTTTTACCTCCACTGTTTATAATAGAATTGTCTTCACGTTTCTTCTTCATTCATTGATGTCTGCATTAGGTACTGTTATACTTTTCGGTTTTCTAATATAAATTAGAAAACTCAGAAGGAAACTGTTTTGTATTTATCCATTTTTTTGCTGCTTATATTGTTCTCTTTTCCCCCCCTGGTGTTCCAAGGTTACTTCTTTTATCACTTTCTTTCTGTTTCAAGAACTTTCTTTGGGCAGCCCATTAGGGTTGATCTTCTGGCATCAAATTCTCTTTGTTTTCTTTCATGTTACAATGTTTTATTTCTCTTTGATTCCTAAGGGACAATTTTGCTCCATGCAGAATTAAAGGTTGATAGTTCTTTTCTTTCAGCACTTGAAAAATGGCATGTAACTTCCTTATAGCCTCCATGGTTTCTGATGAAAAATCCACTGTCATTCGAATGGTTTCCCCCTGTGGGTTATGTGTCATTTCTCAGTATGTGAAGATTATTTTCTTTGTCTTTAGTTTGATTATGATGCATTTTGATTTCTCT
The DNA here is from genome assembly GCF_048565385.1 of Saimiri boliviensis. Lineage (NCBI taxonomy): Eukaryota > Metazoa > Chordata > Mammalia > Primates > Cebidae > Saimiri > Saimiri boliviensis. The sequence goes on along the minus strand of NC_133450.1, from coordinate 128,679,001 downwards.
GCATTTATCGTGTATAGAGTTTGATCACCTTCTTGAATTTATAGATCTATGTTTCTTGCTAAATATGAGAAAGTTTGCACCATTATTTCTTTCAATCGTTTTTAGCCCCATTCTCTTTCTCCTTTTCTTCTGGAACTCTGATATTTAGACCATTAGACTTTCTGTTATCATCGCACAGGTCCTTGAAGTTGTGTCAAATTTTTCATTCTATTTTTCTAAGATTTATTGATTTCTATTCTATCTTCAAGTTCACTGATTTTTTTTCCTCTGTCCTCTTTATTCTGCTGTTGATCCCATTAGGTGAGTTCTTACATTTTGGGTATTATATATTTTAGTCCTCAAATTTCCATTTGGTTCTTCTTCAGGCTTTCTATTTCTTTGTTGAGACTGTATATGTTTTTATCTGTTTCAAGCATGTTTGTAATTGTAGATTATGATGAGCTGCTTTAAATCCTTGTTGGAGAATTCCCAACATCTATATCATTTCAGTGTTAGTGATTGTCTTTGTCATTCCAATATCTCTGATGAACACAGATGCGAAAATCTTCAATGAAATACTACAAACCAAATTGAACAACACATAAAAATATTATATACCATGATGCAAAATTGTTGCAACATGTGCAAAACCATCAGTGTGATATATCACATTAACAGAATGAAAGATAAAGGTTGGGTGTGGCATCTCACACCTGTAATCAATCCCAGCACTTTGGGAAGCTGAGGTGGAAGGATTGCTTGAGCCCAGAAGTTTGAAACCAGCCTGGGTAACACAGTGAGACCACATCTCTACAAAAAAATTTTAAAAACTAGCCACACATGGTGCCATGTGCCTGTAGTCCTAGCTACTCTGGCGGCTGAGACAGGAGGATTGCTTGAGCTCAGGAGTTTGAGACCAGCCTGGGTAACACAGTGAGACTTTACAATTTTGTTTTTTATTTTTATTTTTTTTATTTTTTTAATTTTTATTTTTATTTTTATTTTTTCTTTCTTCTCTTTGCTATCCTAATCTTTTTTTTTTTTTTTTTTTTTATTGCATTTTAGGTTTTGGGGTACATGTGATGAACATGCAAGATTGTTGCATAGGTACACACATGGCAGTGTGCTTTGCTGCCTTCCGTCCCCTCACCTGTATCTGTCATTTCTCCCCATGCTATCTCTTCCCACCTCCCCACCCCCCGCCCCTCCCCCATTTCCCCCCAACAGACCCCAGTGTGTAGTGCTCCCCTCCCTGTGTCCATGTGTTCTCATTGTTCAACACCCGCCTATGAGCGAGAATATACGGTGTTTGATTTTCTGCTCTTGTGTCAGTTTGCTGAGAATGATGGTTTCCAGGTTCATCCATGTCCCTATAAAGGACGTGAACTCATCGTTTTTGATGGCTGCATAATATTCCATGGTGTATATGTACCACATTTTCCCTATCCAGTCTATCATCATTGGGCATTTGGGTTGGTTCCAGGTCTTTGCTATTGTAAACAGTGCTGCTATGAACATTCGTGTGCACGTGTCCTTGTAGTAGAATGATTTATAATCCTTTGGATATATACCCAGTAATGGGATTGCTGGGTCAAATGGGATTTCTATTTTTAAGTCCTTGAGGAATCGCCACACTGTCTTCCACAATGGTTGAATTAATTTACATTCCCACCAACAGTGTAAAAGTGTTCCTATTTCTCCACATCCTCTCCAGCATCTGTTGTTTCCCGATTTTTTAATGATCGCCATTCTAACTGGTGTGAGATGGTATCTCAATGTGGTTTTGATTTGCATTTCTCTGATGACCAGTGATGATGAGCATTTTTTCATATGTTTGTTGGCCTCCTGTATGTCTTCTTTTGTAAAGTATCTGTTCATATCCTTTGCCCATTTTTGAATGGGCTTGTTTGTTTTTTTCTTGTAGATCTGCTTTAGTTCTTTGTAAATTCTGGATATCAGCCCCTTGTCAGATGGATAGACTGCAAAAATTTTTTCCCATTCTGTTGGTTGCCGATTCACTCTACTGACTGTTTCTTTTGCCGTGCAGAAGCTGTGGAGTTTGATTAGGTCCCATTTGTCTATTTTGGCTTTTGTTGCCATTGCTTTTGGCGTTTTGGTCATGAAGTCCTTGCCTACACCTATGTCCTGAATGGTTTTGCCTAGATTTTCTTCTAAGGTTTTTATGGTATTAGGTCTGATGTTTAAGTCTTTAATCCATCTGGAGTTAATTTTGGTGTAAGGTGTCAGGAAGGGGTCCTGTTTCTGCTTTCTGCACATGGCTAGCCAGTTTTCCCAACACCATTTATTAAACAGGGAGTCCTTTCCCCATTGCTTGTTTTTGTCAGGTTTGTCGAAGATCAGATGGTTGTGGGTATGTTGTATTTCCTGTGAGGCCTCTGTTCTGTTCCATTGGTCTATATCTCTGTTTTGGTACCAGTACCATGCTGTTTTGATTACTGTAGCTTTGTAGTATAGTTTGAAGTCCGGTAGTGTGATGCCTCCCGCTTTGTTCTTTTTGCTTAGAATTGACTTGGCTATGCGGGCTCTCTTTTGGTTCCATATGAAGTTTAAGGTGTTTTTTTCCAGTTCTGTGAAGAAGGTCATTGGTAGCTTGATGGGAATAGCATTGAATCTGTAAATTACTTTGGGCAGTATGGCCATTTTCACGATGTTGATTCTTCCTAACCATGAACATGGAATGTTTCTCCATCTGTTTGTATCCTCTCTTATTTCGTTGAGCAATGGCTTGTAGTTCTCCTTGAAGAGGTCCTTTACGTTCCTTGTTAGTTGTATTCCTAGGTACTTTATTCTCTTTGTAGCAATTGTGAATGGCAGTTCGTTCTTGATTTGGCTCTCTTGAAGTCTATTACTGGTGTATAGGAATGCTTGTGATTTTTGCACGTTGATTTTGTATCCTGAGACTTTGCTGAAGTTGTTTATCAGTTTCAGGAGATTTTGGGCTGAGATGATGGGGTCTTCCAGATATACAATCATGTCATCTGCAAATAGAGACAATTTGATTTCCTCCTTTCCAATTTGGATACCCTTTATTTCTTTTTCTTGCCTGATTGCTCTGGCTAGAACTTCCAGTACTATATTGAATAGGAGTGGTGAGAGAGGGCATCCTTGTCTAGTGCCAGATTTCAAAGGGAATGCTTCCAGTTTTTGCCCATTCAGTATGATATTGGCTGTTGGTTTGTCGTAAATAGCTTTTATTGTTTTGAGATACGTTCCGTCAATACCTAGTTTATTGAGGGTTTTTAGCATAAAGGGTTGTTGAATTTTGTCAAAAGCCTTCTCTGCATCAATCGAGATAATCATGTGGTTTTTGTCTTTGGTTCTGTTTATGTGGTGAATTACGTTTATGGACTTGCGTATGTTGAACCAGCCTTGCATCCCCGGGATGAATCCTACTTGATCATGGTGGATGAGCTTTTTGATATGCTGTTGCAATCGGTTTGCCAGTATTTTATTGAAGATTTTTGCATCTATGTTCATCATGGATATTGGCCTGAAATTTTCTTTTCTTGTTGAGTCTCTGCCGGGTTTTGGTATCAGGATGATGTTTGTCTCGTAAAATGATTTGGGAAGGATTCCCTCTTTTTGGATTGTCTGGAATAGTTTCAGAAGGAATGGTATCAGCTCCTCCTTGTATGTCTGGTAGAATTCAGCTGTGAACCCATCTGGACCTGGGCTTTTTTTGGGTGGTAGGCTCTTTATTGCTGCCTCGACTTCAGACCATGTTATTGGTCTATTCAGGGTTTCGGCTTCTTCCAGGTTTAGGCTTGGGAGGTTGCAGGTGTCCAGGAATTTATCCATTTCTTCCAGGTTTACTAGTTTATGTGCATAGAGTTGTTTGTAATAATCTCTGATGATGGTTTGGATTTCTGTGGAATCTGTGGTGATATCCCCTTTATCGTTTTTTATTGCATCAATTTGGTTATTCTCTCTTTTCTTTTTTATTAATCTGGCTAGTGGTCTGTCTATTTTGTTGATCTTTTCAAAAAACCAGCTCCTGGATTTATTGATTTTTTGAAGAGTTTTTTGTGTCTCTATTTCCTTCAGTTCTGCTCTGATCTTAGTTATTTCCTGTCTTCTGCTAGGTTTTGAGTTTTTTTGATCTTGCTCCTCTAGCTCTTTCAATTTTGATGATAGGGTGTCAATTTTAGATCTCTCCTTTCTTCTCATGTGGACACTCATTGCTATATATTTTCCTCTAGAGACTGCTTTAAATGTGTCCCAGAGATTCTGGTATGTTGTGTCTTCGTTCTCATTGGTTTCGAAGAACATCTTTATTTCTGCCTTCATTTCATTGTTTATCCAGTCAACATTCAAGAGCAAGTTGTTCAGTTTCCATGAATACAATTTTGTTTTTTAAAATAGCTAGACATGGTGGCATGTGCCAGTAATCCTAGCTACTCTGGAGGCTAAGGCAGGAATATTACTTGAGCTCTGGAGGTTGAGGCTGCAGTAAGCCATGATTGCATCACTGCACTCCAGTCTGGGCAAAAGAGTGAGACCCTGTCTCAAAAAAAAATTAGGTAATAGATATGTTAGTCTGATTTTTATCATTTCACGATGTATACATGTCATGAAATATCGTATTGTACTCTATTAATTTACACAATTATTGTCAATTAAAAATAAAACTGAAAAATTTGCGTGTGTGTGTATATATATTCTTTTCATATGTATATATACACACACACACACACACACACACACACACACACACACACACATATATATGAAAAGGAACAAAAACAGACCCAGAGGCATCATACTTCCTGATTTTAAATTATATTGCAAAGCAATAGTATCAAAACAGTATGATAATGGCATAAAAACACACATATAGACCAATGGAACAGAATAGAGAGCCCAGAAATAAACCCAAGCATGTACAGTCAACTAATTTTTGACAAGGCCATGAAGAAGATAGGATTAGGAACTGATTAGGAACTGTGTCAGTTCTGGGTTGTTGGTCTAGTTAGTTTCAATCATCTCTGGTTATGAATATCTTAAGTGTACAATCTGTTCTGTGTGTATGAGGCACTCTGTCCATTAGTTTTTATATTTTTTATTTTTCCATAATTTATTGAGGTACAGGTGGTATTTGGTTACATGAGTAAGTCCTTTAGTGGTGATTTGTGAGATTTTGGTGCACCTATCACCTGAGCAGTATATATTGTATCACATTTGTAGTCTTTTATCCCTCTCCCCCCCACTCTTCCCCACGAGTCTCCAAAGTCCACTATAGGTATATAATTCTTGTGCCTTTGCGTCCTCATAGCTTAGCTTCCACAAATCAATGAGAACATATGATATTTGGCTTCCCATTCCTGAGTTACTTCACTTAGAATAATAGTCTCCAATCTTATTAGATTTTTTATTTCTGTGATTCGATCTGGATTTTCTCTTTCTTTTCTTTTGCTCCTACTACCATCTATTATTTTTCTTCTAATATTTTTCATTTTTAGAATTCCCATCAAAATGTTTTAAAATTATAAACTCCAAGTCCTTAGTGAATTTATCTGTTTTCTTGAACATAGTAATCATAGTTATTTTAAAATTTCTTCACTGATAGATCAACTATCTAAATCATCTGTGGGTCTGTTTCTATTGTTTATCTCTTGGTTTTCAGTCATTCCCCCCGACCCCACAACTCCACCCACTTTTTAGCATGCTTCATAGTTTTTGTTTGAATGTCAGACCTTACAAGTATAAATATGAAGAGACTATGGACAATGTTATTTTCCTTTTCTCCCAAGAGACCTAACTTTTTCTTCTGGCATGCAGAGTCACAGGTCACCTTGATCTTGCTGAGCATTGGTTTTAAGCTTTGTTAGGTTTGGCCTATTTCAATTTCCCCTTACTCCTAAGGTATGGTCTGTGACTGGCTTTGTGTAATTGATTTATTTCACTTAGCACAGTGCCCTCAAGTTTCATCCATGCTATGGCATATGTCAGAATTTATTTTATTTCCTAAGTCAAATAATATTCCAGTTAATGTGTAAAATGCATTTTGCTCATTCATTCATTCATCAATGAACACTTGGCTTGCTACCATGTATTAGCTATTGTGAATAATGGTGCTATTTGCATGGCTGTAAAAATAGCTCTTTGAGAACCTACTTCCAATTATTTTAGGTATATACCAAAAGTGGAATTGCTGGATCAAATGGTAATTCTATTTTTAATATTTTGAGGAACTGCTATACTATTTTCTGCAATGCCTGTATCATTTTGCATTCCCACCAACCATGTACAAAGGCTCTAATTACTCCATATCCTTGCCAACACTTGTTATTTTCTGTTTTTTTTTTTTTTTTTTAAATAGTCATCCTAATGGATGGGAGGTGGTATCTCATTGTAGTTTTGATTTGCATTTCCATAATAATTAGTGATGATGAACATATTTCCATGTGCTTATCAGCCATTTGTAGACTTCTTAGGAGAAATGTCTACTCAAATCCTTGCTAGATTTTGAATCAGGTTATTTGTTTGAGTTTAAAGAGTTTTGTATATTTTCTCTGTAATGTGGATTGTCTCTGTTGATTATGTCTTTTGATGCACAAAAATTTTCAATTTTCATAAAGTCAAATATTTCTGTTATTTTCTTTTGTGCTTTTGGTATCATATCCAGAAAATTACTGCAAAGTCCAATGTTATGAAGATTTTGCCCTATGTTTATTTTAAGAGTTTTATAATTTTAGGTCTTATGTTTAGGCATTTAATCCATTTTGAGTTAATTTTTGTATGTGGTTTTAGATAAGGGTCCAACTTTATTCTTTTTCATGTGGGTATCTAGTTCTCCTAGCTTCACTCGTTGAGAAGACTGCCTTTATCCCACTGAGTGGTCTTGACATTTTTGTAGAAAATAATTCAACCTTATATGCAAGACTTTTGTACTCTTTGTTCTATTCCATTGGTCTATATGTTTGTCTTTATGTCAATACCACTCTATTTTGATTACTATAGCTTTATGTCAAGTTTTGAAATCAACAAATGTGAGTCCTCCATCTTTATTGTTATTTGTTTTTCTTTTCAGGATTGTTTTGGCTCCACATAAATTGTAGGATGGCTTTTTCTATTTCTGAAAAATCCTCAATGGGATTTTGATCAGGATTGCCTTGAATCTGTAGATTATTTTGAGTAGTACTGACATCCTAACAACATTAAGCCTTCCAATCCATGAAAATGTGATGTTTTTCCACTTACTTATGTCTTCTTTAATTTCTTTCAGCGATATTTTATAGTTTTCATTGTACATATCTTTTATCCCTTTGGTTAATTTGTATTTTACTCTTTTTGGTGCTATAATAAATGAAATTATTTTCTTAATTTTCTTTTTGGATTGTTCAATGGTAGTGTATAGAAATGCACTGATTTTTGCTTGTTGACCTTGTATCCTGCTACTTGGCTGAATTTGTTTATTAGTTCTATAACAAGTATTTTTCTTGGAATCTTTAGGGTTTTCTACATATAATATCATCTATGAACAGGGATAATTTTGCCTCTTCATTTCCAATTTGGATGCCTTTTTTCTTACCCAGTTGCTCTCATTAGGACTTCCAGCACTATGTTGACTAGAAGTGGTAACAGTGGTATCCTTACTTACCTTACTCCTTAGAGGAAAAGCTTTCAGTCTTACTTACTTACCTTACTCCTTAGAGGAAAAGCTTTCAGCACTATGTTGACTAGAAGTGGTAACAGTGGTATCCTTACTTACCTTACTTCTTAGAGGAAAAGCTTTCAGTCTTTCCTCTATTGAATATGACATTTACTATGGGTTTTTCACATATGGATTTTATTACAGTAAGGCAGTTTCCTTTAAATTCTGACTTGCTGAGTATTTTTAACATGAAAATGTGTTTAATTTTATACAATGCTTTGTTTCTATCAGTTGAGAAGATCATGTTATTTTTCTGCCTTTATTCTGTTAGTGTGGTATATTACATTGATTTTCATATGTTGAAACATCCTTGCATTTCAGGAATAAATCCAACTTAGTCATGCTCTATAATCCTTTTAATACGTTACTGAATTCAATTTGCTAATATTTTGTTGAGGAATTTTGCATAATTTTCTGAGGAATCTTGGTCTGTAGTTTTCTTGTGGTATCTTTGTCTGGCTTTGATATCAGCAAATGTTGACCTCACAGAGTAAGTTTGGGAGTGTTCTCTCCTCTTCAGTTTTTTTAGAAAAGTTTGAGAAGAATTTGTATTCATTCATCTTTAAATGCTTTTTAGAATTCACTAGAGAAGCCATCAGATCCAGAGCTTTTCTTTGTCAGAAGATTTTAAATTACTGCTTAAATCTCCTTTCCAGTTACAGGTTTATTCAGACTTTCCATTTTCTTATATTTCAGTCTTGTCAAGTTTTTGATTTTTAGATGTTTGTTTGTATCATCTAGGTTAGCTAACTTGTTGATGTACAATTATTCACAGTGCTCTCTTGCAGTCCTACTTATTTCTGTAGAATTGATAGTATTCCCAATAATTTAGAAATTATTTTTGATTTCAATAATTTGAGTGCTTGTGATCTCTCTCTCTCTTTTTTGTCTGTCTAGCTAAAAGAGTGTCAATTTTGCTGATCTTTTTGAGGAGCTAACTTTTGGTATCATTGATTTCCTTTATTAGTTTTCTTTTAAAATTTGTTTCTCTTTACTATTTCCCTCATTCTACTAGCTTTGGTCTTGGTTTGTTTTCCTTTTTCTAGTTCCTTAAGTTGTAAATTTAGTTGATATGCGATCTTTCTTATTTTTTAATGGAAGATTTATAGGTATAAATTTCTCTGTTAGGACTGATTTTGCCCCAGGCCTATTAATCAGCTTCTAGGATAGTTTAGTGGAGACAGATTAAAAAGTAAATATTCAAAAATTATTTCATACCAATACTTCTGATTTCATTCCAACATCTTGAAGTTCTTTTCCTCTTCCCATTTCATTTTTGCATCTATCTTTTCTGCAAAAGAACACTTATTTTCAATAACATCCATATATTTACTTTTTGCTCAATCTTACAATGCATAGAAAATAGTTTAGGGATTGCAGTCCCAAATCCACTACCAACAACAAACTTTTCAATAAAGTTCAGGATTTCTTTAAGTTCTTCTTCTACACAAACAGATCAATGTGTTTAAAAAGTATTTGGATTTATTATTATTTTCTTCTATATGGTTATGATATAGAACTGATATACAGTCATATTCGTTTCTGTTGATCTAATTTCAGTGTTTTCCCCCAAATCTTATTTAATTTTATTTTATAAATGTATAATATATTAACATAATTTAAAAGTCAAATTAGTTAAAAAAGGTATACTCAGACAAGTCTCATTTTCTTTCCCTTACTCTGAGTAAGGTGAGCATTTACAAATTTGTATTTAAGCTGCCTACTTTTATAGTTAACTGATCTTGTTGGTTTCTGTTTTATTCTGTTTCTTCTTACATATATTTACAATTTTCTCTATCTCTTCTGTGAAACTAGGTGGTTTCAACTTCCTGTCTTTACTGGGATCAATTTTGGTAAATCGCACTTTCCTAGAAAAGCTGCTTTCTGGCTGGGTGCAGTGGCTCAAGCCTGTAATCCCAGCAGTTTGGGAGGCCGAGGTGGGTGGATCACGAGGTCAAGAGATCGAGACCATCCTGGCCAACATAGTGAAACCCCGTCTGTACTAAAATACAAAAATTAATTCGGCGTGGTGGTGCGTGCCTGTAGTCCCACCTACTTGGGAGGCTGAGGCAGGAGAATTGCTTGAACCTGGGAGGCGGAGGTTGCAGGTTGCAGCGAAGTAATATCGAGCCATTGCACTCCAGCCTGGAGGCTGGAGACAAAAAAAACTGTCTCAAAAAAAAAAAAAAAAAAAGCTGCTTTCTGTCTCTGTGGATTTGTCTAATCTGCATATATCATATAAAAGAAACCAGGCGATATGTAACCTTGTGTGTCTGGCTACTTTCACTTAACATAACATTTTTGAGGTACATCCAAGTTGTAGCAGGTATCAGTACTTTGTTCCTTTTTATGGCTGACTGATGTTCCCTTGTATGGATAGACCACATTTTGTTTATCTATCACCCATTGAAGGACATTTGGGGTGTTTCTATCTTTTGGTTATTATGAATAATTCATCTACAAGTTTCTGTGTGTACATATGCTTTCATTCCTTTGGGGTATACTCCTAGGAGCAGAATTGTTGTGTCATATGTTAATTTTTTTTGTTTAACTTTTTGAGGAAGTGCCAGACTGTTTTCCCAAATTGGCTGCGTCATTTTACCTGCATGCTGCTTTACCTCCGTTATTTCCTTAGTGCACATTCTTTTGGTTTACTTCGCTTTCTATTTTTTTGGAATTGGAAAGTTAGTTCACTTATCTTTGTTACTCATATCAGTATTTGAGGTTATGAATTTTTCTCTGATAACCATCTTACAACCTCCAAAAGATGCTGATATGTAGCATTGCCATTATTTTTTTTTAAAACTCTACAATTTCCATTTGTATTTTGACTCTCAACTGACAGTTATTTGAGAGAGATTGTAAATTTTCAGGCATAAAACTAATTTTTAAATTAGTTTTTAATGTCTACTTTTAATGTATTATGGCCAAGAAGGATTACTTTTGTCATTTCTACTTTATGAAGAGTATTGTGATCTAATGTGTGTGTGTTTGTTTTGGTGAGTGTTCCATGCATGTCTGAGAAGAAGTTACATCTCTGTTGCAATGCAAATTTTACACATAACCAGAAGATCTTCCTTACTGAATATATTGTTCAGTTTTTCCATAGCCTTCCTTTTTTTTGTTGTTGTTCATTTGACCAGGAGCAGTCTGTAAGTCTCCTATTAGTAGTATATTTTTGTCCATTTCTTCTTATCTTCTGCTTTGTAAAGTGGTTTCTGTGCTGCTTGCCACATAGGTATTCTTAACTGTTAAACTTCCACTAGCCTAATAATGTAATACCTTTTTCACACTTGATGCTTTCTGGCCTGAATTCTACCTTGTCTGAAAATGGTGGCCATATATAAGCAAAGTCAAATCCCTGCTTGTTTATGGCCATTTTTCTGATTTTCAGTCTTTCTAAATCACTGTGGTTTAGAACGTTGGCTTACAATGTCAACCACTTTGAAAATCTTTTTCTTTTAATACGTGAGTTAAGCCTATTCATGTTACTTCTATGACTGATATGTTGGTCTCCACTCTACTATGTTATTGTACATATATTTATTGTTTCTTTCTCCATGCCGCCTGTTTTCCTTGTTCTTATTTTTTTTAAAGCATAACTTCCTTTTTTCTGTGTGTGTGTGTGTTTTTTTTTTTTAAACAGCTTTGAGATTTACTTCACATACTATACATTTCACCCATTTAAAGTGTACAAGTCAGTGGGTTTAGGTTTGTTACATTAGTTTTTAAACATGTGGTAAAACGTAAAATTTATCATTTTAACCATTTTTAAGTGTGTAATTCAGTGGTGTTAAGTACATTTATGTTGTTGTGCAACTATCACCATCATTTCCAAAATAGTTTATTACCACAAACAGAAACTCTGCGCCCATTAAGCAATAACTCCCCATCTCTCCTTTCCCCACAGCTCAAAGCAGCCTCTATTCTATTTTCTGTCTCTATGAATTTACCTATTCTAAGTACCTTATATAAGTGAAATTAGACATTTGTCCTTTTGTGTCTGGCTTACCTTACTAAGTATAGTATTTTCAAAGTTTGCCTACATTGTAGTGTGTTTGTGTTTTTACATTTCTTTTGCAACTTAAGCACATTTGTGTTTTTGATTGAGTGACTGTCTTTATTCTAACATCCTTTGTAATGTTTAATTAGCTTCAGCAATATAGGACTAGCATTTTTGTAGGGAAAAGATGGTCAGATATTGTCAATTTCACACAGTGAAAACTAATACTATTTGGTTTGTCAGCATGAAGTGACATCCTTTGTCTGCCTCCTATTATTTATGTGACAATCAATGAGTTTGTTCTGTTTCTCTTTTATCTCTCTTTCTTCCTCTCATTTTAAGTTGCATTATTTCTATTTTGTCAGAACATATAATAGTTATCTATTATTCTTCTACTCTGATCTCTATGTTAGTCTGAGACCTACAATTATACATACTTAATGCTTTCCATCAGCCTTCTAGTAGCTTTCTTGGGAAGGTCTTTTGAGTACAGTATTTCCTGGGTTCTTGCACATTTGAAATGGCTTTTCATAACCTGAATGGTTGAAAGACAGCTTGGCCTGACAGTCCTTGCAATTTCCAATTAAGTTCATTCAGGTGCTCAAAAATGTCAAGTTAAGTACATCATTTTTTGAAGCCAAGTGAGAAGCTGAGTGAGAATCATTTACACTTTTCCACCCCCATTTCTTCTCTTAGCTCTTAAGCTCTCGACAAGTCTCATTCTTTGGACAGCCACTTTGGCATGGAACAGCCGAGCCCAGTATTCTGATGACACCTTTTTTTCATATAACGTTGAAACAGACGGCTCTGTTACAGCTTGGATTTTATTAGAGTCACTCATTTGATCATGTAATTTAACGTGGATGTCAGATCTGCACGCAAACTTTCTATACCAGAGGCTATGAATAATGCCATGTATTACTGGAATCTCAGGGTTTTCTAGAACAAACTCTTGGTGGAGAGCTGTTCTACCCTTCCATCAGCGCCACCACATCTGTACGCAACACAGCAGGACCTCCACAAGGAAGCATGTGTCTCAAAGTATTAATTGTCCAGTTTGAATGGTTCATTCCCTGTAATTTGTTTTGGGACTACTCAAAAGAACAAACAGTGTCCTCCCCAGCCTTTTTCTTTTGAGATTCCAATTAGTGTTATTAACTGAGACCAATGTGATAATATATAGATTTATCGATCTGCAGTGAAAACTTTTTTGACTTAATAAGACTTTGGCTTGGTGTCATTTTTGTCATCTGACATGTTGTCAATTCATTTACTAATAATATTATTTGAAAATGTCACCTTTTCCATTTCCTTTGCTTCATTTGTTCCAGACACAGTGTTGACGATTTCCAATCAGGCTCTTAGAATGAGTGGTTCTGCAATTACGTGAGTCATTTTGGCTTTAGCTGGTAATCGCTTGACCTTGTATCCTGCATCTTGGGCTCCATCGGATACTAGGGCAATCGATCTCAGCCAAGAACTTTGTTTCTTAATTCGTGCTTGTGGATGCTTAGAAAAGGTCGCAGCTTCTTTCTCTGGGCAAAAAGCATGTCACGTGGTGAGGTGGTGCCTGCCACTGGGCGCCCTTGCCTCTCTGGATAATTTTCCCATCCAAATAAGACTTTAAGGCGGAAAAGGGATAACTGTGAGGAGCACACAAATCCCAATGTGTGATAATTCTCATTATGTTGCCTAGCTAACGACTTAGACTTTTTGGGGGAATTATTGGTTATCTTGTGACTGTGATAACTTTCCAGCCTTAATTAAAATGTTGTCAATTGCAGAGAATATAAAAATATCTATGAAAGTATATCCATGTGGATATGAAATGCTTAAGGAGACCAGAGGCCTTTATAGCTTCTGAAAATTGATTTTAAAGAGTTTTTAAAAAGGCTGTCTGCATTATTAAAAGTTTAAAAATAAATAAAAAAGTTGAAGCATGGACTAAATAAAATAGGATGTATGAAGGTATTGATGTGCATTTAATTCAGGAATTAAATTTCTGAAAATGGCATGCAATGCAATTATTACTTACACAAATGTATAATAATGAAAAGATAGATAGATTTTTTAAAATCTATCTTCTTAAAAGATAGATTTCCTGGTGCTGTAAATGCAGATAGTCCCCTATTAATGTATTGATTTGCTTCAAGTATGTTAAATTCCTGTTTTTAAAAAACGTGGCTGGGTGCGGTGGCTCATGCCTGGAATCCCAGCACTTTGGGAGGCTGAGGCGGGAAGATCATGAGGTCAAGAGATCGAGACCATCCTGGCCAGCATGGTCAAACCCTGTCTCTACTAAAAATATAAAAATTAGCTGGGTGTGGTGATGGGCACCTGTAGTCCCAGCTACTCAGGAAGCAGAGGCCAGAGAATCACTTGAACCCAGGATGTGGAGGTTGCAGTGAGCCGAGATTGAGCCACTGCACTTCAGCCTGGTGACAGAGCAAGACTCCATCTCCAAAGAAACAAAACAAAACAAAACCTAAGCATTATTTTTGAATTTCTAAAACAAATTGATTTAAATTTCTGAAATAAAAATGTATTATGAACTTTTGTTAAGAATCAGACTGGTGGCTGGTTGCAGTGGCTCACACCTGTAATCCCAGCACTTTGGGCGGTGCAGACAGGCAGATCACTTGAGGTCAGGAGTTCAAGACCGGCCTGGCCAACATGGAGAAACCCTTTCTCTACTGAAAATACAAAAAATTAGCCAAGCATGGTGGTGCACGCCAGTAGTCCCAGTTACTTGGGAGGCTGAGGCCGAAGAATCTCTTGAACCCAGGAGGTGGAAGTTGTAGTGAGCCAAGACTGTGCCACTACACTCCAGCCTGGGCGCAACAGAGTAAGACTTCCTCTCAAAAAAAAAAAAAGAAAAAAAAATCAGAATGGCTAATTGTAAATATCAATTTTTAAAAATAAAATTAAAGAGCAATCAAGAAATATCAGTCAGAAAAATTAACAAAGTCAATTACACTTTATTTGGAAACACCTAACACTAAGAGTCATTACCACTAAGATAAAGAAACAAAATCTAGATCTCTAAGGATAGAATTAAAACAAGAGCTAACCAGAAAGAAGATGAAAAATCTTTGCAGAGCAAAGAACCTCACTAATAAAGCTGGTAGCTAGATGAAATCTGACTGTCGGCTGATTGATGGGAAGGCCAGGGTGGTGCCACTGGGTGTAGTGTCTAGGGCACTCTCTGGAGAGGGGCTACCCTTGCAATCTTAGGTGCCAGACTAATAGTGACTGAATTTAGGGTTCATTACTCCCAAAGAGTTACTGAGAGAAGTGCTGGGGCCAGCTACAGTGGGGTGGTGGCCACCGCCTTGGTTCCCTTTCGCATTTGAAGCCAATGCTGAGGTGGAGAGGTGGGGAAGCAGGGCTGAGATGGAAGGCAGCAGGGTCTTTGAGGACCACACCCAGCTGCTGAAACCACACACGAACTCCACTCTGCTTTTGGACTTCCTGTTGTATGAGATACATGTTTTCATGGTTTTAGCTTATTTTCTATGTGGCCAAAGACGTTTAAACTGAGGTGATCCCTGATGAATGTTTTTCCAATGGATAGATGGAAAGTTGAATGCGAAGAAGGTTATTAAGGGATTAAAATAAAGGCGATGTGTGCAGGCAGAGCTGGAGCCCCCTCCCCACAAGCGGGGCTTGGTGTGGGCTAGGGTGTGTGCAGGAGCGCACAGGGATGGCCCTCACCACCAGCCATGCCAGAAAGTGCCCCCCTCACCAACCATCTTCACAGCACAGGCTGGTGAGGGAAGCAAACAGTTTTGCAAAGTTTTATTATGATTCAGAAAAAAGTGACAGTGAGGGGCGACAGGGATGAGTGATCACTCTCAGCTCAGACAGGTTTCATTTTCCAAACGTTCAATCGGAGCATGAGTGATTGGTGGGTATTAAATGTGCCCCTTTAAAGGTCAGTGCAGCAGACAGAAGTCCTCATGGCCCAGACATGTGCCTTGAGTAACCGCAGAGAATTCATTAACTTGTCACGGCTGTCCCAGAGCCTGTCAGCTGGCCTTCCACGGACATACGTCACCCTCAGCCACATCCACACTGGTGGGGCCAAAGGGGAGTATGGGCAACTGGGGAAAGTGAGGTCCAGTGCCCCATGTAGTTCCCTTCATGTTACTCTCACAGTAGCCAGCACTTATTGAGCGCTTACTGTGTGCCAGCACCCTGGCAAGTTCTGAGTACTTAGTACTCACAACCT
Organism: Saimiri boliviensis; assembly: GCF_048565385.1. NCBI lineage: Eukaryota > Metazoa > Chordata > Mammalia > Primates > Cebidae > Saimiri > Saimiri boliviensis. Next base: position 128,663,113 of record NC_133450.1, on the reverse strand, counting down.
CCTTTGGAGATGTGCCTGGTGAGTCCCATTCAAAGAAAAGGAGGCTTGGGCATGGGCATGGCCCTGGACATCCCAGGGGCAGAGCTGGGGTGGAGTCCGGGCTCCCAGCTGTACCCAACACTGCTCACCATCAGGGGCCCATGCTGGGCCTGGGACACACGCCCACATAACACAGCTGTAAACACTTTCCCAGTAAAGGGGATGCACATTTTTGGGGGTGTATGTGGCTTAAGCAAGTGCTGGAGATTGCCCACTTACTCCTTCTAGGGCCCGGGGAAGCTGGGCTGGAGGAGGCTGCCTGGCAGCCCCGAAGGCAAGCACAATACCCCCACGACTGCCCCGCGCGGGGGGAGCAGCAGGCAAGGCCCCCACAAACAACCCCTGGCACCTTGCAAAGCTAGAGCCCGCCTGGTCCCCTCCCCAGAGCACCCTGGTCTTTGGTTGGCATTTAGCACATCTTCAGAAACAGTGATAGAAAAATTATGTTTTCTGACTCCAACAGAGATGCCAGCTCACGGAGGAAAATCTGGAAGGTGTTGAAGCGTAGAGGCTGGAACATAAAATGACTCATGATCCCACCGGGAGAAGGGCTGGGAACATCGTGGCTGTCTTCTCCCCGCGCTTCTCTGTCTGGGTCTCCGTTCCCCTCACAAATTCATTTATTCCTCAATGTTTAGTAAGCACCCGCGGAGGGGGCTGCCCGAGCACAGGGCTGGGGATGCAGGGCTGGGGCAGGGGAGGGGGCGAGCCTGGGCGAGGCGGAGAGGGCGAGCGCGGGCTGGGAAGGGCGCCCCTGGGGGGAGGCCCGCGCACGGAGGCTTTTGAGCTGGCTTTCGCGGGCCGGGCCGGAGGACTGCCTGGAGGAGGCGGCCACGCGCCCACCCTAGAGGAAAGCGGCCACCAACGTGGAGGGGTCCGGTCCCCCGAGCAGCCTCGTGTGCCGGCGAGGCTCCCAGCCCCGCGCCCCTCCAAGTCGGAGGCGCAACACCTGCGCCCGCCCCCCGGGCTCTGAGAACGTCTGGGCTTTGGATCAGCCTGGCGCTCCAGCGCTGGGGAGTCCTGCATCCCCTAACCGGTGTCTCTCCCGGATGCAGTGAGGTGAACCCCTGGCCTCTCGCGGATCCGGAGTTGGAAGCGACCGCAGACTGCTCTGCTTCCGGGACCTCCCCTCGGGCACCTTCCTCCCCCACCGGGGCACCTCAAACCAAGCATGACTCAAACCAAGCATGACCCAAACAAACACACCCCGCAGCGCCCCAGGCCTGCTGAGGCCCCTGTCTCTGGAACCATCCTCGCAGTTCCTCAGGCTGGAAGCCTGGGGTCACCCCAGCATGCCGTCACGTGCCCGTTCGAGGCATCACTGTGTCCAGGGTTTGCAGACTCCACCTCCCGAAGAGGCTGGGGTCTGTCGATTTTGCCCCGTCTGCAGGGGCAGCAGTTCCTCCCTGGTTCGCACCTGCACAGCAGCCTCCTGGAAAGGCGCCTCCCTGGGGCCGCTCTCAGTCCACAGTGTGGACACGGTGAGTGCTTCAGCCATGAACTTCCGATTTCACAGCTCTGCTGGAAGCCTTCAGTGTCAGGCTTCCTATTGCTCTTAAGATAATGATCAAAATTCTCAACAAAGTTTCCCTGATAAATGCTCTTCAGCCTCCCCCCCCCCCCCCCCGTAATGAATAAATCATTGGTCCTCACGGCAGTGGATTAATCGTCTGTGAGTGTTGGTTTAATCTTTCTCTTCCGGAGTTTAGCTGTCACCGCCATATCCCCAGCACGGAGCACAATGACATGTTTATATGTAGAAAATTGAGTGAAAAATAAAAACAGCTAACATTTGGGTGCTTATGATCTTCCAGGCCGCAAGCTATGCATTTTGCATATATTGGCAAATCCGTGAGGCCGGTGCTGCCTTCATTGTACAGGTGAGAAGCCTGGAGCTCAGAGGGGTGAAGTGACGTGCCCAACGCCATGCTCAGAATCAGCAAAAGATACGTTAGTGGATGGTGGGAAGCATCAGAAAATGAAGAGAAATTAAAAAAGAGAAGTCACTTGGAAGTGACCACCATTAACATTTAGGTACATTTCTTTTTGGGGGTCTTCCTAGGTCTCTGCATAGTAACAGACTGTCCAGAGTGCTGATAATCTGCTAGATAGTGTAGGGAGACTGCGTGTTCATGGTTTTAGCCACGACCATATATGTCTTCATATTTTCGGATGCAGCTGAACTGAAATTTGCTTTTGCTCTGCTCAGGGCCTCTTGTGAAGGTTAGGCACTTTCTGCTTGACCTGCTGAAAATGCTGTGGTCATACACAAGCTAGTCGCTCAGTGGTCCTGTTTCTTTTCTTATGTGACCATTTCGAGCAGTGGGGCCTGGGTCAAAAGTCATGCAGGGTTTTTTTTTTTTTTTTTTTTTTTTTTTTTTTTTTTTTTGAAACGGAGTTTCGCCCTTGTTACCCAGGCTGGAGTGCAATGGTGCGATCTCGGCTCACCGCAACCTCCGCTCCTGGGTTCAGGCAATTCTCCTGCCTCAGCCTCCTGAGTGGCTGGGATTACAGGCACACGCTGCCATGCCCAGCTAATTTTTTTGTATTTTCAGTAGAGACGGGGTTTCACCATGTTGACCAGGATGGTCTCGATCTCTTGACCTTGTGATCCACCTGCCTTGGCCTCCCAAAGTGCTGGGATTACAGGCGTGAGCCACCGTACCTGGCCCAAAAGTCATGCAGGGTTTTAAGGCTTCGGATCAGTGGTTCGGGACTGTCCTCTGGGCAGGACCGAGAGGCACACATGCCTGCGGGTGGTGACGGACATTATCCCCTAGTGCACAGTCAGGTCTGTCTCTGGCACTCCCCGTCCATTCAGGTTGGGTCCCTGGCATTCAGTTATGTGGAACAGACCAGAAAAATTAAAAAGAGCCCTCTTCCCCACCTTCCCCTAAGGGCCAGTGGCCTGCGGACTCTCCTCCACTCCCCCACTGGAGCTCACCCCAGCTGAATTGGCTGAATCACCACCCCCTTGTGGCCGGGTCTGGGTGCGCTGTCCTGCAAAATCAAAAGTGGAGTCCAGGCACAGAAGCTGGGATCACTCCCTGACCTGTGTCCCGTTTGTTCTAATCTAGAATCCAGCCACGATTATGCGTGTCAGAAGGCAGGGGTGACTGTGTTTTTTCTCCTTGCTCTTTCTTCAGGTCAGCAAATTCCTGCAGCTGCTGAGTTAGTACTTTTAAGAAAGCACTGGATTCCCTCTCACAATGGGACTTTGATTCTTTCGAGGAAAAGATTTCAGAAGTTTTCAAATAACCTGGAGTATCTGAACAAACTTAACCTGTGGTGTGGTTCCCGCTGGCTGGCTTCGAGGGGCTGGGTCTCTCTGAGTGGAAGCTGGTGAGGGTGGAGGTGAGTGAAGGTTTATCCAGGACTGGAGGAGAAAGGGACAGCCTGGGGATTAAAAAAGAAATTTTTCACTGAGATGCGTTGAGATGCATTGAGATGCTGTACCTCAACACTAGAAGATGCCAGCTTGGGGTATGTGACAGCTTTAAAAACTACGCTGAGCATGTTGTAGGCAAAGGCCAGCAGCCCCCCCCCAGGGAAAGCCCTTCATTTGAGTCCTGCTGCAGGCTGCCTTTCATGATTTTTGAGGGGTCTGCAGGAAGAGGACAGAGGTTGTAGTGTGGGGATTGCTGGCGACCATGCACCAATTTTTGGTGTTTCCATCTCAGGAAGAAGAAAAGGTGCCTGAGGCCCGTGCGGAAGGCCTGTCAGACAGCACATCCCGAGAAATCTGTCCAGGAAGCTGCCAGGCTGGCATCAGCGTCTTCACTGTGCAAATGAGGAAACTGAGGCACAGAGTTCGTGAAGAGACATGTCCAGGATCACCAAGGTGAGATAGGGTAAGAGCAGGGATCTTGGGCACAATCTCGGCTCACTGCAACCTCCGCCTCCCGGGTTCAAGCGATTCTCCTACTTCAGCCTCCTGAGTAGCTGGGATTACAGATGCCCGCAGTAATGCTCGGCTAATTTTTGTATTTTTAGTAGAGACGGGGTTTCACCATGTTGGCCAGGCTGGTCTCGGACTCTGATCTCAGGTGCCTTGCTCTGTCCCTTAGGGACCTCACCTTTGTGTTTCAGACACCGGCAAATCACCTCATTCTTCTTACAGTTCACTGTTTTCCTGAGCTGGAGCCACGGTCTGGGTAGCAGTCCCTTGGCAAGGGGCATTCAGGGTTCCAGCAGTCACATGCCATGGTAAATAAGCTTTATAAACATCCCACGATAAATGTGGAGAGAATCCCTATAGGGACGATGACTCTAAGTGGAATTGCTGGGAAAAGTGTGTCAGTTTTAAATGTTGGCAATCATTCATTGTGGTGGTCATTCATTCTTCCACCAGCCAGGGCTGGTGTTCCTGTGTCCTCTCCTTACCAGTGTTTATTTGTTGGCAACGTGGCAGGTGAAACATGTACCCTGCCTTAAAAAAATTATACTTGGCTGGGCATGGTGGCTCATGCCTCTAATCCCAGAGCTTTCGGAAACCGAGGTGGGTGGATTGCTTGAGGCCCAGAGTTTGCGACTAGCTTTGGCAACACAGCGAGACCCCGTCTCTACAAAAAAGAGAAAAATTAGCGTGGTGTAGGAGAGCACGCATGTAGTTCCAGCTACTGGGGAGGCTGAAGTGGGAGGATTGCTTGAGCCTGTCTCAGAACAAACAAACAAACAAAAATAAGGAAAAGAAAAAATGCATAGTTTCAAAACATAGTTTTAAATACATTTGGGAATATATAGGCAGTAGAAATAACAGTTGTGTTCTTAATGGCTCAGACAGGGCTAGGCCCGTGGTAGGTGCTCAATAAATATGTATTAAGTAAGTGAATAAGGAAGAAAACCCCATGGCTCTGCCAGCAAGAAACGCTTCTGTCAACATTTCACTGTGTTTGTTTTCCCTGAGTATTTTTTCCTCTACATAATTTAGCTTTGTTTTCCATTCATTATGCTCACCCGTGCAGACACAGTTTTAATCTTGTTTTTTTCACTTCACATCGTTGACATCTATGTGTCTCTCTTCTAAGCCGCATTTAAACATCTCTGTGATACCCTCACAGGTGTGTGAACCGTAGTTCTTCTGAATCATCTGTTGTTGTGCTTTTAGGCTGTTTTCAATTTTTCTTTTTATAAATGATGCAGCGGAGTATCTTTATGCAGAGAACGTTTCTGTACTTCCTTTTATGCAGAAGGAAAAGTGCTCAGAAGAAAGATTAACTTGGTCAAAGGTTTTACAATCTGATTTCATACTTCTTAAAAATGATACACCTTATGAAACAACTTTATATCTGCTGAAAAAACCTAGTTCTTTTTTTAATATTGTCTTAAGAAAATGACTTGTTCTGAACAATATCCTGTGCCTTTCAGAAAACAGTGACGGATATGAAAGGAGATTTGTTCTCTCCAAGCTCTTAGGAGGCGATCTGGCTCAGGAAACAGACACATCAGATCCGAGCATGTATCTGATGGTTGCTATGGGAACAAGTCATTTAACAGCCACTCGGCTAAAGCATTGATCAATAAGGGAGGGGGGCAAGAGGGAAACAAATTAGTTGGTGTCTGAGTAGCCCCAAGAGAGAGCAATAACACATCCCCTTCTTATGGCAGGGGCCCAGGCAGGGGGCTCAAAGTCCTGTCCGTCCATGCTGGGATGCGTGGGGCAGGAGGGCAGCAGGGGCAGGGAAGAGAATCATATCGGGGTGAGAAACCTGCTCCTCAAACCAGATATGGGGCAGGGGAGGCTTCAGACAAGGCTGGGAGCACGGCCGGTCCTGGGTCTCTACGCTCCCGTGATGTCCTTGCAGGGCCTGCTGGAATACCCTGCGGCACCCCATTGCTCAAGTGGGGAGTCCCAGGCCAGAGAGGAGCGTGACTCCTTCCAGGTACGCAGCCAGCCCCACTTTTCTTCTGCAGGCTCCCAGCCTGGCAGGGGAGAAAGGCAAAGGCCCTCAAGCAGTCATTCATTGATTCATCCCCAGATACTTCCTGAGCATGTCTGAGGGGCCACGCCCCGGCCTGGGCAGGCAGCACATACCCAAGGGGAGGACAGAGCTTGGGCTCTGGGACCAAATCACGGCTTGGCCACTTGGCAGGCTCTTCACCTATAACGTGTTGAGAAAGTGACGTGAAGTCAGAGCCAGGAGCGAGCATCCTGAGTGCTCGGTGGCCATTGCTGGGACTCATAATCCCGAGGGAGTGTGGAGGTGGAAGCGAGGGCTCCTCAGTGGAAGTACTCACGACGTCTTGACTGAATACAGACAGCTGACACAGGGGCGGCTGTGTTCACCGCCAAGGGGTGGGATTACACACAAGAGAAGGCAGGAGAAAAGCCAGGGCCCCAGACCACAGGAGGCTGCATCTGTGGACCTCTGCTCCTCACAGGTGTGGGGGCAGGTGCGGCTGGCTCAGGGTCAGTGCCCACCAGAGGAGTGGATCATAGATGAGCTGGAATTTTCCAACCCTGCCAGCCTGGGCCATCTCTTGGGTGCTGTTGGTTGCGTGGGGAGGAGGCCCTCTTTTCTCAGTCCCTTCCCAAATGAGTGCAAGTTGGGACACACATAGGAGAAAGATTCTCATAAGATGCATGCCAAGATTCTGCTGTCCCAGGCTTTGGTTCCAGTAGCCGGACTTCTGGAAGTCTTTCCCAGGGAAGTCACCTTGCACCCAGGGTGACTGCTGCAGCATTCTTGATGAGAGTAATAGGTCTCCAAGCCCTGAATCATGTACTGGTTAAGAGAGTAATGATTCCTTTTCTTGCTTTTATTGAGGTGATCCCTAGAAACACAGCCAGCGGCCAGGAAGCTGCCCTGTTTTTGCGCTGCAGGGGTGGGCACAGATGGGGCTGCCTGTCCTCCTCCTGGAAGGAGGGAGAAACAGCCTGGCCGGGAGTGGTCCAGAGCTGACTCTAGACTCAGCAAGACCTGCTCTCTCTCCTGCTCCTGCTTCCTTGCCTCTGACCTGGGCAAGTCACTGAAGCTGCTCTGTGCCTCAGTCTGCTCATGCGTAAGATGGGCACAGGGCACACTGCCTACTTGATTGGGCCAAACCATGTGCCTGGTGAGAGTCAGCCCTCAGGAAACAATAACCCCATTCATTCACAGGCTCTAGGGGGACAGCCCCGGGGTCCCGCTCCATGGAGGCCACACTGGGGCCCGCGGGGCTGGGCTGGCATCCCAGGCCCACCGGATACTGGCTGTACACCCCGGCCAGGCCACGCATCTCTCAGTCTCACTTTCCCGTGTGTGAGATGAGGCTAGAAGCTGCTTTCTCTTGCGTGCATGGGGATTGGGGGTGGTGGCATCACAGCCAGGAGCCCAGGCCCAGCCTCACGCGAGCAGGCTCGCTCCAGGCCACGCGCCCCACCCCTGACAGCGCTGTGCAGCCAGTGTGTGCGCCAGCGGGTGGCTGCCTGGCACGCAAGGGGCGCGGGTGCAGTGAGAGCTTCACTGCTTCTGGAAAGATCGCAAGGAAACGCCACCTCCGCTGCGGGACGCTCCCCGCTGGGCCGCTGCGGTCCCGCTCCCGGCCGGCAGGGGGCAGGATGTCCCCGCGAGTCGCCCGCGTCCTAGCGTGTCCTCGAGTCACCCCGCGCCGCTCGCAGCCTCCGCGCCTCGTTAAAGGGCCACGCGCTCATTTCTGCAGAGAAGGAGCCCAGCGGCCCCTCCCCGGGGAGCCCTTTCCATCAACTCTGGGCCTAATAATTTACATCTAATTTGTTAGCGGTTTAATGTTTAATTTTAAAAACCGAGATGATTCATTACCATATTAATAAATAATATTTATTATTCTCCTAATGAGTGTCCAAAATACAAAAGCAATTACATGTTTTATATATTTTCCCGTAATTTGACAGCACAGCGTTAATTACAGAGGCTCACGCGTGGACCCCGTTCTGATCCAGGGTCCCGATCCTGCCTTTGTTTCGGTCTCTGAACCAGCCGCCCTCCGGGGCTTCTGCAGTTCCCGTAATTACAAGAGAGGATGTCGGGCGTGACTCTGCTCAGGCTCCCACGGGACCCAAGAGCTGCGAGGCCTCAGCATCCTGGCGCCCACCCTCGGAGACCCAGGCCCCCTCCCACTCCCCGCCTCCTCTGTACAGTTTCTTCAGGAAGAATCGGAAGGAGGCCCCCCGCCCCCCGCCCCACAACCAGCCTCGCATTCCTTCCTCCTGCAGATACCCATTGAGCAGAGGGGTGTGGCTTTCCTCACTTCACCGATGGGGAAACTGAGTCCTGGAGCGAGAGGCTCCAGTGTCCTCAGCTGGTCAGGGGCAGCGCCGAGAGCCATGCCCCACGCAGTCCGCCGCCTCCAAGCCTGGCTCCCGCCTCAGCCCCAGCAGGTTGCAGCTGGCCCACGCAGGAGGGGGGGCTGGGGCTGGAAAGATGCGAGGCCAGCCAACGCCCCTGGCTGTCTCTCTGTACCTTCCTTCTTCCCTTGACTTGCAAAGTTGTTCTTGTTCATTGCAGAAAATGTGTAAGGTGAGAAAAACACAGAGAGACAGCAAAGCTGGCAATGACAGGGCTCCCAAATGCTACTTCTCAGCGGCAGGCAGTAAGGGCCTGGAGTTTTATGTATCCTGATGTTTGGAAGGGCTAGGTCAGGGTGCTTCCTCCCTCCATGACTCTTCTGACCTTAGGAACCCCTCCCTTCTTGAGGGGAAGGTGGGGGTTTTCCTGTTTGCTCCCCAGGGAAGGAAGTTCAGAGACAGAGGCCAACTCAGGACCAACCCTCTGGTCTGCACCCTAAAATGCAATTTGGATAATATCGAAACGCACTAGGAAGAAAAACCCTGTAATCCCCCCACCGAGAGATAAGTAGGCCTTCCAGTATATACGTATTGAGAACTTTGTCCAAGCAAATACTCAAAAAGAGACTTTTCCTCCCAATAGGCATGAGATCTTACTCCACATGCAGTTTTTCTGATCTTGATTTTTTTCCCCAGTAATCTTTATTTCAACAGTTTCCCGTGCCATGCAGTCATTCTTCAAAAACCGGCTTTGAACAGCTGCATAATATTCCACTGTGGAGAAGTGCCCTTCGGTGTAGAGAAATGTGTTATTTACAGTGATGTTTGTGATGATTTGGGCATCTCCCCTTCTCTGGCACTGCGATGACCGCACTGGTAGGTGAGTCTCTCTGGAAATCCTTCACTACCTCTTTAGAGACGATTCCTAGATGTGGCTTAGAGGGCATGAGTGCCTTGATGGCCATCCATCCATCCATTCATCCACCAACCCACTTAACCATCTATCCACCAACCCATCCATCTACCTATCCATTTGTCAATCCATGCATCCATCCATGTATCCATCTATGCATCCATCCATCATCCATCCATCCATCTACCAACCCACTTAAACATCCGTCCGCCAACCCATCCATCCACTTATCCGTCAGTCCATGCATCCATCCATCCATCCATCCATATATCCGTCATCCATCCATCCATCCATCCATCCATCCACCAATCCACTTAATCATCCATCCATCTATCCATCTGTCAAGCCATGCATCCATCCATCCATCCATCCATCCACCAACAGATCCATCCACCTGTCCATCTGTCAATCCATGCATCCATCCATGTGTCCATCTATGCATCCATCCGTCCACCCATCCATCCATCATCCATCCACCAATCCACTTAACTATCCATCCACCAACACATCCATCCACCTATCCATCTGTCAGTCCATGCATCCATGCATGCATGCATGCATCCATCCATCCATCCATCCATCCATCCATCCATCCACCCACCCACCCACGCATCCATCCACCCACCCACCCACGCATCCATCCACCCACCCACCCACCCACCTACTTACTTGTCCACTAAAAAATATTGATTGAGAACCAGCTGTGACTCAGGCCCCGGTGCAGGACATTTTGATGAACAGCTCTGGCTTTTATAGGGAAGGTAGACCATCAAGAACAGCCACATGGCAGTGGCTCCTCTGCAAGGTGAAGGTGAGGTGTTACAGGAGCACAGGACAGGGAGCGCAGAGTTGGAGCAGGGGCTGGGCCCCTCTTGAGGAGGGTGGACTGGGCCCCACTGGCACTCTTGGTGTGACCTTGGTGGAGTCCCTGCATGTCTCCTGGTGCTCCCTATGCTGAACCACAGAGGAGAAGCCATAACTTACATATTGGCTGGTAGAAGCACAGTTGGCTAGGGAATACATGGGAGGCCCAGCCCCTGTGCTGACATCCGTGTGGCAGTTATTCTCAGGGGTCTCGAGAGAATTAGAACAAACACAGAGGTCAGTGCCAGGCACCATCATCACAGAGCCATGAAGTCTGCATGATTATTGCTTGTTACTGTTCACACTAATGCCTTCTGAGGTCTTGTCGTAGGCCAGGCATCATGCTCAGAACTTTCAGATATTGGTTCATTTAATCCTCCCGTATCCCTGTCAGGCAGGGAGTGACAATTGCCACTCTCACTTTACAGATGAGAGCATGGGGACACAGAGTAGTTATGTCACTTGCTCAGGGTCACACAGCCAGTAGGTGTGGGCAGCCTGTGCCTTGTGGCTTTGATGCGTGCCTTGCCCTTCTTGTTCTTGCTACTGCAGGCACCTCCATTGGGGCATTTAGGAGCCTGACTTGCCCAGGGACCCGCTGAAGCATCCAGGCCCTGTGTCCCTGGAATAGCACGCACGGGAGTCTCCCTGCCCTGCTGTGGCCTCTGCAGTGTGAGGTCAGGCCTCTCCTTACTCCACAGGCCCTGGAGGTTTCTAGACACACCGTGACCCCATGAGGGGAGGAAGGGAAGCATGCGTGACCCTGTCCATGTCTGCCGCCCTCTCTGAGCCTTCGTTTCTGAGGGGCCTCGGGGGAGCCACGGCTGTGAAAGGATGCCCTGGATGGGCAGCGTAGGGGTGGGGTGGAGTGGCCGCTCACTGGCTGGCTCACTCGGTGAGTGCACACGCTCTGCCCTGCTCACAGCAGGCCCCATCTGGGCACTGGCGTTCTATTCGTGAATAAGGAGGTCAGGATCCTGGCCTCGGGGGCGCTGACAGTTTAGAGAGGGAGGCAGGCAGTGAGCAGTGAGCTGATGACCGAATGCACGGTGAACCTGCAGTGCTGTGGAGAACATCTGGGCGAGGGGATGGAGACTGACGGGAAGCGGGGTCCCAGAGTTACCGGGCTGGAGAGGTGATATCTACGTGGAATAAATACAGGGGGCATGCCATGTGCCTGCGCCTGGAGGGGGACGAGAGAGAAGACTCAACTTGCCAGGAACAGCAAGGGCACCGGCCCTGAGGCAGGTGAGTTTGGGGAGTGCCCAGGACGCCAGCAGAGGGGAAAGTGGGCCTCGGAATATGAGCCTGGGCAGGGGTGGGGCCAGGTCAGGTGTGTCGTGGGAGAGGACTGCCAGTGAGCTGGACCCTCCTGGTGGGTCTAGAGCAGAGCAAGGTGGCGATTTGGTGCAGGATTTCAGGGTGCTTCTGGTTGCGTGAGAACCATGCTGTGGGGTGAGGGCTGCGGCTGCCTGCTGAGAGGCCCCATCTGTGGTCCCGGGGACAGCAAGGTGGTGGCCCAGACCGGGGCCGTGGCTGTGGAGGGGATTGGTTGGATTTGGGGTAAATCTGGATGGGAGGAGACAGCAGAGCTGCATGGTGGGCCGGGTGCTGGGGTGACAGACAGGAGCTACATGACTCCAGGTCTGGGTCTGAGCCCCGGAGGGAGGGAGGTGCCTACCCTTTGCTGAGATGGGGAGGATGGCAGTGGAGTGGGCTGGGAGATGAGCTCGAGGTGGGGGGTGGGAGCTAATGGCCCATTCACTGTTTGTGGATGGGGCTGCTGCCGGGCAGGTGGCCACGTGAATCTGGAGCTGGGAGACGACACTGGCCTAGAGGTGAAAAGCAGAAGCTTTTCCCAGAGCTGGGGACAGAAGAAGCTCCTCACCCCACTGTCCTCGCTCTGAGAGCCAGGAGTGACCCCTGGGCTCCAGCAAGAGCCTCTCAGGTCTGCACTGCCTGCTGCCTTTTCCCTCACACCTTCTCCCCTGCCTCCTGAGCTATTTCCCTCTTGGATCCAGAACCATCTTCCTAAACCACCCATCTGACCGGGTTCCTCCCTGCCTAGCACCATCCATGGCTCCCTGTGGCCCCAGCATGCAGACTAGACCGCAGGGCCTGCCATTCCCCAGTTCCTGCTCTCACCTCTCCTGGTCTCCCACCCAGTCCCTGGCCAAAGTGCCCAGAGCCCCCCAAAACACCCAGCTGCTTCCTGCCTCCACGCTGTTGGTCCTCTTGTCCTGGAACCTCCCCCACTCCTCCCACCTGGCCCTGAGTGTACCATCTGTGAGACGAAACCTCAGTTTCTCATCTGTAAAATGGGAAAAGTCCTTACTTTACCAACCTCACCGGGTGCTGTGAGGTATAAACGAGTGCCTGCCACTAGTGCCCAAGAGATGGGCAAGGAAACAGAGCATGCTGCCACTTCTTCCTGGAAGCCTCCCCTGGCTGCCTCAGGCCCTCGCTGGAGGCCCAGTGTTCTTCACACCTCCTGTCATTGTCGGGTTGATTTTTGCCCCAGCAGCAACCTGAGGGCTGTGGTGGGGCCCTCTCCTCCCTGGGCTGCCCCGGCTCTGGCAAAGTAGCAGGTGAGAGAAAGAGTAACACCAATGACTGAGTGAACGCCTGGTGCTCCAGTGGGGACAGGTGGTCCCGCTGCTCCTCGAATTCTCTTGAACCCTGCAGGGCAGGGGTCTCATCCCTCCTCAGCCCGTGAGAATGCTGGGGTCCAGAGAGGGTAGGGAATGGGCCCAGCGTCACACAGCCTGGGCCTCTGACTTCAGGTGGGATGCTCATTGTTGAACCTCGCTGTCTAGGCAGTCAGCTCAGACATGCCTCAGGTGACTGTGGGATGGGGACTCGGGGGGCCCGGGCCTTGAGAGGGCAAGACCTCTAGTGCTCTTCCTTACTCCTGGGAGTGTCAGGGAGCTTCCTGGAGGAGGCCATTGCAGAATCAGGCCTGGAGGAAGCAGGTGGAGTGGCAGAGGGGAGGGGAGGGCATTCCAGGGAAGGGGTCTGCAGGAGTGAGCCTGGCCTGCCAGTGCAGGAACTGCGGGCTCCTCGGGTTTGTTCTGGGAGACTGGGGCTCCTCCTGGTTGGCTTTGGGGTTGTTGCTCCAAAGGTTGTGGCTTCTCTTTTTTTTTTTTGGAGACAAGATCTTGTTCTGTCGCTGGAGTACAGTGGCACGCGATCTCAGCTCACTGCAAACTCCGCCCTCCAGGCTCAAGCGATCCTCCCGTCTCAGCCTCCTAAGTATCTGGCACCACAGCCATGCACCACCATGCCCGGCTAATTTTTGTATTTTTGGTAGAGATGGGGTTTTGCCATGTTGCCCAGGCTGGTCTTGAAGCAATTCCTGAGGTCAAGCAATTCACCGGTCTCAGCCTCCCAAAGTGCTGGATTACAGATGTGAGCCACTGCGACCATCCGTGGCTTCTTTTTGTTGACAGGACCATAAATGCAAGTTGTACGCAGAGGAGGTGGGAAAATGGGAATGAATCTGTTTTCTGGTCATGCTAAATTTGCCATTGGGAAGTGCGCAGCACAAAGGTAACATCTCTTTTCCCTGTGTCCTGTCTTGGGACTGATGGAGCCCTGCCTTCCCGCACTGCAGAGCCAGTGGGTGATGAGAACAGCCACTGCATTCATGCAGCAAGCATCTGACCCTGGTTCACTCATCCTGAGGCTGACTGAGGAGTGCAACACCCGCTCCAGCAGAAGGCAGAGAAGACATGGATGGAGGGCCCGTTGGCACTGTGGGCGGTGGTCTCTGAGCACCCTGGAGGACAGCTGACCCATGGAGTGCAGCGGTGGAGGGTGTGGCTGCCAGCAGCAGGGCTACCCGATTAGTGCCGGCCACGATTGTGCCTCCTGAGTGGCATGGACTGAAGCAGCACCCTGGCTAGGACAGAGACAGGTCAGCACCTGGGAACCAGTACTCAGGCTCACGCTGTGGCTCATGTGCAAGTGTTGGTGGTGGACTTGAACTTGCCTTGTGTTTGACATGGGTGAGGGTCACCCCACATGCACCGTTCCGATGGCCCAGCCTCGTGTGACCTCACGAAAGAAGCATGGATCCTCCAGCCGAGCGGCCGGCCTGCTAGGCCTCCCTCCCAGACGCAGCTCATTCCCAGGGCGCCTCTGGACAGCTGGTTCACCCCACATCAGGTGGTGGTTGGGTAGAGTTAGAGAGCACCCCAAATGAGGAGAAGGGGAACTAGGGTTCGCATCAGTCCAGGTCAGGGCTTGTCCCAGGCACCACAGGGGTCTCAGACAATTTGAGGAGGGTGCCTCAAAGCTTGGAGCTTCCCAAGACTCGAGGGCTGGGGCAGGGCCCCTGCTGGTTAGAGTCTAGGGGCTCAGAGAGGGTAAGTGATTTGCCAGCCACACGCCCTGCATGTGGGGAGCTGGTTTTTGCGCCCAGGGCTGTCAGAGACAGTGGGGGGATGTTCCCATCCCCAACGGGGAATCTCAGCAGCAGAGACAGATGACAGGACAGTTATTTGTGGAGGGTATATGAGGTGACACTGGGGTCATTTCCAGCCGTCTCCTGGGGCATCCCAGTCCTGACTGGTGACTTTCATACTTTTCTTCTGGGCCCTCTGTCTCAGAGCCCTGCTGGGGACTGGCTTATCTGAGAAGCTAATTCCCACTGAAGTGTTAACAGCTTGAAGGAGACTTTCAGCCTTAGCCTGAGGAAATGGGACAGGATGGAAACCCACGTGTCTGAGTCAGGGCCTGGCCCAGGCTGGCCCCACCCCCACTCCCACCTGGGACCCCCGCCCAACCCCAGGTCTCCCATCCACAGGCTGCCTGAGGGCCCGAAGCACCCTGGCGTCTCCTGCTTATAGGCGCTGGGTCCTTCCTTTGAGGTGTTCTGGGGCCTGGGACCTGCACAGCAGTGGAGACCACACAGGCACAGTCCCCTGTGTCTTGGGGCAGGTGAGGCATGCCAAGGGCAGCTCATCCAGGCCCGACTCTGAGGTGCCATGTTCCCTGGCTCCGGGGCCTTTTGGATGCCAGCACTGCAAATGGTCACACTGGCTAAGAGGGCAGCAGGAGTGTCTAAACTAGGTGGCTGCAGCGTCTGGAGGAAGCGAGCTATGGCCAGAGGAGCCTGGAGAAGGTGCCTGGGAGGAGGGCCGAGGTGCAGCAGCCTCAGGGGCCTAGACCTCAGGCCTTTGGGATGTGGCCTTAGACCTGTGCCTGACCCTGGCTCTCGCCACTGCTGGAAGCTGTGTCTTTGCCTCTGAACCCAGGCAGGCCTGCCACCCCCATTTCCAGCTTCTTAAAGGCGTTTCGTAGCCCCCAGAGGGACTGAGCGTCTGATTTCTGAGGATCTAAGTTGAGAGGAAGTCTCCAAGGATGCTCGACCACGCCTGGGAATGGGTGTGCGTGTCTGCAGAGGAGGGGCAGGGGAGGGGAGTGGAGCCCGGGAGTTGGGGTGTGGTGCTGCTGGGCCACATGGTCAAATTAACGGCTCTCCCTGGCTGGGCCTGTCCTGTGTGCCACCTCCGCCCACCCTTGACCCCAGTGGTCCCAGCCACTGACTGTCTAGCCCACGCTGTGACTGAGAACAAGCCCAGATCCACTGGCTCAGGGCCTCTATGTCCTCCTCCGGCCCTGGACAGGACTCGGGCTGGGCCCGTCTTTCCTCTCCACCCACCGGCAAGTATGACACTGGGGGTCCCTGGGCAGGTGGCCCCATTGCTGCCCTGCCCGGGATGAAGCAGGGGTAGCAGCTCACCTCCCTGCGCTCTGTTCTCTTCTTTGCACAGTGTCCCTGATTTGCCTCCCGAGGGAGGGAACCTGGCACTCTGGGGCTCCCTCCTCCCCACTGTGGTCCAGGTGTCCAGAACCCATTGGTTTATTTCACCCCAGAGTTTTCTACATGGACCAAGTTCCAGCACCCAGGCATATGCAGACTCTGGTCTCCTGTTCCTGACTCAGGGAGACACAGTGTTATTGCTTCCTCTTCAATTTTCATGCCTTTTTTCCCATTGTTCTTTCCTGATTGCAATGCCAGGACCTCCAGTATAATGTTGAATATAAGTCGTGAGAATGGATATCCTTGCCTTATTCTGTATCTCAGGAGGACAGTGTCAATGTTTCAGCATTTAGTATGATGCTAGCATAGTGTTTTCACAGATGTCCTTTATTGGATAAGGAAGATTCTCTTGATTCTTAGTTTTCTGAGAGTATTAGGGTTGGATGTTGAATTGATCATATGTTTTTTACTTTCTCCTTCTTCTTTTTATATGGTAAATTACATTGATTTTCAAATCTTTAAACACTTGATACTCCTGGGATAAATCCTTTTGGTCTTTTAAATATACTGTTGGATTCTAGCTGCTAATAATTTATTAAGATTTTTTGCGTCTGTATTTTCATGAGAAATATTGGACTGTACTTGTCTGCAAAATTAATCAATTTCGCAATGTATGTGTCAGGTTTTGGTATGAAGATTATTTTAGTCTCATGAAATCACTTGAGAAGTGTTCTCTTTATCCTTGATTTTTTGAAGGAGCCTGTGTTCCTCCTTCAATGTTTGACATAGTTCACCAATGCCAAGTCTGGAGGGGTCTGATAACAAATTCAGTTTTTAAAGTAGATGTAGGTCTATTAAGGTGTTCTATTTCATTTCGTATTTCTGTTTTGGGAAGGGATATTTTTCAGCAAATTGTCCATTTCCTGGCACTTGTTGAATTTGTTGATATAATGTTATCTGCGGGATTTGCAGTGATCATCTTTTGTTAAATCTTGGTATTGATGATTTGTGTTCTTTCTCTTTTTCATGATCATTCTAGCTACAGGTTTATCAATTTTGTTCATCTTCTCAAAGAACCAACTTTTGGCTTTGTTAATTTTCTCTATTGTTTTCTGTATACACATAGAAGGTCATACATTTCCCTCTAAGCACTGTTTTAGCTGCATGTATAGATTTTGATATGCTGCATTTTCATAATTATTCAGTCCTTGTGGTTTCTTTGATCCATTGACTATCCAGAAGTATGTTTTTAATTTAAAAACATTTGGGGGTTTCTGAGATATTGTATTGTTACTGGATTTAATTTCATTGTTACAGGATGTACTTTGGCTGGTTTCAGTCCTTTTAAATTTATTAAATTTTGTTTTATAGCTCAGAATATAGCCCAGTTTTGGAAATGCCCTTTAAAAGAATGTGGACTCTGTAGTTGAATATAGTATTCCATAAATATCAATTAGGTTGAGGTGGTTGATAGTGTTATTCAGATCAACGACTTCATTTATATCTGAACTAATTTTTGATGTGTTATTCTATTAATTACTAAAAGAGTAGAGCGGCAATCTTTAATGATGATTCAAGAGTTGCCTATTTCCCCTTTTTAATTCTGTTAATTTTGGCTTCATATATTTTCAGGTTTTGTTGTTATATGAATACACATTTGTGTTTTCCTGATGAATTAACCATTTTGTCTTTATGAGCCGGTCTTCATGATCACTAAGGAAACCCTTTTTCTTGAAGTGTTTTTTATCTGATATTAAGATGATGACCCACACTTTTTTTACAACTACTTTTCTTTCCCTCTCTCTATTCACATCCATTCACTTTGAACTACACCATGTCTTCATATTTATTTATTTATTTTGAGCGAAGTCTCACTCTGTCGCCCAGGCTAGAGTGCAGCAGCATGATCTTGGCTAATTGCAACCTCCACCTCCCAGGTTCAAGTGATTCTCTTGTCTCAGCCTCCCGAGTAGCTGAGATTACAGGTGCCCACTGCCACACACAGCTAATTTTTGTATTTTTAGTAGAGACAGGGTTTTACCACGTTGGCCAGGCTGGTCTTGAACTCCTGACCTCAGGTGATCTACCCGCCTCAGCCTCCCAAAGTGCTGGGATTACAGGTGTGAGCCACCACAACCGGCCTGTCTTCATAGTTAAAGGATATCACCTGTATAAGTTTATAGTTGCTTCTTGCTTTTGTATCCATTTTGACAATCTCTGCCTTTTAATTGTGGTGTTTAGTCCACTTATATCTTTCACTTTATTATGTGTTATCTTGTTATTCCCTTTGTTTTTGGTTCCTCTGATTCTCTTTTCTGTCTTCTTTTGAAGAATTTGAATAGATTTTAGGGTTTTGTTTTATCTACTGCATTTTTACCTTCTTGTATTTAAAAAAATGCTGGTAGCTGTTCTAGGGATTAAAAATGCATTCTTAACTTTCGACAGTCTACTTAGAATGAATATTTTACCACTTCATGTAAAATGTGGAAATCTTGCACCCATAAATATATCTAACCTTTATGTTATAGTTCTTATATGTAATATATCTGCATACATTATAAACTCCATGGGAAAATGGGGTTTGCTTTTTAAGAAATAGAATGAAATTTTAAAATATTTACTAGATATTTATCATTTTCCAGGCTCTTTATTCTTCCTGAAGATCTAAGTTTCCATCTGTTATCATTTCCTTCCAGCCTGAAAGACTCCCTTTAGGATTTCTTGCAGTGCAGGTATGAATTCTCTTGGTTTTCTTTGATCCAAAAATGTTCTTATTTCACCTTCGTTCTAAGACGATTTTCTTTGGATATAGGCTTCTGAGTTGAAAGTCTTTTTCTTTTGATGTTTGGAAGATCTACTGTCTTCTTGTCTCCATAGTTTCTGATGAGAAGTCAGTGGTGATTTCAATTGTTGTGCTGTAGGTAATTTCAGTTTCCTGTGGCTGCTTTTATGATTTTCTATTTATCTTTAGTTTTCAGAAATTTGACTGTTGTGTTTTTATTAGGCACATGTCGCCATGCCTGGATACTTTTTTTATTTTTTGTAGAGACAGGGGTCTTGTTGTTGCCCGGGCTGGCCTCAAACTCCTGGCCTCATGCAGTCCTCTCACTTTGAGCCCCCAAAGTGCTGGGATTATGGGCATGAGTCATTAGACCTGGCTCATTTTCCTTTCTTCCTCTTCTTGTGTCTCCAGTTACATTTGTGTTTGGCCTTTTGATATTTCTGCACAGGTCCCTGAAGCTCTGTTCATTTCTTTTTGATTCTGTCCTTCAGATTGGAAAATTTCTGTCGATGTATTTTGAAGTTCACTGACTCTCCTCTCATTCCGTGACATAGTGAGCCAACACTGCTGGGTTATTCTGAACTAAGTTCTAGGCTTTATCCAGATTTTGTTAGTTTTGACCCAGTGGCTTCTCGTTGTCCAGGATCCTCTCTCACTGACTGCTCGTGTTTCTTTAGGCTGCTCTTGGCTATGACAGTTTCTTACTCTTTCCTTGTTCTTGATTACCTTGGCACGTCTGAGGAGTACTGGTCAGGTCTTTTGTAGGGGTCCCCCAAACTGGGATTGCTCTGATGTTTTCCCAGTGATTAGACTGGGCTTATGGGTTTTGGGTGGAAAAAACCACAGAAGAGAATGCCATTCTCACCACATCGTATCAAGAGCACAAGCTATCAACATGACTTTATTGACCTTGAGATGTTTATCTGTTTTCTCCATTGTAAAGTTACTCTTTCCTCCCTTCTCCATCCTATACTGCATAGAAGGATGTCACTATGCACAATGCAAACTTAAAAAGGGGGATATATACTCCTCCTTGAGGGTGAAATATTATATTCATTATTTGGAATTCCTCTGCCAGGGAGATTTTTCTCTTCTTCCCCACTTATTTATTTATTTAATCATTTATTTATATCAGCATGGACTCCCAGATATTTATTTTATACTTTGAGTTATAATCCAATAATAGTTTATTTTGGGGCTCAAATTGTTTCAGCTTTGGCCCATGGGAACACTTGCCGTTGGCTTCCTTGACCCGTGAACATCCCCCCAACAATGGAGGTGTTTTGTATTTGGTTTGTGAGCACTTCCTTAACTTCTGGCACTACGAGATGCAGCAGCCTCACTTTGTGGATTCTCTGCCCCACCGTAGAATCAGCCATTTCTCCAAGGAGCCCTGGGTGGTCCTTCTGCAGAACGGCATTGGAAACCAAGGTCTGGACACTGGACATGCTGTTGCTGTTGAGTGTGGTTGCTGCTAGACCCTCTCAGCTGACAGAGCAAGGAGACACGTGTGTCTGTAGGAATCTGCGTATATACACATACCTATAAATGCTTCTGTATGTGACTGCCTGCCTCTATACTGAGCCAAACATGAGTCGTTAGTGATGTCCCCTACTGGAATCCATGACTCCATGGGCCATTCTAACCTCCTCTCCTTGCTTATCTAAATTCCCACTCCAACAGGGAGAAACCTGGATTCTACCATCCACCATCTATTTACTTAATTGTTCAATTTCATTATACATGTCCAGCAGTATCAGAATTATTAACCGGTATCACCGCCTATCAACTGCAAGCAACCATCACGTAGAGCGCAGGGTTTCTGCACATTTCCTTTTGTCTCCATTAATTTCCAGTCACTTGGCTCACCATCTTTTCCCTCTTTCGCGTCACTGGGGTGGTTTCATGCATTTATAACACAGAGTGTGTTGTTATCAGCTGCATTCCCTCTTGGAATCTCCCAACCTAAATGATTTTAAAGATTTGCATATATGAGGGTTCTTTCTTCGTGCTGCCCAGTTTTATGGGTTTTGACAATGAGTAACGTCATGTGTCCGCCATTACAGTATCGTACAGAATAGTTTCACTACCCTTTTGCTTTACCCATTCAGTCTCTCTCCTCCTCTCTGAAACTCTGGAAACTGCTGAGCTTTCCGTTGTCGCTGCAGTTTTGCGTGTTCTAGAATGTTATATAATTAAATCCTGCAGTATGTAGACTTTTCAGACTGGCTTATTTTAATCTGCAATATACATTTAAAGTTCCTCCACATTTTTGATGGCTTGATGGCCAACATATTTTTATCACTGAATAATATTTCACTGTATGGATGTACCACAGTTTATCCATCTCTTCATCTGCTGAAGGAGCTCTCAGTAGTTTCCAGGGCTTGGCAATTACGAATAAAGCCACTGTAAACATTTGCATATAGGTTTTTGTGTGAACATAAGTTTTCAGATCAGTTGGGTAAATACTTATGAGTGTGATTGCTGGATCGTATGGTGAGACTATGTTTAGATCTGTAAGAAACTGCCACACTGTATTCCAAAGTGACTGGACCACTTTGCATTCCCTTGAGGAAGGAATGGAAGTTTCTCTTTCTCTGCATCCTCACTAGCAGTGGTACTGTCAGGTTTTTAGGTTTTAGCAATTCTAGTATGTGTGTAGTAGTATCTCATTGTTTCAATTTGCTATTCCCTAATGACAAAAGATTTTCACCATCTTTTTTTTTTTTTTTTTTTTTTTAAGATAGGTTTTCGATCTTGTTGCCCAGGCTGGAGTGCAGTGATGTGATCTCGGCTCACTGTAACCTCCGCTTCCCAGGTTTAAGCAATTTTCCTGCCTCAGCCTCCTGAGTAGTTGGGATTACAGGTGCCTGCATTTATGACACAGAGTCTGTTGGGCTTGTTAAACTTCCCAGGTTTAAGCAATTCTCCTGCCTCAGCCTCCTGAGTAGTTGGGATTACAGGTGCCTGCATTTATGACACAGAGTCTGTTGGACTCTGCATTTATAACACAGGGTCTGTGCTTGTTGCTACTGAGTGTGGTTGCTAATTTTTGGTATTTTCAGTAGAGATGGGGTTTCACTATGTTGGCCCATGCTGGTCTTGAACTCCTGACCTCAGGTGATTGATTACCTTTTTCTATTTTTATTTGTCATATGTAGATCTTCTTTGATGGGGTGTCTATGCAGAATTTTTGCTTATTTTTCAATTGGGTTGTTTTCTTACTGTTGAGTTTTAAGAGTTCTTTGAATATTTTGGATGCCAGTCTTTCATCAGATATGTGTTTTGTGAACATTTTCTCTGAGTCTGTGGCTTGTGTTTTCATTCTCTTAACAGTATCATTTACACAGCAGTCATTTTCAATTTTACTAAATTTCAATGGATTAATTGTTTTTATAGGTCACACTTTTGATACTGTACTTAAACACTCACCATCAAACCCGAGATCACCCAGATTTCAACTGTTTTCTTCTAAAGTTCTATAGCTTTGCATTTTACATTTAGGATTATAATCCATTTTGAATTGATTTTTGTGAAATGCATTAGATCTGTTTCTAGATTCTTTTTTTTTTTTTTTGCATATGGATGCCCAATTGTCCCACATCATTTGTTGAAAGATTGTACTTCTCCTTTGAGTTGCTTCTGCTCCTCTGGCAAAGAGCAGCTGTCTGTATTTGTGTGGATTTATTTCTGCATTTTCTATTCTGGTCTATTGATTTGTTTGTCTTTTCTTTCCCCAGTCCTAGACTGACTTGATTACTGTAGCTTTATCATAAGTCCTGATGTCAGGCAGTGTCAGTTCTCCGACTTCGCTCTTCTTCGGTATTGCTTTAGCTTCTGTGGGCGTTCTTCTTTTCATATAACTTTAGAATCAGTTTGTCAATATCTACAAAATAGCTTGCTGGGATTTCGTTTGGGGTTGTAGTGAATCTGTAGATAAAATTGGGAAGAACTGACGTCTCAAAATACTGAGTCTTTCAATCCTTAAACCACAATATTCCTTGATTAGATATTTGTTGATTTTTAAAAATCAGAGTTTCATAATTTTTCACATATAGATTCTGAACATTTAAAAAAGATTTTTTTTTTTTTTAAGAGAGAGTATCACTGTCACCCAGGCTGGAGTGCAGTGGCAAGTGCAGCCTTGACCTCCCCAGATGAAGGTGATCCTCCCGCCTCAGCCTCTTGAGTTGCTGGGACTACAGGCATGCACCACCATGCCTGGCTATTTATTTTTATTTTTATTTTTGGTAGAGATGGGATTTTGCCATGTTGCCCAGGCTGGCCTCAACCTCCTGGGCTCAGTGCACCTGTCTCGGCCTCCCAAAATGCTAGGTTTATAGGCATGAGCCACTACACCCGAGACTTACATCTAAATATTTCATTGTTGGTGCCATTGTAATTGATATTGTTTTTAAATTTCACATTGCTGGCATATAGGAAAGCAACTAACTTTTGTGTACTAACATTGTACTCCCTGATTTTCCTATAATTGCTTATAATTCCAGGAGGTTTTGTGGGTGTACATGTGCATGAATTATTTGGGGTTTTCTTTATAGATAACCGCATCAACTGTGAACAAATACAGTTTTATTGCTTCCTTCACAACCTGTATGATTTTTGTTTTCTTTTCCGGTTGCAATAGCTAGGACTGCCGGTATGAAGTTGAATAACAGTGAAAGGGAATATCCTTCCCTTGTTCCCAGTCTTACAGAGAAAGCATCCAGTTTCTCACTATGAAGCTTGATACTTACTGTAGACTTTTGTAGATGTTCTATATCAAGTTGGAGAAGTTCTGCTCTCTTCCTAGTTTGCTGAGAATTTTTTTTTCTTTACATAAATGAGTGTTGGATTTTGTCAAATACTTTTTCTGCATTAATTGATATGCACGTATGAGTTTTGCTCTTTATCCTGTTGATGTGGTAGATTACATTAATTGATTTTCAAATGTTGAACCAGTCTTGAATACTTGAAAATAATCCCATTTGGACATGGTATATAATTCTTTTTATATATCAGTAGATTCGATTTGACAGTCTTTTATTGAAGATTTTTACATTCATGTTCATAAGGATACTGGTCTGCTGTGTTACTTTCTTGTCATTTATTGATCTGGTTTTGGTATTAGGGTAATGCTGGCCTCATAGACTGAGTGAGGAAGTGTTTCTTCTGTTTCTGTTTTCTAGAAGGAACTGTAGAGAATTGGTATCATTTCTTTCTTAAATGTTTGATACAATTGACCAGTAAGACTCTTTGGGGCTGCTACTTTTTTTTTTTTTTTTTTGCAAAGTCATTATTGATTCAATTTCTTTCATAGACAGGCATATAGAATAGGCCGACTTACATAGCCTTATCCTCCTTGTGTGAATTTTGGTATCTGGGTCTTTCAAGGAATTAGTCCATTTCATGTAAGTTATCAAATTTATCCAGAGTTGTTCATAGACTCCTTTATTCTCCTCTCGATGTCCGTGAAATCAATAGTGATTAGCTTTCTTTCCTTTCCGATATCAGTAATTTATATCTTCTCTCCTTTTTCTTGGTTAGCTTTGCAAGAGGTTTATCAATTTTATTGATCATTTCAAAGAACCTGCATTTGGTTTCACTGATTTTCTGTACTGTTTTTCTGTTTTTGATTCCATTCACTTTGTCTCTAATTTTTATTACTTCTTCTGCTTGCTTTAGGCTTAAATTGCTCTTCTTTCTTGGGTATTTTAAGATGGATATTTAGATTACTGAGTATATATTTCTTTATTTTTAAAAAGCATTTTCTTACTTTTATGTTTTTCACTGATAGAATTTACTTAACTTGTCCAATATGTAGTTATGAAATATGGCCACACTGTGGAATGATTACACTGAGCTAATTAACATATGCACTATTTCACATATTTATTTGTGGTGAGAACACTTACAATCTGCTCTTATCAATTTTCAAGAATATGCCACATTGTTATTAAGTATATTCACCATGTTGTACAGTAGATCTCTGGAACTTATTCCTCTTGTCTAACTGAGATTTTGTATCCTTTGACCAACATCTCACAACTCTCGGCCCAGTTCCTGATAACCACTATTCTGGTAACTCTGAGTTCAACTTTTTTAGATTCTACATATAAGGGAGATTTTTCTGTGTCTGGCTTATCTCATTTAACATAATGCCTTCCAGGTTTATCTGTGTTTTCACAAATGATGAGAGTTCCTTCTTTTTGATTTTTCTTTTCTAATATATGCATTTAATGCCATAAATGTATAAGCACTGCTTTCACCACATGCATAAATTTTGAGCTGTCTTTTCATTTAGTTCAGAATATTAAAAAATTATCTAGAGACTTCTTTTTTGATCCATTTGCTATTTAGAAGTGTGTCGTTTCATCTCCAAATATTTTGGGATTTTCCCGTTATCTCTATTACTGACTTTCTCTTTAATTCTGCTGTGGTCTGAGATAATAGTTTGTGTGATTTTTTTATTCTTTGAAATTTGTTAAGGCATGCCTCATGATCCAGAGTGTGGTCTACCTTGGTGTATTCATGTGAACTTGAGAAAAGTGTATATTCTACCATCCTTGCATGCTGCTTTCCATAAATGTCAATTAGATCATGTTGATTGATAGTGCTGTTCAAGTCAGCAGTATCCTTACTGCTTTTCTGCGTGCTTTGTCAATTACCAAAAGAGGGACGTTGAAGTCTCCAACTGTAGTAGTGGATTTGTCTATTTCTCTATGTAGTTTTATCAGTTTTTGTCTCATATATTTTGATAGGCTGTTGTTAAATGCATACACATTAGGGATTATTACATATTCTTGAATAATTTGGCCTTTTTTATCATTATCCAATGCTCCCCTTCATTCCTGTTAATTTTCTTTGCTCTGAAGCCTGACATGTCTGAAATTAGCCATGTGACTCCAGCTTTCTTTGGACTTCAGCTTTTTTTCTGTTGCCATAGTATACGTTTCTCTATCCTTTACTTTTTCCCTTTCATCGAATTTTGCTTTTAATTTACATCTGTCATTAAATTTAAAGTGGGTTTCTCATAGATATCATTCAGTTGGGTTTTGTCTTCCTAATCCTCTCTGCCAATACCCGTCTCTAAATTGGTATATCTAGAGCATTCACATGCAAGGTGATTACTGATAGGGTTGGATTAACGTCTACCATGTTTACCACTGCCTTCTATTTGTTTCAGTTATTTCTTTTTCTTCCTTCTTTTTTGTGCTTTCTATGGTTTTAATTAGGCATTTAAAAAATTATTCAATTTTCTCTCCTCCCTCAGGCATATCAGTTATACTTAAATTTTTTATTTACAGGTTTTCCTAGAGTTTGCAATATACATTTATGACTAATTTAGGTCCACCTTCAACTAAGAGTATATTACCACATGGGTGGTGCAACTACCTTATAAAAGAATATCTAGAATTTCTCTCCCCTCTCTCCTTGAAAATTGCCATCACTAATTTCATTTAGCTATATGCTGTGATCACAAAGTACTTTATTACTACTTGTCTTTGTTCATTTTGTGCTGCTATAATATAATATCTGAGACTGGATAATTTGTAAGAATAGAGAGTTATTTCTTACAGTCTTGGAGGCTGCGAAGTGCAAGGTTGAGGAGAGGGACTTCCTGCTGTGTCATCCCAGGGGAAGTTGGAAGAGCAAGCCAGCATGCACATGCACAGGACAAAATGAGAGACAGAGAGGAAGAGAGACACACAGAGAGAGAGAGGAAGAGAGAGAGGAAGAGAGAGAGAGAGAGGAAGAGAGAGAGAGCCAGAGAGAGGGAGAGAGAGGAAGAGACAGAGGAAGGAATAGGAAGAGGAGAAGAGGTGGAGAGGCAGAGCCCTCATGACCTAACTAATTCTTAAAGTTCCCACCTGTCAATCCTGTTGTCTTGGGGATTAAGTTTCTAACACTTGAACTTTGTGGGAACTTTCAAACCATAGCGCTGTTATTACTTTTAAACAAATGTTTATCTGTTAAGATTAATTAAGAGTAAGAAAACAAAATGTTTTATTTTATTTAAAAAAATCCTTCTCTGATACTTTTCTTTTTTTTAAAAAATTGTAGATTTGAGTTTCTGACTTACATATTTTTCCTCCTTCCTGAAAACCTTATTTTGTCACTTCTGGCAAGGCAGGTCTGCTGGTAATGAATACCTTTAACTTTATTTGTCTGAGAAAGTTTTTATATCTACTCAAGATCACTTTGCTAGATATAGAATTGTAGGTTGGTGGATTTTTTTCTTTAAATGCTTAAAACATTTCACTCCACTCTCTTGCTGGTTTTCTGAGAAGTTTGATGCAATTCTTATTTTTTCAGGTAATGTATTTTTCCCCTTTTGCTTCTTTTAGGATTTTACCTTTCTCTCCAGCTTGACAATTATATACCTAAGTGTAGATTTTTTTTTTGTTTTTTTGTTTTTAGTATTTTTCTTGCTTTGTCTTCTCTGAGCTTCCTAGATCTGTGGTTTACTTTGGAAAGTTTGCAGCCATTATTCCTTCTAATGTTTCTTCTGTTCCGTTCTATCTTCTCCTTGTGTCGTTGTAATTATGTATATGTTGCATTTTTTTTGTTTGTTTGTTTATTTGAGATGGAGCTTCACTCTGTCTCCCAGGCTGGAGTGCAGTGGCACGATCTTGGCTCATTGCAACCACTGCCTCCCAGGTTCAAGAAATTCTCCTGCCTCAGCCTCCCAAGTAGCTGGGATTACAAGCATGCGTCATCACGCCTGTCTAATTTTTGTATTTTCAATAGAGATGGGGGTTCACCATGTTGCCCAGGCTGGTCTCAAACTCCTGACCTTGTGATCTGCCCACCTTGGCCTCCCAGTGTGCTGGAATTACAGGCGTGAGCCACTGTGCCCCGGCTGTTGCACTTTTTGAGATTGCATCACAGTTATTGGATGTTTTGTTCCTTTTGTATTTCAGTTTGGGAGGTTTCTATGGACATACTTTGAAGCTCATTAATTCTTTCCTTGGCCATGTCCAGTGTGTGGATGAGCCCGTCAAAGATACTCTCTATTTTTGTTATGGTGTATTTCACTTCTAGCATTTTCTTTTTGATTCTTTCTGAAAGTTTTCATCTCTCTGCTTGCATTATCCTTCTATTATCATGAGTCGTCTACCTGTTCCATTAGCACTTTAACGTATTAATCATCATTATTTTAAATTTCTAATAATTCCAAAATCTGTGTCATAGGCAAATTTAACAGGTTGGCGTCAGATGGGAGAATCTACTTGCAACATCTAAAACTGACCGTGATTCGTGTCGAGAATACAAAATGCAACAAGAAAAACCCTAGAACCCCTCTGAAAAAGCGATCGGTAATCGCTATTATTATGACGTCATAGGGAGCCATGGATGGTTTGTGAGCAGGTGCAAGGCGAGATGAAAGTGCTAGTTATGAGTACCACTTAGACAGTCAGGATGGAGGATGGACCGAAGAGAAAGTCTGGGCTCTGGGAGACATGGTGAGACAGGTTGTCTTCAGGCCAGAGTGAGGGTTGTGGTGGGGTAGAATCAGGAAGGCCTCATGGGCCGAGGGCGCATGGAGAGGTTAAGGGCGCTGCTGGGCCCTGGCTCAGGGTGTGGGTGGATGGAGCTGCTGGTCACCAGTGGGTGGAGGGCAGACTGGAAAGATAAAGAGACAGGCCCAGAGGGGTGGTGAGGAGGCTCAGAGGAGGAGCGTGGGGGCCATGGTCCTCGAGGCAGCCACCAGAAAGGGGACCGACCCGGGACTACCTGTGCCTAGTGGGTGATTGCAGGCCGAGTAGGAAGGATGTGGAGGAGCAGGTGTGGCTGGAAGTCTCGGGACCCTGCGTCCCTAACTCATGGCCATCTCACCTCCATGAAATGGGGCTCTGGCCTCTCTTAATGTTCAGGCCTGAGGTCAGCACAGCTGTTCCTTCCTCTGCCTGGAGGATGAAGCCAGCCCAGCTTGGTCCTGCCTGGGCCGGAGAGCTGTGCTCTAGGAGCAGCAAGATTTGGGTGGAGGAAACTGGGGATGGGTATGTCCCAAGACTGCCCCTCCACCATGAGAGGACAGCAGGGACTCCGCCAGGGTCTCCTCCCTGCCCTTCATCCTCATGCCGAGGGAAGGACCTGGGCCCAGCTCCAGCTACACCCTGGGTGCTCCACACCCTCCCAGGGTAGCAGAGCCCTGGGGACGCCCCCACCCCATCTTGTGCGAAACGAGTGTGTGCGGGTCTCATTCATGCCTCTGCCTGTATCGCCCCCACTTGGGCCCCTCCTTTCTCCAAATCTCAACACCCGCACCCAGAAACTCCCTCCGTTCACTTTCTTTGCTCCAAGGAGGAGAAAGACCCACTCTCATGATTTGCATGTCGACTTGCGATGTGAAGCCACTTTCTCTGCTTCTTCCTGCCCTCCTGCATCTCCCGCTCCTGCCATGTCCTCCCAGGAGCACGCTGAGCTTGTTCCCGACTCTGGGCCTTTGTCCCTGCTGCTCCCCTTGCCAGACGCACCCCTTCCCACTCTCGAATAGTTTGTGGGGCCTCGCTCGGGTTAGAGGCGGCACCGTCAGCACCCACCCTGCTGCGGTCTTCTTCCAGCTTGATCTTTACTGGTCTGTTTGCCTGCTACCCTGTGGGACGGGCACTGCTGGTGTACGCTTGAAGCTTCAGATCCTGTGATCGCTCAGCTTGTGGAATAAATCAAATTAAAATTTTAATTCTGGTGGGAGGGACTCTTGAACTTGGGGACATGAATCCTGCCATGGGTTTCAGGAATGAAACCATAAGGTTATATTGGCCTCACACCCTCTCCACCAAATGTATTTTTTGACTGAAGAATTGGGTCTATGTTTTCTTTAAAACAATTTTTTAATTAATTTTTTTTAAGAGACAAGGTATCTCTCTGTCATCCAGGCTGGGGTGTGTGGTGGCATGTTCACAGCTCACTGCAGTCTTGAACTCCTGGGCTCAAGGGATCCTCCTGCCTCAGCCTCCTGAGTAGCTAGGACTATAGGCATAGCCACCATGCCCAGCAAATTTTGAGTTTTTTCTTTTGTGGACGTGAGGTCTGCCTATGTCGTCAGGCTGGTTTCAAACTCCTGACCTCAAGTGACTCTCCCTCCTTGGCCTCCCCCACAGGTATGAGCCACCACATACCTGTTTAACGTTTTCTGATTAACAGCCACAGAGGTAACTCCACTGTAAATGACTTTAAACATGAGCTCAGAGGCCATGCTGTTGGGAGAGTTTCTGGTAGGAGCCAGTAAGGGAGGCAGAAAGAGCTGGAGGTGTTTAACCTGCAAGGCTAAGCAGACCTGACTTGTTCTCTGGGGCTCCTGTGGACAATGCCAGGCCTAGGGTGAGGGCAGATGATTATGGAGCAGATGTCAACTTAGCCAAAGGAAGAACTATCTACTGGTGAAGAATGAGCCAAAAAGCTATGCGTGGCCCCTGGAGATATGAAACCTTTGCCCTGGAGGAGGGAGAAATGGAGAGGGTCTGGAGAAGGGTGCAGGCAGTGGAAGGCCTTACTTATACTGGCTGAGTCTGACAGTGTGTAGGGGCTTAACAAAACAGCAGACGATGCCTGGGGCTCCATGGACCTGCAGCTCCTCTCCACCCTCTGCACTCTGGCTGGGGGATCACAGGCAAGTTACTGCCTCTTGCTTCCCCTGAGACCCTGATATGGCTGCATCCCATGGACGTTGTCAATCTTATAACAGACCATGTATCCATTTTTGCTTTGGCTGCTAGGGAGCTCAGTGCCAATATGGGAGCCCAGTTTCAGGAATTGTATTCTTACTGCTTCTCTACCCTTATTCCTTTATCTACATCTTTATTCTTCTTACTCTATTTCTGCCTTAAGTGCGTGGGAACACTGTAGGAGAGCCTCATCTGGTTATCAACAAGATGGGAAAAATTTGGTCCTCGTCTCGGGTTCTTCTGAGGGTTGAAGAAAGGGAGGGCCCTGTGCAGAAGAGGCTAGTGGGTGGGTGCTGCACTGATGTTCACAGAAGCGAGTTTGGATTTGGCAAAGCTACACTTGGGTGTGCATTCCCAGCTGGAGCCATCCCCACTGTGGGCATCTGTGCAGTGCTTAGGAATGGGGCCAGATGTTCTGCCCAGAAATGCTCCTGCGCTAGGTGGCTGAGCCAGTCTTGACTTCCCTGGTGGCTGAGCAAGTCTTGACTTCCCTGGTGGCTGAGCGAGTCTTGAATCCCCTGGTGGCTGAGCGAGTCTTGAATCCCCTGGTGGCTGAGTGAGTCTTGACTTCCCCGGTGGCTGAGTGAGTCTTGACTTTCCTCTGTGGCTGAGTGAGTCTTGACTTCCCTGGTGGCTGAGCGAGTCTTGACTTCCCCGGTGGCTGAGTGAGTCTTGACTTTCCTCTGTGGCTGAGTGAGTCTTGAATCCCCTGGTGGCTGAGCGAGTCTTGAATCCCCTGGTGGCTGAGCGAGTCTTGAATCCCCTGGTGGCTGAGCGAGTCTTGACTTCCCCGGTGGCTGAGTGAGTCTTGACTTTCCTCTGTGGCTGAGTGAGTCTTGACTTCCCTGGTGGCTGAGCGAGTCTTGACTTCCCTCTGTGGCTGAACGAGTCTTGACTTCCCTGGTGGCTGAGTGAGTCTTGACTCTGCACCCTGGAGAGTAAGCTCTGGGAGGGCCTGCCTGGGCCCTGCACACAGCAGTGGGAATGATGAAACGGTTCTGCCGCTGCTTCCCGACTCCCACCCAGACCCCTCCGTCATTGGGTGCGCTGATGAATGGGGCACCCCCATCCAGGCCTCCAAGTGACCTTCTTCCCCAGCCTCCCATCAGATGCCTTCAGGTCAGTTTCTACCTGAGTCTGAGGGCTTCCCCTAGGATTTGCTCTTTCTCTGCTGGGGGTGGGGCCCAGAAATGAGGGCAACCCAACTTTCTGGAAGGGCTTAGGATGTCCTGGTGTTTGTGAATTTTCCCTGTCATCAGTGTCTTGTTAGATGTACTGGAGAGAGGGCAGGTCAGTGTTTCCTCTCCCCTACTTCTGAAAGATCTCAGGGTATCCACCAACACAGAAAACCTCCAACCCGTGGCTTCATGGAGTAGCAAAGAGCCTGTGTTTGGCCTCCTGTCCTTGAGGGTGTGGGAGGTGGGCATCTGGGACTCCACATGTCTGTGCTCTTACCTCTGACTTTCTATTTACTGAACAGGCCACCGTGAGCTGCTTTTAGTTCTTCTGTTGAAATGCTAGACCCCTGGAGGAAGGCTGGGCAGGGGCCTGGGGCAGGAGGTGGGTCAAGGACATCTGCAGGTTGACAGGGTGTTGGGCAGGAGGAGCCACACCCACCTCTGAACATGTGTCTCCAGCCTCTTCCTCCCTCATGGCCCTGGTGTCTTGTCCTTTCTGGATCCAAACAATACAGAATGTTGAACATACCATCTGAAATAATATGCTGGCAGACCCCTCCGAGAACAGACTGAGGACCCATGATGCAAGCATGTGCGCCATGACACAGCCATCTGACTCCTTGATGAGAACATCAAGGTTGAGGAGGTTGGAAGCACAGCAGCTGTTCCACAGTTGCATACTGAATGGCCCCTGCGGCGTTCCTGCATCTGAGTGTGGCCTGTATCTTATGTCCACCAGTCAGGAAGGGAATTCTTCCCAAACTTGGACATCAAACACTGGATTTCCCCACCTGGCCCTGTGCCAACTTCCTTTCTCCTCTGGGAGAGCCTGGCCACAACAAGGCTCTCATACCTGTCTCCCTTCTCTCTAAGACCCTTCCTCAGCCAAAGCACGGGAGCTCTGGCCTTGCAGGTCCAGTGACCCACGGGTGTCTTTGCCTGGGTGACCCCTGAAAACCTGCAGGGTTGTCCATCAGGCTGAGCTCGTCACCTGCCCTGGCCTGCCCCACCCTCTTTCCCTCTTCTCTGTCAGTGGAACCCCACCAGCCAGGTTAGATACCTGACCTCACCTTCTCCCTCTCCTTCCACAACCAATCTATCCCCTTGGACTGTGACTCAAACCCTCATCTGTCTTAAAGGAAACACTTTTACAATGCTGGTGGGAACGTTAACTAGTATAACCACTATGGAAAACTGTGGAGATTCATTTAAGAACTAAAAGTAGAACTACCATTTGATCCAGCAATCCCACTACTGGGTATCTACCCAGAGGAAAATAAGTCATTGTACGAAAAATGCCCTTGCACACAGATATTTATAGCAGCACAGCTCGCAATTGCAGAAATGAGGAACCACCACAAATGCCTATCAATCAGTGAGTGAATAAAGAAACTGTGGTGTATATACATGATGGAATACCAGTCAGCCATAAATAGGAATGAATCAATGGCATTCACAGAAACCTACGGAACTGGAGACCATCATTCTAAGTGAATTAACTCAGGAATGGAAAACCAAACATCATATGTTCTCACTCATAAGTGGGAGCTAAGCTATGAGGATGCAAAGGCAGAAGAATGACACAACGGACTCTGGGGACTCTGGGGGAAAGGGTGGGAAGGGGATAGCTTGTAATTCAATGGGACTGTTTCTGTGTCCCTTGGTGGAAAGCTTTCGCTTTGGGGAATGAGGATCCCTGACCCTGCAGAACGCAGAGGTGTGGAAATGGAAGCACCCAGTTCCCGGTGGGCCAATGAGTGATGATGAGGGGACTCCTGCTTCTGTCCCTTGGCTCCTGGGCCCAAGTGCTTGTTCCACCTGTCGGGCATACACTGTCAGAGGCAGACGGAATGCATGTGCTCGTCCTGGAGTATGACCCCCATGCGACAGAGTCCTGCCCTGGAACACCCTATTCAGAAGCTGCAGCCTGACCATGTTGGCATTGCCAGCCAAACTCTGGTGCTCAGTGGAGCCTTTGGCTGGCAGCGCCAACATGGTCAGGCCTGCAGCTTCTGAATGCAGTTTTCTGTGGTAGGGCCAGGGCCCCATGGTCCTGGGTTCTCTCCTACAGCTCTTTAGCTGTGAAGTGGTCCCCTGGTCTGATGGGATGTTACATGGGGTCCTATGCTTGTGGCTCAAACACTGTGAAAGTTCTCACTTTGGTTGGTATTGCTGAGGGCAGGAAAGGCCATTTCACGCCTGAGTAGGTGTCTCTTCTGAAAACAAACCATCGACCCCTTTGTCTTAGTCCATTTGGGCTGCTCTAACTAACTGCTACAGATTGGGTGGCTTATAAACAAAAGACACTTATTTATCACAGTTCTGGAGGCTGGAAAGTCCAAGAGCAAGGTGCTGGCAGATTTGGTGTCTGATGAGGGCCAGTTCCTCATCGATGGCCACCTTCTCGCTGTCACCTCATGTGGAAGAAGGGATCAGGGACCTCTCCTGATCATCTTTAACAACCATTTGTGAGGGTTCCACCCTTGTGACCTCATCACCTCTCAGAGGCCCCGCCTCCTCATAGCATCCCCTTTGGGGTTAGAATTCCAATGTACGAATGTTGTTAGGGGACACGGATTCAGATGACTGCACCCTTCTAAGGTGGACGTGCCCATGTGGTCAAGGCGGCTCTACATGGCTGGTTGGCTTCCTCCAAGGACAGTGCCATATGGGGGTCAGCAATGGCCTCTACTACAGCAAAGCGGATATTCCGGGGTGGCAGTAGCTAGATCAGGTTTGATAAATGAGAGTCCATGCTGTTGGGCCCACGTGTCCCCTGCAGGTTTGGTTACTGTGATGACCTCATTCACGTGCCCATCATGCCAGCACTGAGATGAAGGACACAGGTTAGGTGATGTCAGATGGCTGGGTCATCTTGCCAAGGGGACTTGGCTGTTCAGGGCCTCTCTCAGGGTAGCTGTTTTCTGGTGGGATTACGTGATCTACTCCCACAGGTACATCATACCTCTACCTCAAAATCTCCTCTCCTTCATCTTCCAATTTTTTTCTTTTCAAGATCCTAACCAGCTTGCTAGGCTACTTCTTGTCGCCCATGACTCCACAGATTCTCTAACTTCCAGCTGCTTCTCTTTCCATACGGAATGGATTTCCACCTGGCCTTCTTGGCCTTATGACTCGTCAGGTCTGATAGAATTCATGATGGGCAGTTGAAGCTGCGTGGCCACTTGGCATGACCTGCTCAGGCATTCTGCCTCTATTATGCAGAGACAGAATGGTACTCCAGTGGCACTCAGAGAATTGTTCTCAAAAAGTGTAATTCCCTGTGCAAATGGCACGGCCTTGCCCCAGAAGCCCAGGGGCCGATGTAGCGATTCTCCTACTTCAGTTCACACAAAGTCCAATGACATATTTTTCTGCTCCAGATTCCTCCATCCCAGTAGAGTCTGCTGGATCCTATGGCCCAAGCCACAGGACTGTTTGCACAGCAGCCTGAACTTGCTGCAGAGCCCTTTCCCTATCTGGGCCCCACTCAGAGTTAGTGACCTTGTGCTTACCCCAGGATGTGGGCTGGCACATTACTGCTAGGTGTGTGAGGTATGCTCCCCCTAGAACCTGAACTCATCAGCACTGTCCTTTCTTCTTTGTGAAAAGATACAAGCTGCAACAATTTGACTTTCCCTTGGAAGGATGTTCTGACCATGACACCCCTAAAAAGGATAAAGACATGACAGGCCCCTGAGACTTCAGGGAATTCACCTCCCACCCTCTGGAGTGTATGGATCTTACCAAGGCCTTGAGTGGTCTGGCTCCTTCTTGCCTAACTGGTGCAGTCAACATGATGTCACTGATGAAACAGATCACCGTGCTTTTCTGTGGGACATCAAAATGATCCAGACTCTTCAGCTTCTATAACCACACAGGGCAGGAGACCTAGCACAGCCCTGGGGCTAACTGCAAATGTATATTGTTCTCCATTCCATGAGAATGTGAACTATTTCTGATCCTCCTTTTTGATTGGGATAGAAAAAAATGCACTCTTCAAACCAGTGGCTGCATACCACATCTTTGAGGCCACAGTAACCGGCTCTAGCAAAGGTACCACCTCCAGTGCAGTGATACGATCCAGGCGTTTCCTTAGTGAAGCTAAGGTAATTTACACCATCCTCCAGGATCTTGTGCGTTTTGCATGGGCTAGATTTGGTGAGTTAAAAAGATACATGATGGGAACCAGCACCCCTGTCCCCTTGATCTCCTTAAAGGTGGTGCTAATTCCCATCATCCCCCTTTCCTGGATATGCTGTTGTTTCTGATTTATTACACTGGTCAAGGAGGTGTTAGTTTCTAAGGCTTCCACTTGGCATTCCCTACTTCAAAAGCTCTCACCCCACAGACCAAGGATCCAAGGTGGGAATCGCACCAACTGTTAAGTGTGCCGGTTCCAGCTATTCATTTGGGGATCAAAGAAATCAATTCCCAGTGACTCAGGAGCTTGATAGTAAGGTGGTCCTTGGAAAGGGCTCCACGACTGACCTGGTGTCTATCATCCCCACTCCAGGAGGGCCAGGGGGATGCCTCATGTCTCTAGTGTCAAAATCAGTTCAGGTTTGGTCTGCCACAGACTTCAGAATGTTTGGTGATTGGCATTATTAGCCATTGCATGATTAGCTGATTAAATGACCATACCTCCCTCTGGGGGGAAGAGTAGGCAAAATGTGACCATATAGAGTTGCTAGGATATTATGGTAGGGTCTTCCCCTCTTGCAACTCACTTGCCTCTTCAGCCAATGAGTTAGGGGTCTAAAGCTTGACTGAGGTATGGAAATTGGGCAAGGAGTTACGACTTTTTTCTTGCTGTGATCTCC
The DNA here is from genome assembly GCF_048565385.1 of Saimiri boliviensis. Taxonomy (NCBI): domain Eukaryota; kingdom Metazoa; phylum Chordata; class Mammalia; order Primates; family Cebidae; genus Saimiri; species Saimiri boliviensis. The sequence goes on along the minus strand of NC_133450.1, from coordinate 128,626,830 downwards.
CCCAGCCTTTGGTTCATCCATACTTGATTTCCTCTGTTGGCACAAACTAAGAATAATGTCCTTGTCCTCTCTGGCCCTGAGGTCATCACTCTGCAGGTTGGGCTCCTGTGGCTGCCCTTCACTCTGGCTGGTCATCACAAGACTGGCAAAGTCCCAGCTCCTGGGGAATTGGGCCCCCAGCCTTTTGCACATGGGTCCCCCATTCCATTGCTGTCTGTGAGCCTTGTTCTGTAAGAGCCTTGCTGACATCAGCCCTGGCCTCCAGACAGCTCACCACCAATGCTGTAGTGATCTGTGCAGGTGCTCCTCAGGTCTCAGTAGATGACATGTCCTCTGGGAACTTCCCTGGAAAATGGTCACCTGGTGGCCTTCTGGCCTGACACGGTGTGTCCATTCCAATGTGTCCACTTCCCTGAGCCTTTGAGTCGTTTTCTTCTGGTGTGCCTGGCAATCCTGGCATTTCAGCTTTGATCGTGTCCAAGGCTCCCAGCAGCCCCCTACCCTTGAGTCTGTACCATCCCCTGGGTTGTGTGTCTTGGGAGAGAGGGACAGAGTTAGCAGACTCCTCTCAGCTAGTTTTACTTGCCACGCCTCTGATCACACTGGAGTCCTAGCTGTGCGCCCTTGGCTCTGGTCAGAATGTGCTGGCTGGGTCCTGTGGCTGCTTAGAGCACAGTCCATCTGTTGCCTTAACAGGCCCAGCATGTGCCCACTGGCTTAGTGGTGGTGGTGGGGTGGGTGGGCTGCCCTCTGCACTGTCTTCTGGCACAGGGGGTTGCTGGCTGGTTCTTGGGAAGAGGTGCCTCTTCAGTCTCCAAAGGGTCCGGGTCCTGGGGAGCCAGAGTCTTCAGGAGCATCTGCCTGTGTCCCATACATCAGGATCCCTGTTACCAGCTCTGGCACAACAGTCCCACCTGGGCAGGGCCTGTAGCCTTCTTCAAACTTCAGCCACTTGGACTCCTGGGTCCTGGGCTTGGTCCTTGCTTCCTCTATCCTGCCCTGGCAAGAGGAGGGCTTCAAAGAGGCCCTCTGGGTTCATGCTACTTCCAGTTGCCTCTTCCTCGCTGTCCGGAGGGCATCATGGTGCCCGGCAGCAGCCTCAGGCCCGCCATCCATGTACCTCCTGTGCCTCCAGGCAGCTCCCACGCCTGGTCCAGGACTTCCGTCAGAGCGTCGTCCTGCCTGCAGCCACTCCCAGTTCCTCCCAGCCGGTGGAACCCTCGCTCTGCGCCGCCATGCCTCCCACCAGCGACGGAGCCTTGGTGCTACCTCTTCGTCTGCTTTCCTGGGCCACTCCTGGTGCCAGCTGTTTCAGGTTGGTTTGTCTGGAAGTGGATGCTTCCAGATGGATGGATTTGGGGTGAAAGATGTTTATTAGGGTCAACCCATGTGAAAAGAAAGGGGAAGGAGCGAGTTTGAATAGAAGAAAGAGTCAAGCCACAGCACAGGCCTGCCAAAGCCCTCCACCACGTCCTCACTGTGTCCCCAGGCCAGGGCAAGCGGGGCCCATGGAGGTGCGTGATTTCCATTTGTCCTCCTGGTTGGACTGAATTCCAGGAAGACGAGGATTATGCGGTCTTGGTGCCCCTTGTTCCCCGGGGGCACGCACAAGGCCTGGTAGAGAGGAGCCATTCAGTAAATCCCCCCAAATCTGACCCCGTCCAGGCTGGCTGCCATGATACACATGATGTTCCATTTACAAGCACCCTGGGGCAGGGCCGAGTGTCCCCACGAGGCAGGTGAGGACACTGAGACCCAGACCTCTGAGTGCCTGCCTCCAGGTCACAGCTCAGAGAGGCCAAGTCAGGGCGGACCGTGTACAGCACATGTGTGTTTGATATCTCTCTGCAGACAGCATTACCGTGTCCCTCCCCCTCATGTATCTGTGCCCTGGTGTCCAGGCTCAGGAGACACCTTAAGCCACAGCTTCAGGCCACCTTTGACAGACCTGAAACCCAAGTTAGCTTTGTTCTTGGAGTCTCAAGCCACGTGGAGGTATCTGGTCCTCCCCTGGTGAGTGGAAGCATTTAGGGGCCCAGGTCTACAGGCTGAAGCGCTGGTGCACTTGGGCCTGGGTACTGGGTTTCTGAGGGGCAGGGATTTGAAAGCAGGCCTGGCAGCCTTCTGGGAGTCTGGCCTCTGAGGCAGCCCCCAGTGGAGCCCACCTGCGGCCTCCCCTCCTTCCCTGGACCAGTCATTACCTCCCAGCTGACCCCCTGATTGTTGGGTGGTCTTGTGTGCAAAGTGCCACCTCTTCAGCCTTAGTGCCTCCTCCAACCACTGTTTAGGTCCTGAAGGAAAGACTAGCCCACTTGGTTCTCGGGGACTCTGTGGCAGCCACCCCCAGCTCTTCCTGACAACATCCCATGGGCCAGCTGTATGACTTGGGTAAGTGCAGCCACCCCTTTGAGTCTCTACAGCCTTGTCTGTGAAATGGAGCTAATAGTGCCCGTCTCACTGTCGCACTGTTACAAATAAGTGAGAACATGGATTGCAAGTGTCAAGAGTAATTCCTGGCACACAGTTGGTGTCAGAGCTGTAAGCTTTACCCTCCAAAGAGAAAAAAGGATGCAGCTCTTTGCGAGGGGAAAGTGGTTTGCATGGGAAGCAGGTGACTTCTCCTTGACTTTGAAGCTGAGGGGCATGGAGTGTGGGGCTGCAGCTTCTTGGGGGGAACGGAGGCAGATGGGAGCCTGCCGCCAAGGCTGAAGTCGCGTGTAGTGCCTCACTGCTCTAATCCCACCCTGTCCACCCACCAGCAGGCTTGGGTCATGTGCTCTGAGCCTCACTGCTCTGATCACCACCCCCCGCCCCACCACCACCACCAGGCCTGGGCCATGTGCTCCCAGCCTCACTGCTCTGATCACCTCCCCCCTCCCCCCACCACCAGGCCTGGGCCATGTGCTCTGATAAACAGCAAAGTGGTTGGGAGAGGCAGGCAGCCAGCAGATGTACCAGCTATGGGGCCAGTTCCCCTTGTGGCCTTGGTTGGGCAAGGTCTCTCCTCCCCGCAGTTACTTTCTCTGACTTGGGAACATGGGAGTGCAGAGAGAAAGGGGCTGGAAGCATTGGACAGGCCCGTAACCTTTCCAAGCCTTCATTTCCCCAGCTGTCAATGGGGGTGAGGAGCGAGCCTCCCTTTAGGGGCTGTGGTGCTGAGGATGCTGATGACGTGGGCTCCTGGCACATGGTAAGCCTCCTAAATGTGAGCTAGAATAATGATTACTTCTGTCATAATTGCAAGTGTCACTTTTGCAAGAGGAAGGCCGGCACTGGTGGGGACATGGGATGTGGGCCTGCTCTGAGTCTCTGCTGGAACGTGCAGAGACTGGCACAGCCATTCTGCGGAGATGCGAGGTGAGTGACCCCCGTACCCACCCTGCGTGCAGGGGTCCTTTCCTGGAAGTATTCTAATGGCGAGTGGCATGTACCAGGATGCCCCCCTCAGAGGTGCTGGTGGGGGTGGGAGTGGGGGGGTGAGAGATGGCGGATCTGCCCCGTGGAAACTGAGCAGCAGCCAGGACCAGACAGACACAGTAGCCCCGAGGGACATGAGAAACAGCCAGCTGAGCAGAGAAGTGCAGGGAAAAGCACGGAGCTACTACCCAGTGCTGTTTCTGCACTTTGGAACTGCATGCAGGCAAAACATCAAGAGCCAGTCTGCCGAGCGCATGCCATAGAACTGAGTACATCAGACACGTGGGCAGGGCGGCCCCTTGTAGGGAGGGAGGGGGAAGGGGCTCCAAGCAGTGAGCCAGAGGCTTCGCCTGCACCGGTAGTGCCTGTGAGCTGTGAGCTGAGGCACCGGGTTAATGCCACCTTCTGTAACTGAGATGGAAAAAAAAAAAAAAAAAAAAAAAAGGATGGAAGGAAGAAAGGCAGGCAGGCAGGTAGGCGGGCAGGTGTGCAGTTTGCGATATTGCCTTAGGGCCGGGAAGGGATTTTGGTCCAGGTCTGAGGTGGTGGCAGCGGTGAAGCTGTCCCAGAGAAAACCCCAGTGGTGTCCTGCAAAAGACATGGATAACCACAGCTGGAGAATTGCATCACCCTGGCTTTTTACAAGGACAACGGTTTTCTTTCATGTGCCCTCTCTAGAGACAGGGGCTTTCATTGGGACTGCTGTTCCCATTCTACAGAAGCAGCCACTGAGGCCTGGGGTGCTGGGGTGATCTGAGGTCACACATCAATAAGGGAGTGGGGGTGCCAGTCAGAACTCCAGCCCAGCGTCAGCCTCAGGAATGACAGGGCTTGCCCACGGCTCCGTAGCTGGCAGGCGCTTGAAAGAAACCCCAGCCGGCCCTGCCGCCTCTAAATCCTGCCCTTGCCCCCTCGGAGTGGTGGAGCATTCATCTGCATCTAAGCAACCAGCATCGCCAACAAAGCCCCGACAACATGCATGTTTTTCTCCGCAGCTCACTGTACAGGAACAATGGGTATTTACAGCAGTCCTGAAATGCTGCTCGAGCCTCCAAGGCCTTTGGCATCATCAAAGCACAATTAGACAGCGTAGAGAATGGTTTTAGCTTCGAGAGCATTTATCGTATTAGCGTTCTTGGAAAACCGCAAATCCCCATTACTTAAAGCAGCCGCATTACCGAGCCCAGTGCCTGGCCCCCAAATCTGGATAATCCCTATGGATTCTTTTGAACCCCAGGGATCCTCCTGCCTCAAACTCCTCCAGCCCTGTTTTTGGCTCCTGTTGCTTGTGAGAAACGTCCAAAGTCTTCATCGTGAGGTTTAAGCCCAGGTCTCCAGGCAGCCACCTTGTGTCTCCAGCCCAAAGGTAGCAGGCCTGCTGTTCTTAGAGCAGGGCAGAGGCAGGCCCTGGCAGCCCCCCTACCCCGCACAGGCCTTTGCCCTGAATGTTGCTCCTCTCTGGGGTGCTGTCCTGCTCACTCGCTTTTGTGGGTCAACTCGGACACCTCCCCTTGGGCAGAGCTCACCCATGCAACGAGGGGCCGAGTCATATCCGCTGCACCTCTGCTGTGGACAGGAAGGTGTCTGACCCCTCCCCAGCCGGAGAACTGCTCTCAGACTGAGTCCAGGCCTTGCTCACCTGCCCCTCCCCACCCCCCTACCTTCTGCCTTGGCACAGACAGCTGTGGAACAATCCTCTGATGACCTTTTCTGGACACAAGATAACTTCCTGTTACCCAGGGTGGTGAGGTTCCTTTTCTATTGAGCTGGCTTCGTGGAACAATCCTCTGATGACCCTTTCTGGACACAAGATAACTTCCTGTTACCCAGGAGGATGGCGAGGTTCCTTTTCTATTGAGCTGGCTTCAGGGACTCCTGGACACAGCTGTGCAGAGAAGCTAGGATGACACTGGCATGTGATGGGGTGCTGGGGGTCCGTGCCTTGAGCAGGAACCCCCAAGGCAGAGCCTGAGGCCGAGCTTGAGGGCAGCTTTATTTGGGAAGTGGCGAGGGGGCATGGTGGATGTCAGGGGAGAAGCAGAGGAGGGGGGGAGACCCCTCTGTGAGCACTGGCTGCTTGGCCCACAGAGTTCTCTGGGAGGCTGTGGCCACGTCTTAGGCTCCTCTGCCCCGACGTGAGAGGGCGCAGGCGTCCCCACCTCTGTTCTATTGTGCTGGGAAGAAACTTTGGGTTGACACGTGTAATGCAAAGTGGGTTTCTATGGAGAAGACCCTGGTGGGAGGAGCAGGAGGCGAGACAAGGGGGCTCCTGATGCCCTGTCAGGTGTCCCCAACTGCAGGTGAGTGGAGGCTTATGTGCAGCTCGTGACTGCAGTTGTGGCTGGAATAAGAGGTGCCCCAGAGGGTCTCCAGTGATGTCCAAGGTGTTGCCCTGTCCTGTGGGTCCCAGCTGCTTTACTTATTCTAAAAGCTATTACAGAACACTTGGAAAATACAGAAGAGCCTAGAAAAGGAAATGAAAATGACCTGCAGGTCCACTCACTAGGAAGAAAGTTTTCACCCCAGTGAAAACTTTGCTGCATTTCTTTCCATCTTTTTTCTCTGCATATGCAGACTGTGCACATAGTCATATGTGTGTGTGTCTGTAGCTGAGACTATGCAGATTTTACAAGATTATCATAGATTTTCTATAGCGTTTCCCATTTCTGGTCTGCTCTTTCTCTGCTTGGGGCTGATGGCTGCCCCTGTAATCCCCTGGCTACCTCTCGGCCATGCATCGACACTGGTCTCCTCTGAGACCGTCCCCGGTGACCAGGCAGGCAGGCAGTGCTGGTGATCAGGGACGGTCAGAGATGTCGATGACTCTGCTGTGAGCAAGACTCTCCCACTGTGGGTTGACACATTTGCGTCTTTACCTGACTGGACTCCGAGCTCAGGGGTCTGGGCGGCAGTCCACCTGCACTGCTCTGACAAGTAAGAAAATGTATCAGAATTGTCAAGAATAATTGTTGGCGCGGAGTGGTGACGGAGTGGTTAGTATCTGCTACTGAAAGAGGATAGGGATGTAATTGCTTGCATGGGGCAAAGTAGGTCTTGCTCATTGGTCTGTCTCAGAGTCCACCATGGGCCTCGGCATACAACGGGCAGTCAATAAAAGTCTGTTGACTAAGCAGGGCTACAGTGTATGTCATGGACTATCGCAAATGACAGAAACACAACGCGGACTAGTTTAGGCAAAAACAAACAGGCTTCCAAAATGAGGAACTCCGTATGTGGCTCTGGCCTCAGGTACTGCCGAGTCCAGGAGCTCAGGGTATCGCAGGGACTCTGTCTTTTTCCATCCTCTGGGTCTCTGCGCCTCTGTCTTGGCTTTCTGCACGCTCGGCTTTCCCTGACCTGCGGCGGGGCTGGGACTGGCCGCTTCTCCACACTGAACGTGGTGGTTTCCTATAGGAAAGGGGGCTCGGGGAGGGAGGGAAGGAGGAGGGCAGGCAGGCAGTGCTGGGTAAAATGAAAGCCCGTTCCATTAAAATGTCTGGCTCAGGACGCAGATTCGGGTAAGGGACCGCACCGGATGCCCATGGAAGTGTTTGTAATGGCGACTGCCCGCCTCGAGTCCAGGCCAATCAGCAGCCACCTACCGGCTGGCAGGGGATTGGCTGTGGAGAGTCACGTGGCCCAGCCGCGGCCAATGAGACGGAGGGCGCCCGGAGCCCTTTTCTCCCCGCCCCGAGGGTGCGGGGCACGAGGCCTCTTCTTTCGCGCTGGAGGCGCGGCCTGCCGGCCACGGCGGAGAGGCTGCAGGCGAAGGACGGCGCCGGCTCAGAGGAGTCCGGGGGCAGGACGCGGGGCCGGGGCCCACATCCCAAGGCGCCCACAGCCGCCAGGAAAGCCGTTGGAATCCGAGGCAGCCGGCGCTTGAGGCAGGAACCACCCTGATTGATAACAGCTGTCACGTTTTCTGCGGCTCGGAACGGAACGGAGACGTCTGTTTCACGATTTACCAGCGGAGTTCACGAGCTGTGACAGCTCGGTCGTATTTCCGGAAGTTATAAAAATGTTTCTCCTCGGGGAATGCGGGGGCTGGCTCGCGCCACCCCTGCTCGCCCCTCGGCGCCGCCCTCCGGCCTTGGGGAAGAAAGGGTTTGGCTGCACAGATGGCGTCCCCAAGATGTGCAGATCATAACTATGGGAAAGGAATCCCATTTCCTTATCGACCCGCGTAGGACTGCACAGACGCTCGGGTCGGCAGACCTGGCTGAGCCGCCGCCCAGTCCAGCCACTGCAGGGCTCCCCGAGCTTCCAGCTCTGGGGACACCGAGGCTGGGGGACCTGCCACGGCCGTCCCTGGGCCCAGCCCGGACTGAGGGGTCGCCGAAATGTGTGCTGCAGCCCATTGGACTTTGGATTGGGTAGGGGGGAGGGACAGATGCATGGACTGTGGTTTTTGGATGGACGGATGGACGGATGGACAGATGGAATGATGGGTGGAGCTTCCTGAGCCAAGTTATCCCATTCGGGGAGAAGTGGTCAGAACTGGCACTGGTTCTTCTAAGGGTATCACAGCATTTTTGCCTCGATTTGAAGGAAGGAGTGTCCCCCACCCCATCCCGAGCTCTGGACACTCTCGGTCGTCTCAGGTGAGGATTCAGTTTGCTAACTCAGGGCCCAGCACCCTCACCCAGTGGCCCCAGGCTCTCTTCCAAAAAGCTGGGGAGGAAAGAGAGAAGAGGGAGACGCGGGACCTGAGCGTGGAAGGCTGTGGCTTTGAGTAAAAGCGGCCGGGTGTGGTGCGCTGTGTGCGGGTGTGCCAGCTTGTGTGCGGGTATGCAGGTGTGTGCACGTGTGTGGGAGGTGCGTGTGTGCCTGACTCTGCACGCCTGGCCCGTGTGTCGTCTGTGCTTGCTCGTCTGCATGTAGCCTGTGTGTGTGTCTGCGTGTGATGCTGGGACCACACCTGAGCATGGGGGCCGTGTGCTCAGAAATGCGGGGCCTGTGGTGTCCTTGCAGAATCTGCTCTGCGTGAAAGGGAAACTCTTCAAGGTTCTGAACTCCACATCTTAGATCCACTTACATCTAAATAATCAGAATTCTTTGTCTGCTACAGGCTCCAGGAGCTGTTTCTGAATTTTTGAAAACAAGAAGCCCCAGGTAGGCAGCTGAAAGTCACCCCAGCCTCAGAGGAGGGCTGTTTGGAGGATGGGAGTGGTTCTGCTGACTAGCCCAGATTTGGGATGGGAGTGGCGGCTCCTAGTTCCCAAAGCCTTAGCCCTCAGCTGCAGGTTCTCCCAGCTTTGGGAGGCCTCAGGTCCTCCCCTGTTGGCAGGGGCCGTTAGTCCAGGACCTCCCACTGATCCTCTTACCTTGGGTCCCGGGGATCCCCTATATTCCTAGACCCTGTAAGTCTTACACTGTTCCCATGGTTCTCGGCATTCTAGTGCTTCCTGACTGTTTCCCTTAGATTACCAGGTGGTGACTGAATACATGGGCCTCAGTGAAGATACCTGCCGCGTGCCACAGATAGATTCCTGCTGCGGTTAGAGTGAGCCTTTTTTTTTTTTTTTTTTTTTTTTTCCCCAGGCTGGAGTGCAGTGGCATGATCACTGTAGCCTTGATCTCCTGGGCTTAAGCAATCCTCCTGTCTCAGCCTCCCAAGCAGCTGGGACTACAGATGTGAATCACCACACCTGGCTAATTTTTTGATTTTTTATGGAGATGGGGTCTCACTTTGTGGCCCAGGCTGGTCTCCAACTCCTGGGCTCAAGCAGTCCTCCTGCCTTGGCCTCCCAAAGTGCTGGGATTACAGATATGAGCCACTGTGCCCAGCCCAGAGTGAACCTTTGAATGGGTTTGGCAGGACAGCCTGCTGAGCAGCCAAGGCAGGCCCTCCGCCATGGTGACAGCAGCCAACCTTCCACGAGCACTGACTCTGTGCAGCCTGCTGCCTGCATTCTCTCCCACAAATGCCCACAGTCACCTTAGTGGGCAGGTGCCAGGTCTGGGCTCTGAACAAGCCAGATCCGCATGACTCCCATCTTCTGTTCTGCCAACATCCCTGCCCCCCAACCCCTCCACTGCAGGAGGCTCCATTTCTTGCCTGCCCTATTCCTTCCACATCTCTGAGACTTTTTCCCTCACTGCCTCATGGGGCACAGCCGTCCAGTGTTGGTCCACCTGGATCCCAGGTGGAGATCACTCTGAATGAGGCCTCTCTCTGTGCAGTGCTGTCTAAGGGAGGTTTTCCCTTTAGACCAGCTCCTCCAGCCTGACTTGGTGGTGTCCAGCATCCTGGCCTTGGGCCTGGTGTGGAGCAGGGACCCAGGACACATGGGAAGAACTAGGTTGGCCCTGAGCCATTCCAGATGAAACTAGTGCCACCAGACCGCCAAGAGCTGGCTGCCTTGAGGGCAGGGCTTGGAGTCCACTGTCTTGTCCAGGACCCTGTGCTCTCCGCAGCTGGCCACCTGATCAGATGCTCCCCTCCTTGCTATGTGGCACAAGGCGTAAGGAGCCCCAGAAGCCCCCAGGCTGACGTGCATTGAAGGGAAGTTGAAGGGAAGTACATTCACCCAAATTATGGCTGCGGAAAGAAAGTCATTAGGTAAAGAAAAGCCCTTTTCCCTCCAAGAGGAAAAGGAACCTTGCAGGGATGGCTCCAGCCCAGCATTGCGGAAAACCTCTTTCCACTCATATCAGGCTTGAAGCATGCCAGACTCTGAGTGACACAGCCCCCAAGTGACTGCTCTGCTTTCTTCCCGCCTCTGTGTGCTTTAGAACATCCCACTTATTTATAATTTTTCTCTTACAAGTGCTGCTGCTCACCTCTGCTGCCAGCCGGGGGCTGTAGGTATGGAGCAGAAGGCTGGAGTGGGCATTGCCTCCCGGCTCCAACCACCGATTGCTGGGTGGCCCTGTCCCAACAGCATCCAGACATCAGGCATCCCCTGTAAGATGAGGGTCTTGGGCATACTTCTCTCTAAGCCTCTTTTTACTTAGGCACAAAGACAATTTATAACTCTAGGAACCGTGCTGAGCTCTCTCTTCCTGTTAGCCACTGGCTGCTTTTCCTTCTCAGGTGGGCTGGACAATATTTGAAAGAATGTAACATGATTACTGCTGCAAAACCAGACACATAGACCAATGGAATAGCATAGAGACTCGGCTTCACACCTACAACTCTCTGATCTTCAACAAACCTGGTGAGAAGCAATGGGGAAAGGACGCCCTATTCAATCAATGTTTCTGGGATGACTGGCTAGCCATATGCAGAAGATTGAAACTGGACCCCTTCCTTCTATCATACACAAAAATTAACTCAAGATGGATTGAAGACCTAAATGTGAAACTCAAAACTATAATAAAGTCCTGGTAGACAGCCTAGGCAGTACCATTCAGGACCCAGGAATGGGCGAAGATTTTGTGATGAAGATGCCAAAAGCAATTGCAACAAAAGCAAAGATTGACACGTGGGATCTCATTAAAGAGGCTCTGCACAGCAAAGGAAACTCAGCAGAGTGAACAGACAACTACAGAATGGGAGAAAGTTTATGCAAACCATGCAACAAAGGTCGAATATCCAGCATCTGTAAGGAACTTAAACAGATTTATAAGAAACACAACCAACCCCATTAAAAGCAGGCAAAAGACATGAACAGACACTTTTCAAAAGAAGAATACATGCGACCAACAATCATGAAAAAAAGCCCAAATCACTGATCTTTAGAGAAATGCAAATCAAAACCACAACGAGATGCCATTTCACACCAGTCAGAGTGACCATTCTTTTTTTTTTTGAGACGCAGTTGCTGTGTCACCCAGGTTGGAGTGCAGTGGCATAATTTAGCTCACTGCAACCTGTGCCTCCTGGGTTCAATCAATTCTCCTGCCTCAGCCTCCCGAGTAGCTGGGACTACAGGCTCACCGCCACGCCCTGCTAATTTTTGTATTTTTAGTAGAGACAGGGTTTCACCATGTTGGCCAGGCTGGTCTTGATCTCCTGACCTCGTGATCCACCTGCCTGAGGCCTCCCAAAGTGCTGGGATTACAGGCGTGAGCCACTGTGCCTGGCAACCATTCTTAAAAAATAACAGACGCTGGTGAAGTTGCAGAGAAAATGGAAGTGTTGCTGGGAGGGTAAATTAGTTTGATTGTTGTGGAAGAAAGTGAGGCAATTCCTCAAAGATATGAAAACAAATACCATTCCATCAAGCAATCCTGTTACTGGGTCCATACCCTAAGAAATAGAAATTGTTCTATAATAAAGACACATGCACACATATGTTCATGGCAGCACTACTCACAATAGCAAAAACATGGACTCAGTCTAAATGCCCATCAGTGATAGACTGGATAAAGAAAACGGGCTACTTATATACCATGGAATACTATGCAGCCATAGAAAAAGAATGAGATTATGTTCTTTGCAGGGACGTGGTTGGAGCTGGAGGCCATTACCCTTAGCAAACTAACACAGGAACAGAAAACCAAATGCTGCATGTTCTCATTTATAAGTGGGAGCTAAATGCTGAGAACGCATGGACACACAGAGGGGAACAGCACACGCTGGGGCCTCTCGGAGGGTGGAGAGTGGGAGGAGGGAGAGGATCAGGAAAAATCACTATTGGGTACTAGCTTCATATCTGGGTGACGAAGTTATCTGTACAACAAACCCCCATGACACAAGTTTATCTATAACAAACCTGCACATGTACCCGTGAACTTAAAAAAAAACACTGCAAGGTGATTAAAAGAAAAGACTCCCTCTGTAAACAGGTTATTTTCTTAGATGTGTCCTGGCAATTGCAAACACCTCTGACATCTGGAAGCTTCTAGAACTAGGCCATGTTGTTCAAACTGAGACTCCAGGACCTGGGAGTCATTTGGAGTGGAGGAAGAGAGGGTGTGCATGGGTTGTGACCCCAGCAGGATAGTGGCAGTGATCGCTGCCTGTCCAGCACTACATGCCAGGCACAGAGGATATCAGTGCTACCATTGTCCCCTCTTTTACAAATATGGACCCAGACACAGCAGAACAAGTCTCTTTGCTCACATGGTTCATAAGTGGCAGCGCAAGATTCGACCTTGGCAACCTGGCCCCAGAGCCTGAGTGCGGTGGTGACTGCTCTTTCCCTAGGAGGGGGAAAGACTTGGGCTTCAGGGGACCATAGCCCTGAGCTTCAGTCCCACCTCTGTAGCTCCCTGGAATGCGAGCCCTATGGACACCCCGCTGAAGGCATCCTGCCTCACAGGGATCTGTAGGCATTTGCTGGGGGACACCCAGGGGGCTCAATCAGAGCCAGCTGAGGGGATTGCCCATGAGGCTCTGCTGGGGATCACAGCAGAGGGGACAGGGGCTCCAGGAGCACCAGCCTCTCCAGGGATCCCAGCTGGCCTAGGAAGAGGGAAAGGGCTTTTAGCCTCAGGGCGGGGTCTGGGCAGCTCTTCTGGCTGCAGGCTGTCTATTCACCCCTTGCACAGATGTGAACACTGAATCTAGGAGGGAAGGACCTCAGCACACTGACAGCGGCCACAAAACTGAGAGCACGTGCTTCACCCACACCCAGCCTAGGCCTCTCCTGATTAGTCATGGCGACATCTAGAAACATCAAGACTGGCTACCACATACTTCCCTGGCACCATTTCATAGGCAGCAGCTCATTCAGTCCTTACACACCCAGTGAGGCAGGTAGGACCACCCCCATTCACAGGGGAGGACAACTGAGGCCTGGTGAAATGGTAGCTGCTTGTCTCGGCCCTTTCTACTCGGAGTCTTTGCAGGCGTTTCAGGGGCTTCCCAGGCTCACAGCTTAGTGGCTCTCCACCAGGGTCAGAGGAGTGGCTTGAAAACCCTCCTTGGACATGTCTGTGGGTGATACTGAGTGCAAGGCACCCCAGGTGTCACAGCCAGGAGGTGTCTGGTCTAGGGTCAAAGGTGATCATCGAGCCAATTTCAAAGCCCTCAGACCCTATCTGGGGGCTCCCAGGGGCTGTGGGGTTCACCTGTTATTTCCTTTTCCTTTGACTCATCCGAGGGTGGGTGCTGCAAGCTTGTAGAAGCAAGGCTCACTGGCAGTGGGTTGGCGAGGGCGGCACATATTCTGAAAAGGAAGTGCCAGCCCTCAGGACTTCAGGTGCAGCCCGGGCAAACGTGTGAAATCACTTGGACACAGGGACAATGTCCAGGGTGCTAGGTAGGGTAGTAAACGCAGTCAGGCCTGCCCTTGGGAGCTCAGTTGCCTGGGGTGGAATCCCAGCTCTGTCTCTTGCCAGCTGGGTCATGTAACGGCCCATGACTTAGTTTCCCCATCTGTAAAATGGGAGTTATAATCAGGCCTTCTTTAGAGTGTTGCTGTGCAGATTCACTTGGGGGGCCCAGCTGCAGAGAGCGTCACGTGCCAGCTTTTCCTGGGGTGAGCTCCTCCAAGCCTGGCTGCCCTGACCTTGGCCATGTGCACCACCCTGGGCCAGAAGGGCCTCTCAGAGAACCCTGACAAAGTGCCAGCACTGGGGTAGGGCGTTGGGATTGGGTTCTGTCTTTTATGCTAAATGATATGTTTCAAACATACAGAAGAGTATAACCCGTCCATGCCCACTACTCAGGTTCAATTCAGAGCAACGTTTGCTTTTGGTTTTTAAACAGGAAATAAGCATTTGATACCGCTGGAACCCCCTCCCTTGCTGTTACCCCATCCTTCAGAACTCATTCCCCTCTCGCTGCCCGCATGAGGCACTCTTTTGAGGTTGACTGCCACCTTTCCTGTAGATGTTTTTTTTTTAAAAAAATGTATTTATTATACTTTAAGTTCTGGGGAGCACGTGCAGATTGTGCCGGTTTGTTATGTAGCTATAGACGTGCCGTGGTGGTGTGCTGTCTCCGTTGCCCGTCATTCCTGTAGATGTTTTTATGTATTTACCATGTACGTCCATAAATATATTTTAGATTATTTATGTGCTTTTTCATCCACACCAGTTTGCACATATCCTCTTGCTTTTTCCACTCCACATAATATTCTTTTATTGAGGTAACATTCACACAACATGGCATTAACCATTCTAAAGTGTATGCTTGAGAGGCATCCAGTGCATTCACAATGCTGTGTGACCGTGGCCTCTATCTAGTTCCAAAAGGTTTCTGGCACTCCCAAAGGAGACTTCATGCAATTAAGCAGCACACTGGCCCCCGACCACCTATCCCCCTCAGACAACCACCTATCTGCTTTCTGTCTCTGTGGATTTCTCTCTGCTGGAAATTTCATAGCAATGGAGTCATCCAACAGCCACGTGATACCTTCGAGCCTCACCCAGGGTGGGATGTGTCGATCCAGCTCCTTCATCCTAGCTGCTGTGAGGAGTCCACTGCTGTAGATCATAGGTGAACACCTATGCCCACGCCCCTTGCAGGTCATTCCAGGGCCTCACCAGTTGGGGGCTTCTCCCTGTCCTCCTGGGGAAGGTCCCCGGTTCAGATTCTTTGCTTTCCTAATGCTGCGTAACAGACTACCCAGAACTCAGTGGCTTAAAGCAACCTGTTACTATTTCTCCTGCATTTGTGGCTTAACTGGGCTTCGCGGGCTGTTCTTCTACTGGTCTCACTCACAGTCAGATGGTGGCTAGAGTGGAAGGCTCAGGACGACACTGGGATGGCTGGGCCTCTCACCCTCTCCCTGTGGCCATTCCAGCAGAGTAGCTGGCCCATTCATGGGGGCTCTGGGCCCCAGAAGTATAAAAGCAGAAACTGCCAGGCCTCCTTGTGGCCTGGACCCAGACACCCAGGCTGTGCCTTCCCCTGGTTAAAGCAAGTCACAAGCTCACCCAGCACCAATGTGGGAGGGGCCCACCCACGGGTGGCTACTGGGGCTGATCCCTGAGGACCAGCCCCCACACTGGGCTATGGGGCTCAGAGGAGCTTCGCCAAGTCTTGGATGTGGATGCTTCCAGTGTCCCGGAATGCCGCTGGGCCGTTCTCTCAAGCGAGTCTCCCAAGCGAGGCTGTCCTGCCCTCCAGCTTCTCCGTGTCTTGGACCCTTCAGTTTCCGCTGTTTGGTGTGGAATGTTTGCTATTGTTGTTTTTGTTTGTTTCTCTGTGATTCTTAGTGAAGGTGTATGAATTTCCTGTTGCTGCTGAAACAAATCAGTGCAACTTAGTGGCTTAAAGCAGCGTAGATGCTGTCAGTTCTGGAGGCCAGAGATCTGACATGGGTCTCATGGGGCTAAGTCCAGGTGTCAGCAGGGCTGCACCCTCCTGAAGACTTAAGGAAAGAATCTGTTTCTTCTCCCCTCCCAGCTTCTCGAGATGCCGTCTTTCCTTGGCTCATGCCTCCTTCCTCCATCTTTAAAGCCAGCAGTGCAGTGTTTTAAAAATCTCTTTCCTCTGCTATCGAGACTTCTGTGGTGACACTGAGCCCACCCAGGTCCTCAGGGATCCTTGCCCCATGTCAAAGTCCACTTCATCACATTGGCAAAGTCCCTTTTGCCATATGCGGTAACATATTAATAGCTTCTGGGGAAGAGAATGGGACATCTTCGCTGAGTGCAGAAGGCAGGTGGCCCATCACGGGTGTTTGTGGGTCACTCCCTTTTCCACCTTGGGCAATTTCACTCTGTCTGTCTTTCTACTGTGTTGAAGACATTCACTGTGTGCAGATATCCCTGGTATCCTGGGGGACTGACTCTGGGCCTCCCACAGATGCTGACATCCACAGATGTTCAAGTCCCTGGTCTAAAGGGGCATGATATCTGCTATGATCTATGCACATCCCTCCTAGACTTTTAATCATCTCTAGATTGTCATAGACAATATAATGTAAATGCTATGTGAGTAGTTGAAAGTTAAAGGGTATTTTTCAAACTTTTTATTTATTTTTTAAATTTATTTTAATTTATTTATTTGGCAATGGCATCTCACTCTGTTCCTCAGACTGGAGTGCAGTGCGGTGATCCTGGCTCACTGCAACCTCTGCCTCCTTGGCTCAAGCATCCTCCTGCCCCAGCCTCCCAAGCAGCTGGGATTACAGGCGCCTGCCACCATGCCTGGCTAACTTTTGTATTTTTAGTAGATACAGGGTTTCACCACGTTGGCCAGGCTGGTGTTGAACTCCTGACCTTAGGTGTTCTGCCTGCCTCAGCCTCCCAAAGTGCTGAGATTATAGGTGTGAGCCACTGCACCCGGCCTATTATTATTGTTTATTAAAAATATATTTTTGAGTCTCAGCTGATTGACTGTGAGGATGCAGAACTATCTGGATAGGGAGGGCCGGCTGCATATCCTCCCGAGGCTTATGTGTACCAGGAATATGCTTCCAGTGTTGGCCTTATCCTTTTCTAACAAACAGGGAAACAACCGGCACCCTCAGATGGAGTATTTGAGGAGAGTTTACCAAGGGACTAATGGCAAAGGTTCGGAGAAACCAACAGGGCTGCCGAAGTTCCGCCAGGCACCTGGCCACAGCGCTGCCCTCCCCAGGTCTGCAGGGAGACGGAGCGCGTGCAGAAAGCTGCCCAGGTGGTCTCAGGCATGCCCACATGATGCTGTTGGAGGCACTTGGGACTAAGATTCCTCACCTCGCCCTTCTCAGCCTCGCAGCCTCCTGCCTGGGCTCCTGCTGGCCAAGAACCAAGCCCTCCCACGGGGCCCACAGAAGAGAGCTGCGGCTGGAGAGTCCAGACGGCCACCTGCCTCCCAGGGCAGAGAGCAGGCTGCAGAGGTGACCACGGGCCTGCAGGGACGGGGTAAATACCAGTGCCTGTTCCAGCTTTGTGTTAGCATCTTCTGTTGCAGAGAAAATGTCAATTAGGTCGTATAGCAATATTTCCTTTGAGAGTACTTTTTTTCTGTTTTAAATAGGAAAATTTTCCCTATCCTAAAATTGTGTAAGACCATGAATACATTATTTAAAAAAACTGTATATGCACATATAATTTTTTATCTACACACAATTTATTATATATATGTGTGCATGTATATATATACTTTTAAATTGTGGTAAATTGAAAATCCCCAGAACTGTCTTCATCTTACGGAACTGAAACTCTACACCCATTAAACCACTGTCCACTCTCCCTTCTCTCTCTGTCCCCACCCATGGCAACCACCATTCTACTTTCTGTTCCTATGAATTTGACTACCCTAAGTACCTCATATAAGTAGAATCATACTGTATTTGTCCTTTTGTGTCAGATTAATTTCACTCAGCATAACGTCTTCAAGAGTCATCTACGTTGTAGTCTGTGTCAGGATTTTCTTCCTTTTCATGGCTTAATAATATTCCATTGGATGGGCAGACTACATTTTGTTTATCCATTCATCAGTCAATGGACACTTGGGTTGTGTGCTAGGCCATTCTGAGACTGGGTAATTTATAAGAAAAAAGGTTTACTTGGCTCCTGGTTCTGCAGGCTGTACAGAAAGCATAGTGTCAGCATTTGTTTCTGGGGAGGCCTCAGAAACCTTTTACTCATGGGTGGAGGTGAACCAGCAGCAAGCATTTCACACAGCAAAAGCAGGAGCAAGAGAGTGAGGGGTGGGGGATGCCACATTTTGTAACAACCAGATCTCACGAGAACTCACCCCCATTGCAAGGGCATCACCCAGCCATAAGGGATCTGGCCCATGACCCAAACTCCTCTCGCCAGGCCCCACCTCCAACATTGGGATCACAGTTCGTCATGAGATTTGGGCAGGACAGTCAAACCGTATCTGCTTGCTCCCACATTAAGCTGCTGTGAGCAGTGTTGCTCTGAGTGTGAGTGTACAAATATCTCTTCAAAACCCTGCTTTCAGTTCTTTTGGGTATATACCCAGAAGTAGAATTGCTGGATCATACAGTAATTCTATTTTTAGTTTTTTGAGGAACCTCCATACTGTTTTCTATAGCACCATGATTACATTCTCACCACACAGTGCACAGGGTTTCAGTTTCTCCACACCCTCCCCAACACTTATCTTCTGCCTTTTTAAAGAATATAGTAGCATCCCAATGGGTGTGAGGTGGTATCTTGTTGCAGCGCGTAGGTATTCTCTGGATTTTTCTAGGAGTTAGAGCAGTTTGTTGTTCGTATTCAGGTCTTCATCCATGGGCTACTTATTTCTGAGGATTGCGTGGGACTCCTCCACTGCTTTTCTCCTCACTGGTCCCAGCGAGATTTACGGAGCAGCCCTCCATTCCCACTGATGGCAGACAACCGCCCCCCTCCGTTGCATGCTATGCTCCCACATGCTGATGAGCCTGTCTGTGGGCTCTGCTCTGTCCTGTGGTCTCCCTGTCTATCCTGTGTGGTGCTAGGCCTCCTCATTCTGACTTTAAGCCTCTCTGTTCCCTTATGCTGGACTTGGCAGAATGTTTTTTCCAAATGTGGCAACCGCTGTCTGTTCTGTTCCTCGTGCTCTTCCATGGTGTGACCTTGGCACTCCTATCAAATGGGCATCCATGTCCCCTCCAGGGAGACATGCCAGCCATGCAGACCCCTCTGACTGCCCGGACAAATGGACTTTTCCGAAATGATGCTCTGTAACTTCTGAGGCTTAGTTGTCACAATGTCACTCATGGATTCTCTTGGGTTGCTCTCACAGAGGGCAAGCTGACCTGTGGGAAGGAAGCCAGGTCACCTGGAGAGATACCAGGTGGGTATTCCTCAGGCCTAGGGAGTTCCCAGCTGACAGGTGGCCACAGCCACCAGAAGTGTAAAGGCCTCGAGATGACACCAGCCAGCAGCCATCCAACTGCAACTTCAAGAGAAAGCTCAGGCGAGAACCGCCCAGCAGAGCCCTGTCAGCCTCCAGAACTTCAAGGAGTGATGGTAATGTAAGTGCTATTGGTTTAAGTCACTGTGTTTTGGGGTGATCCATTGCATGTGAATAGATAACAAGAACACTGACCTTATTTTTCTTCATAGCACTTTTAAACTATTTGATGTTGATTTATTATTACTGCCCAAAGCTTATCTGTTTATTATTGCTCTCCCCTAAGCTGAGTGTGAGCTCCATTTGGGTGGGACTTTGCTGGTTCTGTTTCCCGTAGAGCAGGACTGGCTCATTTTAGGGCTTGATTAAATATTTGTCGAAAGAAGGAATGGGTGCATAATTTCTCTCCAGTTGTTTCCTCTCCAAAACTTCTCCAGTCTACACTTGGTCCTACTCTTTCCTGTGAATGCTGGGATACACTTGTAAACAGCCCTCTTGGGATTTTGTGTGGAATTGCATTGGATTTAGAGATGAATCTGGGAGACCAACAGTATGCAAGCTCCTGCAATCAGGGGAACTTTTAAGTGGAATCTTCTCTGGGGCTTCAGTGTATTCCATACAAGAGCAGCGCTTTGTGGTTTCTGGTTCTGCATTGCCCTTAGAGGAGGATGGGTCCCCAGAGGGACGGCTGTGAAGGTTGGGGTGCAGCCACAGGCAGGGATGGTTAGAGAGGGCTCAAGTACTTTCTCCAGGGAGGGTGCTGGGGGGCTGGGACCTGCAGTGCACATGGAGCAGTAGCCTGGCACTGCCGTCACTACTGTGGATGTGGAGCCAGAGCCTGGCTGTGCACGTGGAGCGGGAGCCCGGCCCTGGCCTCACTGCTCTGTTTGGCAGCCCTGAGTTCTGCCCAGAGCAGCATGATTGGGCCCAGAGATAAGTGGGGGAGGAAGTTCAGGCCAGAGAACACAGGGCTGTGACCAGGATGGAGCTAGAATCCAGCATCTTCCTTCAGGTGATTAGGCCATCATGATGTAACAGCAGCCTCTCGGCACAGATACCTTCCCTCTGGCCCCTCTGCTTACCTGCATGGCACTTTCCCATCTCTCCCCGGGGCCTTCAAGGTAAAGGGTCAACTCCATGCAGTGTCTTCCAGCCTCAGCTTCTGTCTTCACCCTCTCCCTCCCTGGCCTCATGGACTTCACTGCCATTGCCCATACCTGCTAGGATGCTCCTCACTGCCAAGGCTTCATACATGTCCTTTCTTCCCAATTGGGGTTCTCCCAATTTTTCTTCATGATACATCACCTCCAGGAAGCCCTCCCTGACCTCCCTCCTTGGTGTTTCCACCTCCCAGGCCTTCTGTGTTGTTGATTTCTGTTTCTCCAGCTATCCTGACTTCTCTGTTGGGCTGGCACTGGGGACAGGGACAGGCCTGTGGGCATCAGGGACTCAGCAAGGCTGTAGAGAGTGATGATATACATATACTTCTCATACATGCTCATGCATGCACAGACATGTACATGTTAGACATTACACATCCTCCCATGTGAACACACATGCAGACACCTGTACAAAAGCATACACACATGCACAGACACGTGCACATTACATGCATGAACACAGATAACACACACATCACACACAGGCACGTGCCTGCATTCATGTCTTTGACTGAATGACATGTTTCGCCGTTTCTCGGCCTTTGCACACACAGCTATGTCTCCCTGCTACCTTCCTCTGCCCAGCCCCGGCCATGACTTCCCTGAGTCTGAGTGTACTGTGGTGGCGAGTATCCACAGCTGCTTTTACAGTGCCCAGCCCAGGGACAAGCAAACATCTGCCCATTTCTCCACCACCCTCAGCCCCTGGCAACTACCCTTCTGCCCTCTGCTTTGATGAACTCACCTTTTTTAGATTCCACACAGAAACGAGGTTGTGGTGTATTTGTCTTCCTGTGTCTGGTTTAATTCACTTGACATGATGTCTTCTAGGTTCATCCATGCTTTCAAAATGACAGGATTTCATTTCATTTTTTTTTTTTTTACAGCGGAATAATATTCCATTACCTCTAGGCCTCACGTTTTCTTTATCCATGCATTCAGTGATGAACACCCAGGTTGGTCCTCTATCTTGGCTACTGCGAATAGTGCTGCAATGAACTGGGAGTGCAGGGTTGTTTGTGGTGTGCTGGTTTCATTCCCTTTGGATAGATACCTGGAAGTGGAATTGCTGGATTCTAAGCTAGTTCAATGTCTAATTTTTCTAGGAACCTCTGTACTCTTTTCTGTATTGGCTGCATCAACTTACGTTCCCACCAACAGTGTTGCAAGGGTGATCTTCTCTCCATATTCTGGCTGATACCTGTTACCTCTTTTGGTTTTTGACAGCCGTGATAACAGGTGTGAGGGGACAGCTCATTGTGGTTTTGATTTGCGTTTTCCTGAGGATGAGTGATGCTGGGCATTTTTTCACATAAGCTCGTCCCTCTGTGCACACAGGGGATTGGCTCCAGGAGTTGTGGATTTGCAAAATCTGAGCGTACTGAAGTTCCTTAGTTGGCCCCGTGGAACCCACATATACAAAAAATCAAGTTGGCCCTCTATATACACAGGGTTCACATTCTGAAAATGCTGTATTTTCTACCAGTGTTTAATTGAAAATAATCTGTGGATAAGTGGACCTTTGCAATTCAAACCTGTATTGTTCAAGGGTCAGCTGTATCTGTCGGTGATTTGTGTGTTTTTCTTTTTTGAAAGATATCTATTCAGGTCCTTTGCTCATTAAATTTTTTTTTTGCCTTAAAGATGGGGTCTTGCCATGTTTCCCAGGCTGATCTTGAACTCCTGACCTCAAGCAATCCCCCTACCTCAGCCTCCCAAAGCTGGAATTACAGATGAGCCACCACCTTCAACCTTTGCCTTTTCTTTAATTGGGATGGTTTTCTCGCTATTGACTTGTTTGTGTTTCTTATAGATTTTGGAGATAAACCCCTCATCAGATGTATGGTTTTCAGGTATTTTCTCCCATTCTTTAGGTTGCTTCCTCCCTGTTGATCGTTTCTTTTGCCTTTTAGTTTGATGCAATCTCCTTTGTCTATTTTTGCTTTTGTTAACTGTACTTTGGGTCATATTTATGAGCCAATTCCTTGCAGTAATTTGAAATCAATCAATCAGTCTGCCTATCTATCTGTCTATCTATCTATCTATCTATCTATCTATCTATCTATCATCTGTCCATCCATCCATCCATCCATCCATCCATCCATCCATCTATCTCCTATTAGCTCTGTTTCTCTGGATAACCCAGACTAACACCTAATATAAAATGTTACTTTTTCTTTATTTATAATGAATTAAATAGCAAGTGAATACCATGGAGAGTTGAGGTGCCATGGGAGAAAGGGAAAGGCATTATATTTGGGACCTTTAGTGGCACCCTCCCCTGCTTTTTGAACGGGAACCCCAGGTTTTCATTTTGCACTGAGTCCAAGGCGTATGTAACTGGCCATGCTTAGCCCCAGGTTGTCAGATTTTCAGTCTCTGGAGAGTCTGGGGCCTCTGTCTGGCCACAGGCAACCAACCATTTCTGAGAGATGGAACTGAAGCCCTCAGGGACCATGGATTTATTGTTCTCACCTGTCCTTTGAACTCTGAGACCGCTCCTCCGAGGCCCTCAGATTCGCCATTGTCCACTCTTCCTCCATGACGGTTGTTATATTTAGAAAAATAAATATAACAACAACAACAACAACAACAAAACCCAGACTGTCTCGTTGAATGTTAATTTCAGATAAACAACAAATCATTGTTTAGCACAAGTGTGTCTGAGATATTGCATGGTATATACTTATACTAAAAGCATTTTGGATTGATTATCTGAAATTCTGATTTAATTGGGTGTCTTGCACTTTATTCAGCAGCCCTACCCCTGCTGTCCCCCCAGTGCCTCCCAGCCTTTCACTGCCACAGCACCACCCTGTCCTCCTCCCCTTTCCCCAGCCTGTCCCCCAACCTCCTACCCTAGGTCTAGCCCAGAACTCACCATCAGCCAAAACCTGTGTCTGCCTCATGCCCTGGCCTCCCGCCTCCAGGGCCAGTGTTTTTGCTGTTTCTCTTTTTATTTTTCTGCCATAGAGCAATACACATTCACTACAGAAAAATCACAGGCTGTGGAGAAGCAACAGGAAGAAAGTAAGAAAACGCTCCTAATCCCACCCACACAAAGACAACTACTGTCAATACCTTGGGTAGATTTTTCTAGAGCTGTATGTGTGTGAGTGTCTCTGCAGATACTTAAAAGAAAGCATGCACGCTCACTGCCCCAGTTCAGACCTGCTGTCCTATAAGCTGCATTTTCCTGTCACCCTAGAGTGCAAAATCTCAGCGTCCTGAGTTGTTTTAGCCTCTGGAAGGGATGCTGGGGACCCGAAGTGAAACCCCCAGACACTGGGGTCAGAGGGGCCTATGGTCAAATGACTTTCTAGTCCATGACATTGTGTATGGTTTGCTGGGCCCGTTACAGCAATACACCACCCATGGATGGCTTGAACAGAAATTAATTTTCTTACAATTCTGGAGGCTGGAAGTCCAAGCCCAAGATGTCAGCCGGGGTGGTTTCTGCTGAGGTCTGTCTTGGCTTGCAGACGGCTGCCTTCTTACTACGTCCTTAGATGGCCTGTCCTCTGTATCTGTATCCTCATCTCTTCTTACAGGGACACCAGTCATGCTGGGTCGGGGCCCACCCTAATGACCCCATTTTGACATGCTCTCCTCTTTCCAGGCCCTATCTCCAAATAAAGCCTCGTTCTGAGGAAATGTGGGTTAGAACTTCAACGTGACTTTTGGGGAACGCAGGTCAGCCCATGATGCCTTGCCTGGCTCACTCCAGACATGCGGAGCCTCAATGAAATGGGGTGGGTGATCATAGTCATCTAAGAGGAGTGTCAGGATGCCCAAGTCAGGCCGTCCTGACAGCGCACTTGCCTGGCACCTGGGCCCTGGGGCAAGCGTGTCAGTGCGACTGCCTAGTCTTCTTGCTCCCCTGCAGGTGGATAGGAGGGGCCGTGGACCTCCTGGTGCCTCTTTACCCCTTTGCTCACAGGTTTGGTGAATCCCTCCAGGTAAGTTCCCAGAGGAGAGTTGCTGGATGGAAGGTGGCGATGAAAGCCTGAGTCCTGAAAGTGCACCTGTCCACTCTCCTCATGGGTGGGGTGCATGAATGTGCCCCCAGCCCCATCCTCAGGCCTCCCATGGCTCCTCCCCATCTGACTGTCTGCCCCACTTTCCTGTCTGAGGCTCCTGTCCCCCAAGGCTGGTGCCTACGGCCCCTCCCGAGCTACCGGACTCTTTTCTGCCTCTCCTCCTCTTCATTGGCCTTGCCACCCTGCTGCTTTGTATCCATACTGGGGACTCCTTGTTTTCTGAACATGATGAACGCCTTCAGGCCTCCAAGCTTTGCGCTGGCAGTGCCCTCTGCCACGGATGCCCTTCCTTCTATCTCTGCTGTCCGGGGGGGCCACTTGTGCCTTCAAGGGGCAAATAAGACCTTTTCTGTGAACCCTTTTCATGCCCCTCCTCCCTCTCCTTGCTCAAAACGAAACCATCTGCTAAGCCCACACAGGACCTTGAAAAGATACAAATTGTGAGGATGATGGTGACTGCAGCAACAGCCATGGCTGTCTCCTCACCCTGCTCCCCACTGACCCCAGCATTCCTCAAGGGGCCTCAGCCATCTGGATGGTGCCAGGTGCAGACCTGCTCAGATGAGATGGATTAACCGGTGAGGAGGCCAGGACAGGAACCGCACAAGAACACAATACGTCTGTGTGTGTGTGTGTGGTGTCATCAAACACTATGTGACATGATCCCAATTAGGGAAAATATGTCTGAGAATGTGCTTTTTCTCATCTGAGAATATGACATATCCGACGGTAAATATGTAAAATAGAATCTGGAGAGAAACGCACCCAGCAGTCAACAGGGGCTGTCCTGGTTAAGGGAGGAATGCTGATGATCAGGTGGTGGGTTGCGAACATTTTTGATCCCTCAGGAGAAATACACTTCATTTCAACCACCTGGTACACACACACACACACATATGCTCGCACCTACACTCCCACATACACATATGCACACATGCACACACTCACACATTATATGTATAACTGAAGCCAAAGTTGCAGGAAACCCCAGCTACCCTAGGTGAAACGCACACTGCTATTCTTATCGTGTTTATTCTGTTTCATTCTCCCGAATGGTTGACTTGATCTGATAAATTGATTTCATGCCCCACTGCTGGGCCCTGATTTACAGTCTGAAAACTCCTGCTCTGAGGGAGGCTTGCATTTTCTGCTCTGGGTTCTCCTGTATTTAAAATTTAATATGGAGGATGGATTCAAGTCTTGTCTTTGTAATTTTTCACTTAAAGGTAGAGAGAGGGAGCAATGGAAAAATACAAAACAATAAAAGTCAAACAGACTTCCTGAAGGCGGCTCAGCAAAATGTGGTGAAACAGACCTCTTTAAAGGTGTTCATACTTCTCTTCCGAGCTGCTTCACTTTAAGACACGTTACTAGCTGGGGTAACGGGGTACAGAGCTGCGCCTGCAGGCTGCTCATCCCCACTAACATCTGGGATGCCCGCCCGTAGACCCCTGCTGGTCATCCATTAGAGTGCGGTGCGCGGCCATTCAAGCTTATTTGTGGACACAGAAAGAAGTGGTGCAGTAAAGAGGGGGTGCCCTGGGAGTAACAAGTTACTGGCAGGGTACAAAAGGCTAACACCACCCGGACCTTGTTTCCAAAATATGTATTTGCAAGTGTGAGGGAGAGGGACAGAGAGGGACAAGGGCGCACTCACGGGGAGTTACGTTGGATTGCTTTTAGTTCTGTTATATCGCCAATGAGTGTGCATTGCTTTCACAGGGGACATTTTCAAGGAAAAGAGAAAGAAGAAAGGAAAGGAAGAAACAAAAAAAAAGGGGGGGGGCGAATGTAAGAGAGAAAGAAACGGAAAGAGGAAGGGGAAGAACGGAGGGAGGGAAGGAAGAAGAGAGAAATAAAAAAGTGGGGGGTGCTCGGAGTTCCCCGAGCGGCGACCGGGAGCGAGTGCGGACAGCGCTCGGAGTGTCTGGCGCTGCAGGTCCCCGCGCTAAGGCGCGAAAGCGCGCTCTGGAGTTTCGATCTGGGAAGCTCCAGGAGGCCCAGGGGGTGCAGGCTTTCCGGCTAGGGGAGGAGGTCGCTTGGCGCGTCCAAGGAGACCCCTAAGCTACTGGCGGGGATGCAGAGCGGCTGGAGCGCGCCCTGCTGGGCCGGGAGGCTGCCGCTGTCCCGGGCCGCCCTCCGCTCCACCAAGACCTGGTCCAGGCCAGCCGGGCGGGCAGGGAGCTCGGGGAAAGCTCTCCCCGGCGCCGGGCCGCGTCTCCGCCGCGATCTCCCTTTCTTCCCGGCGGTTTCGGGATGAGAAGAAGCGTGCGCGAAGGTAGGGTAGGGGGTGGTGGTAGTGGGGAGGAGAAGCAAAAATCTCGTC
Organism: Saimiri boliviensis; assembly: GCF_048565385.1. Taxonomy (NCBI): domain Eukaryota; kingdom Metazoa; phylum Chordata; class Mammalia; order Primates; family Cebidae; genus Saimiri; species Saimiri boliviensis. The sequence goes on along the minus strand of NC_133450.1, from coordinate 128,600,247 downwards.
GGTGCCAAATTTTTATTTATTTTCCAATAGAGATACTTTTAAAGGAAAACCAAATCCACTAATTTAGGATGTCAGTTCCAAAAAGTTTTTACAGAGGAGCAGCGTAGGGGCTGGGCGCAGAATTGGGGACCGCATTGGCTGAACGGGGGCGTCTCTTCCATCCCGCCTGCCTGGCCCAGCCGCGCCCCTACCCGACCCTGCCAAGTGCACCCGCGCTCACATCGAAGCGCAAACCGACACTACCCACCCCGACCCCCGGCGACCCGGACAGTCCTGGGTTCCCCGGGCGTTGTCGCGGAGCGCCAGGGAAGTTCACCTGCCCGGTCCCCTCACCTGGATCCACACACTCCAGCCTGAGCGCCGTTCACTGTGTCCACCACCTCTCACTTACTGTTCAAGGCTTCGCTGGCAAAGGGGGCTGCAGGCCAAGCTAGTCCCGAGCCCCCGGCGTCGCCCTCCCCCCGGGCGTAGCAGGCGAGAGTGAGGGCGGGGATTGCGCGGGAGCCCTGGCCTTGACTGCAGGCGGGGACAACGCCCCGAACCCCCGCCCTGGCCCTGGAATTTACCATTCTCCTCTCTGTGGTTTCTCTCGGTTCACCCCAGTGCCCCCCACCTCTGCTTCCCAGCCGGGAGCGGGTGGTGGGGTTTGACTGGAGCTTGGAGAAGCGGAGGAGGGGCAGGAGGAGGAGGACGGGGGGCTTGGCAGGGGGCGCACCTAGCAGCACGCTGGCCCTGCTGTAGGATCCGCAGCTGAAGTGAGGGCGCCCCTCCGCCACTACGCGCCTCCCGCGGACTCCAGCAGCCTGGAGGGGCTGGGAAAGAGGCGAGGTTGCAGGTGCGGGAAAAGGGCCAGGGAGGAGTCAGGTGAGCAGTGCTGCCTGCAATGGTCTGGAGCGGTGCTCTACCAGGTTCAAAGCCCCTCTCGCCCTCCACCTCCCACCACCGCCTCCACACACCGCCCGAAGCTCAGTTGCTCAGTTAAGTTAGACGGGCGGCTGCAGGGGCAGCTGCATCTGTTCGTGTGTGCGTGCGCGCGCGGGAGCAAGAGAGGATCCCCTTGCCCCCCCCCCCCACCGCTTTCCAGGACCCCGCGGCGCTCCGATACCTTGCTCTTCTCCTGCCCCAAAGTCCCCGTCCAGGTGGGTGCGTGCGCTTTTGGGAGCTCCCTGGGCATCGCGGCAGATCCTCTTCCTTGTCCATCCTCCTCCAGCGCCCCTGCCAGCCCAGGGTCCTTCCCGCCCAGCTTCCCAAGGCCACTTTGGGGACTCGAGGGAGGGATGTGTGTTTAATTCTTTCTGCTATTCAAAGAGAAAAGAAAATAAAGGGACCAAAGGCAACCAGAAAGCCGTTTACTTAAAGGCTTTATTATTGGAGATTGAAAGAAGTTTATATACAGGAACTGTTTCCAGCAAAACACTCACCAAATGGCCTTCCAATCAGGGGCCCTCCACCTCTCAGCCCCACAATCAGCAGCTCTGCCTAGGATGCCCCTCACTTGGGGACCAAAGGCTCTCCCCCCACCTCTCTTTCACCGGACTCCATCACTCCAACCCCATTCCCCAGGAGTCTCAGCCTTTTCTCTCTCCCTGGGGCGCTGCGAACCTCGCCAATGCCTCTCAAGCAATCTTCCTCTGGTCCCAAAGCAGACAACCAAACCTCCCCCCACCCATTTAAGGGGGTTTCCCCACGGAAACCCAGAGCACTCTCCCCCTCAAGGTTCAGGCGCTGCTTTGAGGCTCCTGCAATTCAGAACTAGCTCGTGGTCAAGACCAGTTAGAGACAGTTCATCATCAGCAGTGGGGCCCCTGTGCACCCAAAACAAGTGGGGGAAACTGCCCTGCCCACCCCTCCCCACCCCCGACATCCCTTCCCCTACCAGAGATAGGAAATAACACAAAAGCAACAGGGAAGCCCTCTCCACGCGCGACAGGTGGGTGCCAGGCAACTAGCTCAGCTGAGCCGAAAGCCTCCTGGAACCCAGCTGTGCTCAGGGCCTCAGGGCGCGCGGGCGTGGCCAAGGTCTTCTCTTGTGCGCTGCGGGAAGCACTGGGCCAAAGCACTTGGTTGAGGGCACGCTGGGGAGCGGGTGTAAGAAAGTGCTGTTGTAAAGGCAAATCCTCTAGCGGCACACGGACAAGGGAAAGCCGTATCCCACGCTCAGAAGAGGATTTCCAGTGAGCCAGGCAGGTGTGAATGAGACAGTTCAAAAGCAGAGTCTCAGGGAGGTAGGGGAGACTGCTCAGGTGGCTGAGGGTGCAGACTCAGTCTGGAATGGTGGCTCAGCACATCTGTGGCACTGGGGCCTCGCCAAGCGTGACTTGGTTTGAGGCGCTTGCACGTGGGCTTCGAAGGCTCGAAGGCGCAGCCCAGCAAGTTCAGGCAGCTGTGCTGAACTGTGTTACACCCTCCGGGGCCGAGCACCATGCAGTTGCTCATCATAGCGCTCCAACCAAGTGCGCAGCTCAGAGACCTGGTAGCCATCGGGGCCCCGGCCGCCCTGGTACATAATGGTGCCACTCTGGATGACATAGAGACGCTCGAAGTAGGCTCCATAAGCCGAGCTGCTGGAGTTGGCCATGGTGTCGAGGACCAGAGCGCAGCCGGGTGCACCTTGCTGCAGTACCTTCGCTGCGCTGACCCGGTCCTCCAGGCTCCGGTGCTGCGGGATGATGTAGGGGGAGTCCGTGGTGACCCAGCCATCGGAGGGGTGTGCTTCCTCGATGTAGATGATGAGGAAGTCGACGTCGCGCTGGTACTTGGTGACCAGGCGCTGGAAGGCGCTCATACGCGCCATGAACGGTGGTCAGGTGCAGCTGCCGAAATTGAGAACCAGCGGGCGGTTCCCTTGCGCGTAGTCGAGGATGCGCTGGCTCTGGAAGCCGTCGGGCAGAACCACCTCGGAGTTGGGCGCTGGACCGCCCTCGTGCGCCTGTTTGAAGAAATCCAACTTCTGGCCATGCCACACCGCCTTGAGCGACGCCAGGGTGCAGAGGCGGTTGTCGTCGGACACGCAGATGGGCGGGTCGTCGGGGGGCACCTCCTCGCCTTCACTATTGAGCTCCACATCGGGCTCGGGCTGCCCCCGGCGGCGGCGGCCCAGGAAATGCTTGCGGATACACAAGAAATCGAGGAGCCAGAGCATGAAGGCCGTGCCGAGGAAGCGCGGGAAGAGCACGAGGCACGAGGCGGTCTGGGCACAGAGCCTCAAGGAGTGAAGCAGCAGGGAGCGGAGCATGGTGGCTGCAGGCCCCGAAGCCCCCTGGGACCCCTCGCCCTCTCCGACCACCAACCGCGACGCGGCCTGGCGAGGCATCTGGGCTTCGGCGGTGCAGGGAGTTCAATTTATAGCGGAGGCTTCAATTGGCGGGAGACTCCACCTCCGGCCCGGCCCGCCCCCTTGCAACTTGAGCCCGGAGGGATCACCCAGCTGCGCGGCCAATGCCCTAGAAATCCTGGGCCAAGGGCGGGCGCAGGCGGGCGGAGGGCGGAGCGGCCGGGCCCGGGCCCCGCAGCCAGCTCTCAGGGGCGGGGTACTCCGGTCGCCGCAGCCGCCAGGGACCAGGAGCCCGACCAGGGACCTGAGCGTCCGCCGGGGAGGTCCTCCAGCTGGCGCGAGCGCTGCGCACCGCCCCAGTCCCCGCCGCCTGGCTCCGGCCCGCGCCCCTCTCGCCGCGCACCTGAGCCGAGCTCCCCGGCGGCCGCCGAGCCGCGCCGGAGCTCCGGTTCGCTTCCCGCGCGCCGCCGCCAACGCCGCCCACGCCGCTGCCGCTCGTGCGGGGCCGCTGCCCAGGTGCCGCGGGAGGCCGGGTCCGCGGCCGCCGCTTCAGTGGCCCCGGCTCCCGCCCCGCCAAGGACGCCGGCCCGCGAGGAGGCAACTTTGCGTTCCCGCCGCCTTCCCGGCTCGCCCGCGGGCGCCGCTCGCCTGCCGGAGCCCGCCCGCCTGCCCGCCTTCCGCGCGCGCTCACACTCGCGCCTCGCACACGGCCGCCCCCCGCACCGCCCCGCCACGCACACAGCGCTCCGCGCCCCCCGCTGCTGCCCGAGGCTTCCGCGCGCCGCCCTAGCCCGCGCCGCCCTGGCCGCGCCCGCCCCGTCCCATCTCGTTCCAGTGGGGCGCGGTGGTTCCCAGGTCAGCGGTCGCCCGGGCCGGGCTGAGAGGTGCGGAGGGCAGAGCCCGCGGGCGGGTTAGCGCCCGGAGCCGGAGACCGGAGGGCTGGGAAAAGCGGCGCCGGCCCTGCGTCCCCAGCCGACCCGGGCGCGGGGCGCCACGGGCGTGGGGCGCGGGGCAGCGGGCGCGGGGCGGCGCCGGCCCCGGGCGGCTCTCCCACTAGGGGTAGCTGTTGCCTGAACGCCGGAGCGCTCCCCTCTCGCCGCTTGCCTCGCCCAGCACAGACCCGGCCGCCGGGCGCACCCGTCCCGTTCGTCCCCGGACGTTGTTCTGTACCCCGGGAACGTCGAGACTGGAGCGCCCGAACTGAGCCACCTTCGTGGACCCCGAGCGCGGCGGCGCGACTCACCGCGGAGGCGCCCGGACGCGTCAAGTGCGTACTTTCAACCGTAAATGTGTGCTGAGCGTTTAGGGGTGCGGGGCAACTCCCTAACTCGTGGGGCCTTGGCCAGCCCTGTGGCCGCGTCCGAGACCTTCTGATCCCTCGCTGCAGCGCGCGGCGCGGGGTTGGCGACTTTGGCTCAGGGGCGGCGGGGCGGGGAGGTGCCTTGACCTAGGGTCCCAGCGGCCAGGAGCAAGTCTCGTTTCGCCTTGGACCGCTGTGTTCCCCAGGGCAGGGCCTGAACGAGGTCGCGAGGGTCTGTCCCGCATCTGGGGAGCCGAACTGCCCGGGACACTCGCAGTTTCGGGGACTTGTCTGGAGCGGCGGGGCGGAAGCCCAAGTCCGAAGCCGCCGCCACCAGCGTCCCGTGCGCCCGCGGCCCCAGGGACCAGCCGCCGAACTTCTCAGGACGGAGACAGAGCTCGCCGCCCGGGCCGAGGTAGGAGCTGGCTGGGCTCGGTAGGGCGCGAGCGAATCGCTTTCGGCAGCGAAGGAACTTGTCGGGAAAAGCCAAGCGTAGGACCAGGGCCCCAGCGGGCGCGCATAGACGCCTGCCTTGGGCGGAGGTCCGCCCTCCGGTTTTCGTGGCTTTGGCAGGGCCCTCTGTCCCGTGAGTTCCCCGCTGGACCTGTGACTCCAGGCTTCAGCAGGTCAAGCGCCTGGGTGTGTCTGGAGGATTGGCGGCGGGGTGGCATGAGAAAGTGGCCCCTCTTCTCCTTCTACGTGTTAGGCGATTTCTCTGCTGTCTGGGGCAGGGGCGCACACCGCAGGAACTCACTACCTAGAGGGAAGCCAGCCTGGTCTCTCCCTCTTGCCTCACTGCTCCCCGAGCTGCCCTTCACCACTCTGGGTAAGGGGTCTTTCTGGCCAGGGAATTCTCCTTGGAACCGCCGCCCCCCACCCCGCGTCTGCTCCCCTCCATTAGGGCACCTCTGAGTTGGTCAGTCATCCCCTTTCCTGGCCTCTTTTTGCCGGGAGAGAGGAGAGTAGAGAGAGCAGCCTCCTACAGGGCAGGTCTCTGAGAGGAGGTTTGGGGGGACTTCTGAGGTTGCCCCTCCTGGGCAGAGGCAAGGGGTGTTGAGGGCTCCAACTTCTACCGCACAGTCTCTCAAGCTGTGATTCCCTGATTTCTGGGAGGGTCGGTTTAGGGCTTGTGTCCTCCCCCACCACACAGCATCTGGTCAGGCACATGGGATGGTTCCCCAAGCTCCGTACCCACAGTTAGTTTCAGAAAATGCATAAGCCACCTTGGGCTGGGAGAGCCTTTCTGTGCTGCCTGAGATCTGGTGGCACGTGCATGCATGTGTGTACAAGCGTGTGTGTGTGTGTGCAACTGCGTGCCTACGCAGGTGTGTGTGCATTAATGTGCCTGTGTGTTGAAAGCCTGGTCTGGGTGGTAGGACTGGCCCCTCTTATCACCTCTGCAGGCCCTGCCGAAAAGGAAGCGTCTGATCCACACTCTAGCCCCCGGGACGTTCAGGGAAGCAGCCCTTCCTTAGGGCTGTCAGCTGCCTTGGGGACCTGTTGCTGTGTTGTGGGCCCACAGACTACACTCCGTTCCTCAGGACTCCAGAACACTGGACAAGGCTAGAAGGCCCATTTGGCTCCTGCAGCCTCTTGTGCAGGTGAGGACAGACCCAAGGTCCAGGCGATACTGGCTACTGGAACACAGAACCTGGATTAGTGACTCCCACTCCACTGGGCTCCCTCTTCTAGACCCTCTCTCCTCCCGGGCATCCCCTGTCTCTCCTTCCCATCTCTCTCCAGGGCTGTACCCTTGGCTTACCTTAGACCTGGCTTTTCCTACCTGTTGCCCCTACTGTCTTGTCCTGTCCCAGTGGTCAGGAGGGAGAGTACCGGCCAAAGGCCCAGCTCTACCTGTGACTTAGAGGAGCGCCAGGCATCACCCAGAGGTCCTGGCCTCCAGGGGCCTGGCAGGCCCTACTGTGGGGGAAGCAGAGTTAGAACTGGGGCTGCTTCTCCCGCCCCGAAGCCTGGCTGGGCCTCCCCCGCCTCCCTTTCTGCCTGCCCTCTTACAACTCCAGCAGGGGGCGGGCAGGGGAAAGAAAAGGAGGGACAAGTTGGATGGGGTCCATCTGGTGTCCAGGAGCAACTTGGAGAGAGGCGGGGAGGAGACTGGCGGCAGGGCCCTGGCAGATCGGGGGAGGGCTGGCCTTTGGATGGCCTTCTGATCCCAAGCCCATCCTCCCAGGGCAGTCTGCCCTTGAAAGGGAGGGGCTTGGTGGACCCTGGCGCGGACACCTCCCCTTATTGCTGCAGTGTGGGGCATGGTAGGCGGGTTTGCAGTGGGCACAGCCTCTCTCCAGAGCAGCTCCCAGGACCCAGAGAGACTGTGGCAGAGACTCCCCTCTGGGGTAGGGTGGGTCCTACTGGCCCTTGGTTCCCCTGTGGGAGGACCTCCTGAGACTTCGGGCAAGAGCTGGTCCATGCCTGGAGGACAGTGCTGGCGATCGGCAGGTGTGTGTACCTCGGCGGCCCTGCTGCCTGGTGCTCAGCCCTGCTTCAACACTCACCCTTTGTCTCCCGTCCCCATCCGCTGGCCTCTTGAAGCACAGAGAGCCTCCGGGGACTTTCCTTCCTCTGGCCTTCTGCTCATGCTATTACCTGCTCCCTCTTCCACCTGGAGACCCCCATTTCTCCTCCTCCTCCGCTGCCCTCACCTCTGCCTGGGCCCTCCCAGCTCCCGGGAGACGGGAGACGGCTGAACTCCACTCCCTGCTCGCTCGTCATCCTCTTCAGCGGTCCTCCTGGAGCGGTCCTCGGCGCTGCAGCCTCCACAGCCCCGGGGCTCACCCCCGGCTTTATGTCTGCCTCTGACTCCAGACCTGCCCCTCCCAGGCTAGCCCAGATGAGATCCTGTGCAGTGACTAACCCGAACCAGCATGGGGCAGGGACCCAATAAACCTCTGTGAATCGAGTCAATGAGTGTGGTGTGGACTTACTGAAAACTCCTTTTGGGAGAAATACAGGGATTTCACTCTGTCCTTTTGCACACCTGCAACAGTGAGCCGGGGGCATGTCAGCAGCCGGGGCTGAGCGCAGCTGGTCAGGACCTGCCGCTGTGAGCAGACCCTTCTTGGGAAGTCCCCTGGGGCATGATGTCTAGTGAATGCACCCATGACCTGGTCATTGGCCCAATCTGTTTCCCTTTCTGGGCTAAACAGGTCCTCCCACGGGTACCTGGGCCCTCCCACGGAGGTGTTTACACGTCTCATTTATTTAAAGAATGAATCCTATTCACACACTTGGCTAGGCTGAGCAAGGGGACGCCACACAGGAGGTGGGAGGTGGCTGAGGGACCACAGCTGTGGTCTGAGAAGTGTCCCCAACATGGCAGATCTCCATCCCTCTGGGAGCTCGAGGCAGGCATGGGGAGGTGCTGGGACTCCAGGGTGACTGGGCAGGCTGGGATCCCAGCCAGGACAGCTTGTCAGGGCCCCAGGGCCTGGATCAAGCAGGGGTGTTTGGCAGCATTTTGGGATGGAGAAAGTCTGGGGCTCCCGGCCAAGGCGAGGAGAAGGCCTACAGGGCAGTGCCCTGGCTACTTGCTGTGCGACCCTGGGCATCTCTGGTCTCAGGACTCAGCCGCACCAGGAGTGGGTTGGGTGGTGACTTTCAGTGCCTTCTCCATTCAGTCATTCTACATGCCAGAAGGTTCTCGGAAGTTCTAGTAGACCCCGTGCTGCCCCTGCCTGCTGCTCTGTGGCTGCTGAGAGCCCCACGTGAGGATGAAGCTGCCCCAGTGCTGGTCCTTCCTGGCCTCATGCTCTGCCACTTTCACCCAATACCGCCTTTGCCTGCTTGCCTCCTGCTGCAGCTCAGGGCCCTCCAGCTGGGCCTGGGCTCTGACTTGTTCCTGGCATGAGTGCTGTGCTCCCTGGTGCCCAGCCAGACCCCAGGGCACAGGACAATGTCTTGCCAGAAGTTGGCTGTGGGTGCCTGGGTCCTGCCTGGAGCTGGGCGGGGTGCTGGGATGCTGGGCCACCTGTGCCATCACAGACCCTGCTCTGAGCTGGCCCTGCGGCTGCGTGGGGGTCCACCTTGGGGGTCAGTCCCTCCTTTCCACCTAAGATCCTCTCTGGAGAAAGGTGGGGCTCAACTGACCAGCAGATAGGCCTCCCAGGCTCGTGTGCTTCTCTGAGCCTCAGTTTCTTCACTGGAAAGGCGAGCCTCATGTCTGAATGTGTTGTGTTCACCACGACAAGCGGGGCAAGTGTAAAGTCTGTATGCGTGCATGTGTGAGTTCGTGTGTGTGTGTGTGTGTGTGTGTGTGTATTTACTTCAACCCAGCCTTGTTCCACAGTGGATTTCACGATGCCTCTAGGAAGCTTTGGAATGCCAGAAGATACCACAAGTGAGAAGAAAACATAAAACAAGAGGAAGGACACGTTTCCCATCTGGGGACGAAGTACAGCCGCAGCGTTCTCGGCGTGGGCTGTGGAACAGCCGCAGGTTTTGCCCCGATTACCCTGGTGGTAAAGTCTGATTGGCTATGATACCCAGTGTCCAAAAGATAAACACACACGTGCCTGTGCGCGGCCACGCCCATCAGAAACCCAGCCCCTCTGCTTGGGAGGCACGCGGGGCTCAGGCTGAAGCCTGAAGCTTGGGCTCTTCGGAGTACAGACGTCCCAGGGCTGTGTGAAGTCAGTGAGTGAGCTGGGAGAGGAGCGGGAGTCTTGACTGCTGTCGCCAGTGGCTCGGAGCTGCCTGTGCAGAGGTGACGGCGCTGTGCGTGGTGGTGTGTTCACCGGTGACGCTGCACTGCAGGCCCAGGGCCGGGTGTCGTGGTGACGGGCGTCCTCCTGAGCCGTTTGACCTTTAGGGAGTCCCCTTTCACTCAAGCGCTGGTCCTGGAGGGGCTCTGCGCACACAAGGAGTCAGGCACATTTTTGCCTGTGAAGAGCAGCCCGTCGTCCCCACGGCCTGGCAGGCCCAGGGGCAGCGCTGGATGGGGCGGGGTGGGACGAGTGTGCTCCAGGAGGTAGCAGGGACAGCTGGCAAGTGGGGCCAAATTGGGAGGCATCTCAGGAGGTGGCTGTGGGCAGAGGGACAGCCTGCCAGCTCTTTGCCACTCTCCCCTTTGAAGCCCGGGTCCTGGGAACCGATCTTCGGTAGCTGCCCCTGCCTGGGTAGGAAACTGTGGGCTCTTTCTCACAGAGGCACAAAAGTCATTGGCAGGACCTTCTGAGCAGATGGGGGAGAGCGAAGGACAAGAGGAGGCTATGCCTGTGTGGCTGTGTGTCCCAGCATGGGGACTGCTTCATGCCCACGTCACCATGTACCTACTGAGTGACTCTGGGCAAGTTACCTGAACTCTGCGCCTCCATCTCGTCTTCTGTAAAATGGTGGCACATCTGAGCCCCGCTCCCAGGAAGGGTGTTGTGAGGACAGGTGGGGGACGTCTGCACAGCCCCCAGAATAGTGCCCAGGGCACCGGAGTGCTCTGTAGGAAAATAGTGACGGCTGGCACTGAGCCCCCAACGTAAGCCAGCACCATGAGCCAGTGCTATGACTCCTGCTTTTGGGCGCTTCACAACCTATGTCCAGGGGCCCACCACCATTGGCCACTCCTTCCCCACAAAATTCCTGCCAGGGCCCTGCCAGGTCACTAAGTCACAGGGCTTGCCCCTCACAGAAGCCCAGCTCTGTGTCACCACTTGGTCCCAAGCACGTTCCTATCCCCCTATTCATGTATTTTGTTAGCACCCTTTAGGGTTGCACATGGCAGAAACTTAATCCACACTAACTTCAGCCAAGAAACAATGTCCTGGCTCCATCAGTGAAAAGTCCAGGAGGAGTCACGTCTTCAGGCATGGCTACATCCAGCACTCAACAGGTGCAGCCAGCGCCTTGCCTCACGGGCTGTCAGCCCTCCATTCTGCTGCATCCATGCCACTGTAGGGGGATTTCTCTGCACAAGGGCGAGATGGCCCCAGGAGCTCTGGCTCCTGGAGTCCTTGCAGCACACGTCCTGGCCACCCCCAGATGAGAAAGCATCATTTCCCATGGCAGAAATCTGGTGGAAACGGGAGGGAGGGGTTGGCTGTCTTTGGTTGGATCTGGGTCTTGTGCCTATCTCTGAAAGAGATAGGTCCCCACTCCCAGAAACCGAGCATGTCCTGGATTGGATGGGGAAGGATTGATGCTGGCAGGCACACACACATTCACTGCACTCACCGCAAGGACAGTGACAACAGTAGAAGCTGCTGTTTCTTGAGAAGTTGTGATGTGTGCCAGAAAAGTCTACCTTTTAAGGATACAGAGAGGCTTTTATCATCCTCATTTTACAGATGATAAAATTGAGGCACAGAGAGGTGAAGTGATTTGTCCAAGGACACATAGCTAAGTTCTGACCCCACAGCTGACTCACAGGTTAGTGAGACGTGTTTCACCAGGGTAGTGTAGGGGCAGAAGGAGCCTGCCTGGTGATGGGGGGAGGTGGAGAGGCGGGGGGTGGGGACGCCAGGAGGAGGGGACCCTAGGACCTGGCCTCTGGCTTGCACGATGGGGAGGGAACCCTGGAGAAGAGGGGGTTTATGGGAAACGCTTCTGAGGTTTTTGGGCACATATGTTAAGTTGGAGGTGCCCATAATCCTCAGGAGATGTTCAGGATTTGGGGGCCAGAGGCGTGAGCCTCAAACACCCTGGGAATCATGGCTGTTTGCTTTGCTTTGGGAATTTCGTGGTGGGCGGGGGGAAGGCAGCTGCTGACAGGAAGCACCTCCCCCTTGGTGGAGAAGGCAGCCAACACTTGCATGGCCTGTGACAGTGTCTACAACCGGGGCCACAGGTTCAAGGCCCTCGTAGTTGGCAGACGCAGAGCCTGACGTTCTCTGGCAGTTGTATTAGTGCAAACACTTTGAGAATGGCATTTCCAAGGACCCTGGGCTGTGCCAGGGCACCAACGCCAGTCGGTCGGGGGCCATTTCCTGAGGACCATGCCTTTCTATCTGAGGGATGCCTGGAATCTCACAGACTGGGTTCACATCCCAATTCTGCTTCCTAGAGGCTGTGTGGCTCTGGGCGTGTCTGGAACCTCTCTGGGCCACAGTTTGCTCAGGAGTCATGGTAACCGTTCCTTGCGGGTTTATGGGGAGCTTGGGGGATGGAAGGTGGGGTGGCACACAGGGCTCAAACCGTATTGCTTAGTTGACTGCTTTTCCTCTGCAGGAGTCTGATGGATCTGATGGAAAGGTGGCAGGCGAAATGCACCTGTCCCCAGTGTCGGGAGCCGTGAACACAGTGGCAGTGGTAGCTCTGGTGTGAGTGGACTAAAGCAGTCCTTCTTGGCTACTGCGGGTCCTTTCACCAAGGGTGGCCTTCCTGCCCCTCATTGTCCAGCTGCAGAAACTGATCTCAGCCCTCAGGGCCTGGCGCAACTGCCCCTTCCTCCTCAAATTCCCAAATATACCCACCTCTCCCCACCTCAGCCCTCCTCACCAGACTGTGGTTCCCGGAAGGCAGGGTGGAGGTGGACTCGCCAGGCCAGAGCGTCATGGGGGCAGGTCCCAAGAGGCCTCTGAAGTTGGATCAACTTCCAGGGTGACCTCGAACAAGCCCTTAGCCCTCTGAGCCTCCAATGCATGGGGGGGTTGTGCTGGCTTGCCTCAGAGCAGGTGGTTACCTGGCGAGTTGAAGGCTCTCTCCATTGTCTTTGTCACTGTCATGCCGGGTAACAAATAAACACCAAACCACAAGTGCTTGTTTCTCAGGTGCCATGGGGTTTAGTGGGTGCAGGTCAGTCCGGGCGGGCTCCCTGGCTAGGCTGGCTGGGATGATGGCTGCTCTGCTCTGATCCTCTGCAGACTAGCCCAGGCCTGATGTCACCGCAGTGGCAGACGCAGACGAAGAAAGCAGCCCCATGCAGCACGGCAGGCTTGGCATGGGCTCATGGCAGCCATGGGTGAGCACTCCCATGGGGGCAGAGGGCCCCGCGAGGCTGCTCAGCCAAGGGTCTGGGTCTGGGAGATGTGAAGACTAGGGCTCTTTGCAATCGGCCGCAGGGAGGGAGCCAGGGCTCCACCCCGGAACTTCTGACGATAGTCACATGCTTATCACCCACCATCCGGGTGCTCGAGCTGGACCACACCTAGGTCTGGCCTTCGGGAAAGACAGAACCTTGCCATATCACTTATCACAGCCGCGCCCAAGGCTGCCGGGCTCCATAGCCGGAGGGAGGCAGCTTCAGGGACAGGGTGGGAAGCTAGAGGCCTCTTGTGAGCTGAAGGGCGAAGGGCACAGACGCATGGGAGAAACCAGGGAACAGCCCACGTTCCACTTGCCCACAGTCCTGCCAGGAGGCTTGGGTGCTGTGCTGTGCCCTGGGCCTCTGTGGCCTCACGTCTACCGTAGAGCCTGGACTTGGGATTTGTAAAGCCCACCCAGGACTGTGGTTCAGAGACGGAGAGTAAGGGTGAGAGTGAGCCACGGAGAGAAAGCGGGGGCAGGCGCAGTCTCTGCCTCTGATATTTGGCTCTTCCTCTTCTGCAAGTCCCCGTCGGTGGAGGTGGGGATGGCGTGGGCAGGGCTGAGGGCTGGGAGATGATGGTATGTGATGCGAACCCTTCTCTGTGATTCTCACGGCCTCACCCTGGGAGACTGGGAGCTGGTCTGTGGAGTAATTCCATGGGCAGAAGGGTTGGGGTGGGAGTGAGGGTCCCTTTGGAGCAGGGGTCTGTAGCCCTGTCTCCCTTCCCTTCCTGGGGGTGGCTGTTCTGGGAGGGCAGGCGGGTGGTTTTATCTGGGACAGGAAACTGTTGGGGTTAAGCATTTCAAGATGCTGGAGACAGAGTTCCTGGGACGACTGTGGAAAATCCATCCTGCCTGCTTTTCAGGAGCACAGTGATGGCTGCGCTGACTACTCTTCCTGGTAGGCAGAGGTAGCAGGGGTGTTTTCATACTTTAGTGAAGTCCCTACTGTGTGCCAGATATTAAGCTTGGTGTGTCTTCATGTGTTAATCCTGCAGTAGGGATCTCTGCGCCCTTTGCAGAGCTGTGGAATGAAGGCTCCTTGAGGAGAGCATGTGTCTGAAGTCCAACCAAGAGGTGCAGAGGTAGAATGGTATGTCTACCCACCCACGCTCCAGGCCATTCATCCACCCATCCTCTTACCCACCCACCCACCATGTCAGCCATCTGCCCATTCACCCACACACCCACTAGTCCATCCATCCATCCATCCAACTTTGTATCCACCCACCAGTCCGTCCATCCATCCATCTGTCCATCCATACATCTATCCTCCCACCCACCTACCTGTCCATCCATCCATCCATCCATCCATCCATCCATCCATCCATCTTTGCATCCACCCACTGGTCCACCCATCCATCCATCCATCCATCCATCCAACCATCTTTGCATTCACCCACTGGTCCATCCATCCATCCATCCATCCATCCATCCATCCATCCAACCATCTTTGCATTCACCCAATGGTCCATCCATTCATCCATCCATCCATCCATCCATCCATCCATCTTTGCATTCACCCACTGGTCCATCCATCCATCCATCCATCTTTGCATCCAGCCACTGGTCCATCCATCTATCGGTCCATCCATCTATCGATCCATCTTTGCGTCTACCCTCTGGTCCATCCATCCATCCATCCATCCATCCATCCATCCATCCAACTATCCATCCATCCATCTTTGCATCCAGCCACTTGTCCATCCATCCATCCATCCATCCATCCATCCATCCATCCATCCATTCATCTTTGCATCCACCCTCTGGTCCATCCATCCATCCATTTGGCACTTATAGCACCTGCAGCACGTTCACTGTTCTGATGACCCAGACCAGGCCCTATTCTGGGGGCTCTTGGTCTGAGAGGTGAGTGCTGGAATGACAGGTTGGCTTGGATGCTGGCCCCCAGAGCACCGACTGAGGATCCAGGAGGGGGTGGGGCTGTAACCTGGAGAAGACTGCGTGGCTGTCCTTATAAACCCATGCACAGCCTGGTCCTTATCCCATCCGCCATGGCCAGCAGTACAGGATGACAGTGGGGCTTCTGCAGGGACTTGCTTCCTCCAGGTGGTTTTGTGATCTGTACAGCGATCGCTTTGCTGGAGTTTCAGGGTGAGGCATTTGGGGCTGTGGGGAGTTCTGTAGATTTCCCCTGGGGGTGGGGCGAGGGACAAGCAGAATAACCTCATGGCCACCCTGTGGTGGGGCTCCCTGCGGCCGCCAAGGACATCCTGACCCTGTTTCCCCTGGTGTCCTCGGGCTGCGCCTGAGTGCTCGGAGCTGACCTGGAGCCGCCTCTGCGGCCCTAGCACAGCACAGACCCGCTCTGTAGTGACAGCCTCCCTCGCCTCACAAACCAAATCTCCCCCACGGTGCTGCTGCCTCGGGTCCTCTAGTGATTCCTGTTGCCCTGGAGATAAAATCCTGCCATCTCAGGGTGGCCAGGAGCTTTCTCAGGGAGACCTGCTGGGAGGCCAGGAGGGTGGATGTCCCTCAGGAGGGAAGGGACACGGCACATTTGAGGGGGAATCTTGGGGAGCACCCTGACCATGCCTCGGCAGGTGGGCCCGTGTTGTCCTCCAGGCCTCGGGGGTGAGGGTCTCTGCCAAGCCGGAGCTCCTGCTCTGCCAGTTCCCTGCTTCCTGACCTGAAGGCTGAGCACAGAGGCCAGGCGTCTCTCCTCGGGGATGCCACTGGGGCCTGGGACGTGGGTCCTGGGTAGGTTGGCCTCGATGGGCCTCCAAGCCTGTGGGATCATGGGTTCACAATTTTGGGACATAGTCTCTAGGAGACCCCGGAACTGCGCCCTGAGAACCGGGGACTCCCAGGTGCCCTTGCTCGGGGTGAGTATGGCGGGGGTCTGGAGGAGCTGAGGGCAACCTGGGGGAGGGGACTGGAACCCTGAGAGGGCTTTAATCCAGCTGCAGGAATCTCTGGTCAGGAGATAAAGACCCCGATGCAGAGCCCAGGATGGGTGGGGCGCTGTCCCGACCCCAGGCTGGAGCATGTTTTGAAGGAGGAAGGGCTGGGAGGCATTTGGCAGTGTAAGGGAGAATGGCGGTGGGTGTGCACACCGAGCCCCAGCCGCCCTTCCCCACCTCTCCTCTGCTCCCTTCCCTCCCTACTTTCTCTCCCCCTCCCTGCCTCCCATTCCCTCTCCAGCGCCTTCCCTGTCTTTTCCTCCCTTCCTCTCCCTCTTCCCTCCCCCATCTCGCCTCCCTTCCCTCTTCTCTTCTCTCTCACCCCCCCCCCACCCGGTACCCCTTCCTACCTCCCCCGTCCCAGCCTCTTTCCTTCCCTCTGCAAGCAGCAAGCGGCCCCTGCGCCCTCCACCCAGTGCTCCCCAAGGCCCGGCTCTGCGGGCGTTAGGAGATGCTCACGGGGAAGGCTGCGCTCCTTACAGCAAGAGACTTCTGCAGTTGCGACCGCAACCATCGGGGCCCAGCTGTCATGGGGAGGGTGACAGTCTGGTGGGGACCATGGACCTTCCCCTGGCCACCTCCGCCAGGCAGGCTCAGTAACTGCCCAGCTCCTGGGACCCACAAAGCCTGTCGCCGGCAGCCAGGCAGGGATGGCAAATGGGGTCTTCTGAGGCCAGGGTGGGGGTCCTGGGTTGGGGACCCAGGGTGGGCTCTGAGCTCTTAGAGTACCCACCCTGCTCCTTGTCCTGGGTGGAGTCACCTCCCCGAGACCTAGCCCCTACAGGCAGCATCCCCACCCCCGACCCGGCCGGTGCTGGCCTTGGAGGGATTCTGGGGGCACCTCTGTCCTCAAGAAGGGCTCTTTGGAGAGGAAAAAAGAACACATTTCAACACCTCCAGATTCTGAAAATGGATTTCTCCCAGGGAAACAGAGACTCAGAGCATGTTCTTTTCCCTGAGAGGGAGCCAGGAAAACAGCGATGGGTGGGGGGAGGGGTGGGAGGGGAGAGAAAGGCCTCAGCGAGAATCACCAAGAATCAGGACATGGAGCTAGAAGGGCCTGGACTCAAGTCCTGCCGGCCACCAACAGGCCGTGAACCCCCACGTGTGATTTCACCTCTTGGAGCCTCAGTTTGTTTTTCTGTCCAATGGGGTAACTCCATCTCTACCCCTGCCTTGTAAGGGATGCCTGTGGATGGGTGTGGATAAAGCAGTTCTTGATCCTCACGCCTTCTGGAGGCCAGGATGATAACGTCAGAGAAGGACACCCCAGCCCCGGGAAGGGTCAAATAGTGCCGGGTACACTGGTTCTGACTGCCGGACCTAAATCCCTGCTGTGTGGCCTCAGCGAAGTCCCTGATCCTCTCTGGGCTCCAGTTTCTTCCATTAATTGGGGCAAGGATCTCCACCTTGTGAGGTCACTGTGAAGACTCACTGGGATGTGGATATAGTGCCAGGTCCAGCCCACGCTGCGAGATATGCTCAGATTGGCTGGGGTAGGAGTATCTCTAGGCAGTGGTGGGGCCTGTCTGTCCCTGGGCATGGCCTGGTTTTGGCTGGTCCCTCCTTCCATGGCTGGTCCCCTCCAGGGCAAACCCTCCCCACAGCCCCACTCCCTGGGCTCTAAGCAGCCCTTGCTTTGGCAGGCACAGCTTCAAGCTGCCTCCTCCAGGAAGTCTTCCCTGACTGCCTGATTGGGATGGAAGGGATCCTTGGCTCTGGCCTGAACCCCTCTCATGCTGTCTCTCTGAGAACTTTGCAGCTGCCTCCTCATGGATTTCTGCATCTCTGATTTCATCTCCTCCTCTCTGTCTTCTAGATGTCTTCATGTTTTAGAGCCACTCTCTGCTTGGGAGGCTGCCCTGCCGTGGAACGGCCTGCAGGTTCTGCAAAACATCCAGAGACTGCTCGGCCTGGCCTTCAGGGTTTCCAGATGGGGTCTCTGCTTCCCTTCTCAGCTCCAGCCCTGTCCCTGCTCGACACTGAACTGACACCCACCCAGGGAAACATTGCAAGCCCTCCCCAGCAGGCCTGCAAGGGATGGACTGAGGAGCCCCAGCCGTTTAGTGAGGAAGCCACCAGAGGCTCAGGAAACCCCTGCATGGCTGTGTCGGGACTCCAGTTGCCTGTGTCAGAACTCAGAACTCAGGTCGCCTGTCAGTTCGTCTGCTCAAAGTTCAGGCTCTCTCACTGAGCTAGAATTCCTCACCGCACAAGTTGGCTACGTGTACCTTCTCTTGGAGTTCCTTTTCATCTCATCTTCCCCAGCCCTACCTGGCCTGCAAAGCTCAGCCCTAATGCTGGACCTCCCAGGAAGCCTCCTCCGGTTGCTCATCCGGTCACCTCTCTCCTCCCTAGACGGCAGTTCCCTCTTCCCCATGACCTTGGCTCACCATGGTCCTGGCTGAGGGGTGAAGGTGTGTCCCAGCGGCAGAGATGGCTGGCTGCCCCCAGTATCCCTTCTCCTCCTCCTAAGCTAAAAGAAATCCCAGCTTTGAGCTGGACACAGGACTGCTCATCTAAAGGTTCGAGTTCTCAGCCTCCCTTGCAACCACACGTAGTTATCTGACCAAATCCTTGCCAGTGACACGGAAGAAATGATCTGTGAAACTCCAGGTTCTTGAGCTTAGTGGGAAGAGAGTTACCTTCCCCTGCTGCTTCTCCCTGTTCCCGCTGTTGGATTAACAACATCACGGCAGGAGTGGGGCAGCCGCGGGACCATGGAGAGGAAGCTGGGTGTTGAGAATCACAGAGCGACAGGTGCCAAGAGCCGGCGCCACCACCATCTCTGCTATGTGTGTGTTCTGGTGGGGGGGGGGGGCTGTTCTTTTTCATCCTGTCATTTTGGCATTTCATACAGTAGCCAACATGTATCCTAATTAAAACAGATCCGGAGAGAGAAATTGATCAGCTGTCTGCAGAGTGACCAAGTGGTTACTAACCAGAGGTTGGTGAGCCGTGGTATGGAGATTGTTTTTTAGGGCCCGTGGTGCTCTGGGGTCACAGAGGGATGTGTCTGTGCATTTGAGTGCTGGCCATGCCACGTAATTGTGGGTGCTGGGGAAGTCAGGAATGACTCAGTGGCTCCGGAGCCTCTTCTGTGACATGAGGATGACAGTCCTCCCTGCAGAATGAGGCTCGGATGACATCATACACAGAGACGCTATTCCACGTTGGTTCCTCCCACCTCTCATTCTGCAGGTGAAATGGCGTTAGCGGGAGCACCCCTATTCCTCCACCTCCTCTCCTCTGCAATCCCTGGCTTTCCCTGGGTTGGGGGTGGTGGTGTATTCAATGAACCCAAAAGGAAACATTCCATTTGTAACAACAAATATTTTCCACTAGGACTTTTCTTTCTTTTTGTCTTTTTGAGATGGAATCTTGCTCTGCTGCCCGTGGCGCAATCTCAGCTCACTGCAACCTCTGCTTCCCGGGTCCAAGCTATTCTCCTGCCTCGGCCTCCTGAGTAGCTGGGACTATAGGCACCTGCCACCACACCTAGCTAATTTTTGTGTTTTTAGTAGAGATGGGGTTTCACCATATTGGTCAGGCTGGTCTCGAATTCCTGACCTTGTGATCTGCCCATCTCAGCCTCCCAAAGTGCTGGGATTACAGGCATGAGCCACCGCGCCTGGCCTCCACCAGTACTTTTCTTATACTTAAATTAACGATCTTGGAATCCCTGGAAATGGCTGTAGAGAGGGAAGGGGGGTTTTCTTTCCAAGAGTTTTGAATTTTGCAGAAGGATGGCTCACCCCCAGAGGCTGCCCATGTACCTCCTTAGCCCTGGCTGCCCCTTCAGCTGAGTCCCACTCACTGCCCCAGTTGCCCTCACTCCCTTCTACCCACACCTCCTGGCTCTGCTGGTCATACCTCATCCCTCGAAAACCACCAGGTGAGAACAAAGGTCACCTCCAGCTAAGTCAGGAAGGGATGCATTTGCTTACCTTTGGAGCCCTTGATTCAAAGTCCCACCATCCTGGAAGGGGCCTGAGAGGTGTGGAGATGGGAGTTTCAAGTGCCCAAGGGTCACTTTCATCCTGGCAAGATGGCTGGGAAGGTCCCACCATGATGTGGTTTGGATGTGTGTTCCGTCCAAATCTCATGCTGAAATGTGATTCCCCAATGTCGGAGGTGGGGCCTGGTGGGAGGTGTTCAGGTCATGGGGGTGGAAATGAGCGAGCGAGCTCCCACTCTGTCAGTTGAGGGGAGAGCTGGTGGTTTAAAAGAGCCTAGCCCCTCTTTCTCCCTCTCTCACCATGTGACATATCTGCTTCCCCCTTTGCCTTCCGCCATGAGTAGAAACCTCCTGAGGCCTCCCTAGAAGCCGAGCAGATGCCGGGGCCATGAGCGTACAGCCTGTGTACAGCCTGCAGAACCCAGAGCCAAATCACCTCTCTTCTTGATAATTACCCACCTCAGTATTCCTTTATAGCAACACAAAACAGACTAACGCATCCCCGCTTCAAGTCGGGCAGCCCTGCTTTCCCCCGCTTTGGGAATGGGTTCCCTTCAGCTTCGGGGTGATACAGCAATCATACTGATAGTTCCTGGATTGTACAAAATTAGTTTGAGTGGACGGTGCAGTTCAAAGCCACTACCTTTTCAAGTTTCGAATTGTGATAAAACACGTAAAACATGAAATTTACCGTCTTACCCATTTTTTTTAAGAGAAAAACAGTGAGTGCCATGTTGCCCGGGCTGGACTTGAACTCCTGGGCCCAAAGATCTTCCTGCTGGCTGGGAGTGGTGGCTCACACCATAATCCCAGCACTTTGGGAGGTCAAGGCGGGCGGATCAGCTGAGTTTGAGATCAGCCTGGCCAATATGGTGAAACACCATCCCTACTAAAAATTAGCAGGGCGTGGTGGGGGGCACCTGTAATTCCAGCTACTCAGGGACGCTGAGGCAGGAGAATCACTTGAACCGGGGAGGCAGAGGTTGCAGTGAACCGAGATCATGCCACTGCACTCCAGTCTGTGTGACAAACTCTGTCTCAAAAAATAAAAAATAAAAAAAATAGATCCTCCTGCCTCAGCCTTCCGAATAGCTGGGGTGACCAGATTGTGCACTGAGTCTGGCCAGCATCCTAACCATTTTTAAGTAGCAGTTCAATACTGCGAATTCACGTGGTCTAAGCAATCTCCAGAACTCTTTCCATCGTACAAAACTGCAGGATGGAAACATGAGCCACCAGCTCTCCATTCCGCCCTCCGCACAGCCCCCCGGCAAGCACCGTTCTGGTTCCCGCCTTTGTGAGTTCGACTGCGTTAGGTGCTTCTTCTAGGTGGATCTTGCAGGGTTTGTCCTTGAGTGACTGGCCTGTTTCCGCTCGCTTCATGTCCTCAGGGCTCCCCCCTGTGGTGGCATGCATCAGAATGCCCTTCCTTTTTAGGCCTGAATAATATTCCATTCTATGGATTGGCCACATTTTGCTGATCTGACCACCTGCTGGGACACTCGGGTGCTTCCGCCTCTTGGCCATTGTGAACAGTGCTGCGGTGAACATGAGCATGCAGGCATTTCTTCCAGAACCTGCTTTCCATTCCTTCGGGTGTGTACCCAGCAATGGAAAGGTGGGGTCACTGTGGGAAAGTGTGGCAGCCCCTCCGAATATGACAAACAGAATTTTGTCGTTTTTGGAGGAGCTGCCACACTTCCCCACGGGGTCGCTCTGTTTTACATTCCCGTGGACACGCACGAGCGTGTCAGTTTCTCATCTTTGCCATCGTTTGTTCTTTTCTTCCCTTTCCTTTTCTGGGAGGATATGAGGCGGTCAAAGCCAGTCCTTTCACAGCTGGTAAACTGAGGCCCAGAGAGGGTGGGGAGCTTTCTGGAGGCTCCTGTGGGTCTGTGGTGCCTGTGCTTGGGGATACTCCCGGCCTCTTTTCTTCCTGACTGAAGGCCTTGTCCTCCTGCAGCAGCTCCGTGTCCCTCCCGAGAGCCCTCAGCCTCTGAGCTTAGGTTTCTGGCAAGGTGTCCCCAGCTCACGCCAGCGCACAGGTCCCGGCACGGCCTGCTCAGGAACAGGCCAGGCATGCTGTCCCAGCAGGCGGCACCCTCAGTCTCCAGGGGCCTGAGTGGGTCCGTCTGAGGGTCCCCAGCGGCCGAGCCCCATTTGCCTAGTGCACCCCTCTTGGTTTACCGCCCCCCACCTCCGACTCCTTCCTGTCTTCACTTTCTCATGTGAGCTTCCTGGGCTCGATACCTGCACCCACATCCTCATCTCAGGGTTTGCTCTGGGGGAGTCCAAACTACAACAGGCCCCGCTCTGACCCAGGAGCCACCTTCAGGAGCCCATAGCTGGGTGAGGGCACACTGGGGTGCCAGTGTGAGATGTCCACTAATGGGGTGACTGAGCCTTGGGAGGGGGACCAGAGAGGGCAGGGGCACCTGTGGACTCTGCAGTCCTTCCCATGGCCCTCAGAGCAGGGCGGGGCCATCAGTTACGGGGCCTCACCCCATCTTGACCCGGGTGGGCACATGGCCCACGGTGAGGTGGAACTTGTGGGTTGGGTGGTGATCCAGGGCAGGGATGGTCACTGACAAGCCCTCAGCTGGTGGGGGCCCTTCCTGAGGAAGAGACACCGCGATGGGTGTGAGCGGGAGGGGCTGCTGGCCAGGCCCTGGGAAGGGTTGCATCAGGCCAAGGGGACCGCCTGAGCGAAGGCCAAAGGCAAGGTGAGCCCAGGGAAGTAGGGGAGTGGGAGGCGGGAAGAGGGAGCGCACTGCAAGGGGGAGAGGAGAGGCTTGCCCAAGGCTGGGACCTGAGCAGTGCTGGATCAGGAAGGCCTGGGGGACCCGCGGGGAGCTGCCTGTGGTTGCTGTAACTGCAAACTGCCTCACACGGATGGGCTTAAGACAACACTGATCTATGGCCTTACAGTTCCGCAGGTCTGAAGTCCACCGTGACTGGCAAGGCAGTGTTCTTCCTGGAAGCTCCAGGGGAGATCAGTTCCTCTGCCTTTTCCAGCTTCTAGAAGCCACCTGCATCCTTTGACCCGTGGCCTCCTTTCAGTGTCAACATGAGTGATGCCCTGGAGTCTGACGCTGCTCCCTGTCTCTTGCCTCCATTTCACACTGACCAGAGGCTTGTGACGACACTGGGCCACCCCGACAACCCAGGATCATCTCTTACCTCAACGTCCCTACTTTAGTCACCTCTGCAAAAGCCCTTTTGCTATGGAAGGTAACGCATGCACAAGTCTAGCCACAGGGTCTGGCCTTATCCGAGGGTGACGGGGAGCCATGGCAGGCTTTAGGAAGAGGAAGGCCATGACCAGACGTGGATGTAGGCAGCACCTCCTGACCAGGCTACTGCGCCTGGAGGCTGGGGCGATGGAGGAGGTTGGGCTGTTGCTGCCTTTCCGCAGGGCATGGAGAGGCTCCTCTCCAGGGCTGGAACCCAGCCTCTCACCTAAAAGGGGCTCTGTGAGTGCTCAGAGGGTGAATGAAAGCACTGGATGCAGCTGGGAAGAGGGGGCTGGCCCAGGGAGAGGCTGGGGGCCAGGATGGGCAGGCAAGGGAGGGAGCCAGGAGTCAGGGGCCGCCTCTCGGGCACTGCTGGCTGAGACCCAGGACCGCGCTGCCACTGAGCAGAGGAGTTGAAAGGTGCCTGCCAGGGTCATCAAGCTCTGCCCCTGACACTGCGGATGTGTCACCCTGGGTATCATTTTAGAAACCAAAGTCAATCAGCTCTGGCCCAGCTCAGGTGCTGAGAAGCTCTACTCCCCGTGCTATCCACACCCTCACCTCCCTGGTACCTACCCTGACCGTCCAGGAGATCTGGGCTCTTCGGGGAGCTAGGGCCTGGATGAGGATGGGCTACACTCTGTCCCACAGACCCACCAACTGAACCAAGCGATCAGATGGCCCTGTGTGATGGGGAGCAGGGATAAGCATTTCAGGAGCTGGAAGGGAGCTGGTGGAGGGGTGTGCAGGGTCCAGCTGAGGGCAGTGTGTCCCAGGGCCGCTGGTGGGCTCTGGCAGCCTCGTCGCCCGCCCTCAGTGTCTGGGGAGCCTGCACCTGCTGCCCCACCAGCCAGCCGTGAGACCAGCGGACTCCCAGGAATCCCCCTGCCTCCATGGAGTGGCTGTCTGCCGGCTCCTCTCAATCCCCACCCCCACTTCTCCAGGTACATGCTGAGTGAGGTGTTGTGAAGCATGAGGCTCTGTCCTCAATTCTCTGAGTTCCTGGGAGCAGGGCCTGGCCTTGGGCAGCCCTGAAAACCTGTTGAGGGTCTGGGGTCTGGAGCTGGGCTGTGGGTCAGGAGCAGGGTGGGGTCAGCCAGCTCACCGGGAAGGCCCCAGAGGCCCTGCTCAGGGCTCGGGACTGGGATCTGCTGGTGATGGGGAACTCACAGCACCCGCAGCCCAGGATGGCGGTGTTTTCCTGAGCGATAGAAGACAGTAAGGCCGAGTGGGGCCCGGGGTGGGGCAGTGGGGCCCCTGAGGGCAGCTGGGGCCTCTCGGCTCCTTCTCAGGTGTTGAGTTTGCCCTGAGCTGAACCAGCCCGTGGCCCCAGAGGCCCTGGCCGCTGAGGAGGGACAGACTGGGCGATCTCATGGGGGCCCCAGCGTAGGAGGTAATAATGGCAGCACCTTTGCCCCCACCCCACCCTGGGGCCGCTCCCCCTCACTTCCTTCCTCCCCATCCCACTCAGTGCTGTAAGCTGGAACTCCCGGCCTCAGCTCCCAACCCTGCGCCCCCAGCCTCTGATTGACACTTCCAAGGGAAGAGAGCCCACGGCCCCTGGCGGCACAGGCTCTCCCAGCTCTTTGGTGCCCTCCAAACATGGCTGAGCTCCTGCCCACTGGGTGTTGGGAGGCAGAGCCCACAGGTCCCCAGACCCCCTATTTCATTTATTCAACAACATCCATGGAGACCTTTTCTGCCAGGTGGGCGCTGAGTGCTGGGACCCTGATGACACAGGCTTCACCCTTGTGGGGGCTTCCAGCCTCTGCAGACACAGACCATTTCACAGAATGAATAGATGCTTCCAGGGTCGTCACAGGGAGGGAGGCCAGGCAGGCAGGTTCCGGACCGCCTGGCCCTGTCCTGCTCGGCCTTCTTCCCGGGCTCCGCGGTGCCTCACCCGCAGCACCCCACGGCCTCGTCTTCAGCAAGCACGGAGTCCAAGGGCTCAGTTATCTCCGTTCTCTCTGTTTGGAACCTCTTTCCTTAGGCAGCTGCGTGGCCACTGGCTGAGGCCACCAGGTTGGCGACCATGACAAGATGCCAAATAACAGTGACGCAGACATGAGGAGACCTTAATCTTTGCCGAAAAGGTCTAAGATTAAGGTCTGCAGGGTCTCACAATTTGATTTATGTTGTATTCTTGTATCATCAACTTTATCTTTTGCTTAATTAAAAAAAAAATCAACTTGCTTTGTAAACTGAGATGTTGATGACTTACGACATAGATTCTGAAACCCTGGCTTTGATATGTTACGTATGTGTATTTTTTTCTCAACCCATATAGATAAATAACAATTGAAATAGAAAGAAACTTTTTCTGGATACCCTTCAAAATCACCTTGTTACTTCCTTTTCAGAAATTCTGGACTAGCTGGGTGGGGAAACTGAGGCTCTTCGAGGGTGTGTGCTGTGGCCAGGCACCTGGGAGCTTCCGGTCCAGTTGCCCAGTCCCCTTTGGGACGTGGAGCTCAGGGTCCAGCTTGCCCTCGGGGGGAGGGCTTACACCCAGGGAGACCCCCAGAAGAGAGGCCGTCCTTGAGAGCAGACCCCCCGCCCCCTGCAGGGTAAATGGATGCTGGCTCCTGCTCTTTGAGGCTGGCCTGTGGCTGGGAGGGGTGGGAGCGGAGAGTGGGAACAGGCTTTGTCTGCTTCACTGCCAAAGGGTTCCAGAGCATCAGAGTCTCTGCCACCAACCGCAGGAGGTGCCCACCCCAGGAGCTGGCTGCCTCCGCCCTGCCCTCCCTTTCCCAGCTGCCAACTCCCAGGGTGTCCTGGCTGCACAATGACTGTGGATGGCCTTGGTTGCGGGTTCAGGGAGCCCCTGTGGCACCTTCCCAGCTCTCTCCCCGCTCCCTAATACTTCTTCTCAGGCTAGTGAGGGAGGGATACGAGGACCATTTGTTCTTCACATGTTTTGCAATTTTCTTGGAAATGTGAGGGATCCCAGAGGGGCCCGGGGCTGCCGGCTGGGCTGACCTCTGCCGCTGCTGAGGTGACCTGGGCTGGGGAGGCAGCAGTTCCAGCTTTCCAGGAACAGTCAATCTTTCCAGGAACTGGTGGTCTGTGGCCAGGCCAGGCCCCTGGAGCTGCATGGCAGGGTGGAGGCAGCCCGGCCATGGCATTTGTTGTGGGTGGGAGGGGAGTAGAGCAGTGGGGTAAGGAAGAGGTGCCCCTCCAGCTTCCTGGTCCCCAGATGAACTCCTATGGAGTTTCCAGACCCGCTGAGCCTCCCTGGGGGCTCCTGAAGCCCTCAGCTCTCCCTTCCACCCAGGCTGCTCTGTTCTCCTGGTCACTGAGGGGCAGCCACGTGGCGCACAGCTAGGGTCCTGCTAGAAAGACAGCGGCTTGGCACGGACCAGCCATGCTGTGTGGCCTGGAGGGAGGCCA
This sequence comes from Saimiri boliviensis, assembly GCF_048565385.1. Lineage (NCBI taxonomy): Eukaryota > Metazoa > Chordata > Mammalia > Primates > Cebidae > Saimiri > Saimiri boliviensis. Next base: position 128,574,197 of record NC_133450.1, on the reverse strand, counting down.
TGCGCCTCTCTGAGCCTCTGCTTCCTTGACTTTAAAAGGGGAATGGAAATGTTGGTCCTGTGCCCCCACCGAGCCGAGTGTTCCACACTAAGTGGGCCGCCGTGGGCAGCCTTTTTGCCACTCTGGGCGTCAGTTTACTCTTCTGTAGGGTGGATTGTTGTGGGGTCAGATAAGATCGTGGACGTGAAGCCTTTGTACAGCATCCCACTTGGGGTCAGCACCCCTTCCCTCGTGAGCTGAGAAAGAGACAGCTGATCTGGAACCCCTTCCCCAGTTCAGCTGTCCTCTGGAAGGGGCCTGGGACTTCGAGGCTTGGGAGTGAGGTCTCTGTGCCTCTGGGAGCGAACCAGGCTGTGCACCTTGTCCCAGCCCCTCAGGCTGAGGGCTGGCTGTTCTCAGGTGGGTGGATGGCTCTGCCTCCTTGCCTGCATCTGGGGGCCTCGCCTCCCGTTTCCCTCCCCACCCCTTCCAGAGGGAGCCCACAGCAGGCTGTACAGGGTGTTACTGAGAGGGGGACACCACTGGCCCTGCTATTCAGCCTCTGCCCCTTCCTCTCACCTCCTGGAAACGGTCTTCAGGGACAGTTTCTCTGCCCTGATCTTGCAGCCACCCCAGCCTCTTCCTTGGAGCTGCAGGAGGCACCTTTTGCATTTTCCTTCCCGGGAGCCCCGGAGGGTCCCCTCTCCTTCCAGCCTCTCTTGGCCCAGCCATCACTCAGCACAGCCCTGTCCCTGCAGGTGGGTCAGCACCTCAGCCTTACCTGGACACCTCCAAGGGCTGTTACCTGGGCAGCTCACTCTCAACAAGGCCCAACTCACCTCTGCAAGCCGCAGCCCTCCCTCCACCAAATCCCAATCGGCCCGCACCGCTCTGGTGCTGCTCAGCTCATGGGAAGCCCCACCACACCCCAGCCCCACTCGGGGAGCTTCTAGAGGCCTTCTACGCCTGGCCACCCTCGGCACAGGCGCCATGCCCCACCTCCAGAGCTGCTTCCTAATCAGTGTTCATGATACAGCCTGACAGCTGTCTCTCAATGGCCACTCTTCTGTCTTCTCTAACCACAGAATTCCTCCCTGAACCTGGGTGCCCCAGAAGACTCCTTTCCCAGCATCGCTTGCAGCTAGATGTGGCCATGTGACTCTTTCTGGCCAGTGGGGTAGGAGCAGATTACCCACCCAGGAGGAGCCTCACCCTAGGGAGTCCCCGAAGCAGGAGCGAGGCCAGGCCCTTGTGACCTCGGGGAGCAGAGGGCACCTTTCAGTCCAAATGTCTCCATGAGAGGTAGACTTATTGCTTAAACCACTGTCACTCTGGGCCTGGTACATGCAGCCAAACCCACCCATCCCTGCAGTACTGTCGCTGTCCCCAGCACCGGGACCGCCCCCATGTTGCAGCCAGTCTTTTTTCCACAAGACAAGCCTGGTCCTGCTGATGCTCAACCCAGCACCCCAGGGTCCCCCTGCACCCTCCGCAGAATCCCAGCCACATTGCTCAGCCCACCTGTGCCCTCGGGGATGCACCCTGCTTTCCCTGCCTCCTGGCTGGCCCTGGACCAGCAGATCCATTAGCTGGGAATGCCCAGGGCTCAGCCTGGGGACCTCACTTCCAGAAAGTCCCCTTTCACCTTCCTTCCTCCATATACTCTTGGGGCTCCTCAGCCCCTGGTGGGGCCTCGACTATATCACTTAGTCATTCAGCAAACTTTTGTTGAGCACCTACTGTATGCCAGCCCTTGTGCCTAGTATCATGGGGGTACGGTGGTGAACAAGATGGCGCTTAGCGTTCTAGACAGAGATCGTTTATTTCTGGGCCCGTCTATCCCTGGGTTGGGGCCTCCTGGAGGGCAGCACTGTCCCCAGTCCACCTCTGGGCCCCCAGCCACCAGGTCCAGCTTCTGAAGATCTATCACAACAGGGCCGAGCACTCCTTGTCAAATGAATGAATAGGTAATCCACTAGTGAGTTCTCCCTGTTGAATGAATGAATAGGTAATCCACTCGTTAGTGGGAAGAGAGCTGGCAGGTGCTCAGATCCACCTCCTAGCGAGGGCATGCATGCCCACCACGTTCCTGGTGAATGGGGTGGGACTGACACACCTCTGGGCATGGGGTGCCCCCTTCATCCGCTTGAGCAGCTCTGTCCATGCTGAACACCGTGCTCAGCAGGGCTGCGCATTCTCCAGCCCCCTTCCCTGCTGGCCCTGGCTGACCTGCAGACCCCAGCACCTGCCCGGATCCTGCCACAGGGGAAAGGGCCGCTTCCTCCGGGGCAGGGCTGTGTTCTCGCCGCCCTGGGAAAGCTGGCTGGACCGGAGCTGCCACACAGCAGGTGCTGCAGCGGGCCTGGCCCTGGGGAATGTGGCCAGGAGCGGCTGGTCTCCGGGGGTGGGGGTGCGTGGGCACAGATGGAGTGGAGGCCAAGTTCTTTTGGTGAAATAGTTGCCTGCCGAGATTCATGAGTTGAGCAGGCTGCCTCAGTTCCCACAGACATGTTGAAGAGAAGACGTGAAGGGTGGAGAGGCTGTAGATACCACCCTGCTTCTTCCTTAGGGAGGCCCAGGGCAGGGCACACAGACCCTGGGATCCGGGGGAACGGGAGTCTAGGAAAGGAAAGCCTTTCTGGAGGAGGGGCCCCTGAGGGGTGAGTAGGAGTTCGCTGCGTGGAAAAGTGGAGGGAGGGTGTCCAGGCAGAGGAACAGCATGTGTGGAGGTGTGGCGTAGCCAGAGAACTACAGTGTGGTTTGGGGTCGGAGCTGAGAGTGAAATGTGGGAAGGAAGGGGAGACAAGCAGCCCCCCACCCAGTCCGGGGCGTCCTGTGCAGGCAGGAGAAGTTCCCCAGAGCACCATTTCAGGCAGTGAGCAGGGAGGGAGGGGCCAGATCTAGGGAGTAGACAGGCCAGCAGCAGGGGATGGGGCTGTGGAAGACAGGGCCCTGGGGACGACACCGGGCTTTCTGGCCTGGGCAGTGGGGGGTGGGGGGCACTCCACCCTCTGGGTAGGGGCCCTGGAGAGGACCTGTGTGCTGCATCTTCCCTTGGGAGGCATCACCCACGAGGTGGTCTGGGCCCAGCCCTTTCCTCCTGGGCCGCTGGCTGTGTCCTCAGCCCGAGAGCTCGGCCAGGCCTGGGCGGAGCCATCTGGAGCCTGTGGCTTCTGCCTCGCCAACCAAATTCTGACCTTCTGGTGTTTAGGGTTGCAAAGTGTAACTTCCTGTTTTTAAGAGAAAAGGATTAGAAACACTTATAAAAAAGCCTTTTGAAAGGCATCAAAAGACTTCCCGCACGTCAGACGACTCTTACAAAAGAGCCAGTTAATGGTTTAAGCAACATGAATGAGAACCACACTGGCCACACCCCCGCGGTCTCACAGCTTCCTACAGAGCTCAGGAGGGCTTGGTAGCCACATGCGGTGGGGAGGTGGGGATGGAGGGGACCCAGAGAAGCTAAAAATAGTCCTGGGGGCGGCGGGCGCCCTTTCTCTGGACATAGGTGTCAGAGGGGACAGTGAGGGGAGAGAGATTGGCGGTGGCTGGGCAGCTGCACCCAGGTGAGCCCCAACCTCTTGTCCCGTCGGCCCTCGGCTCCGGCGTTGCGAACCTCCTCAGGTTCCTCAAAGTTCCACCAACCTCCCCCGACACCTAGTTCCAGTCCATCGTGGCTGCCACTGCCCACTTCTCTGTGTCTAAGCTGTCAAAATCCACATGCTCGCTTGGCCTGGTGGACTCCACCTTTGTGTGGTCTGCCTTAAAGTTCTCCTTGTCCTCACACCCCAGCCCAGACCCTGCCGGCCGTGGGGGCTGCCTTCCCGCTGGCCTCTGGAGCTGCCCTCTGTTCTGTCTGCTCATCCCTGGCCCTCTGCTGCTGCCCGGTGACCCGTGCTGGGCACAGAGGAGGTGCAGACCCAGTTCTTCCTCTGTCCCCGCTCTCTGGTGGACAGGGTCTCTTCCATCTGTCCCGTGGGCTGGCCTCCGAGACGAGAAGGCGTGGGAAAGGCCTGGCGACTCCTCTCTGGGGACTGGGGCCGCCCCAGGGAGCCTGTGGGCCACCAAGCTGAGTTTAATGGGGACCCAGAGCCGCGGACGCTAGCTCCCGTCCCCCGGAGCCCTCCTTCACGGAGAGAGGAAGCTCTGAGGACCTCCTGCCCTCTGCATGGCAGGCATGGCACCTCTGCCTCATCCCCCCACCTGCCCAGAGGCCCCTGACTGCTTCCTCTGCTCAAGCTCTCGAGCTTTTCAGAGCCACCTGGAGGCCCTGGCCCAGCCCGGGTGCCACCCTCTGAGCCAGCCAGGTGGCCCTCGGCCCTGCCATCCTGGCTTCGTTCCCACACCTGGGCCAGCTGACCTCACATGTCCTTCCAGGATCTCCCCAGTTAGGAGTCTTTGCTCTTTGGTTTTGCTCCAAAGAGGGCACACTGTTACTTAGGCAGATATTAAACACTTCAGTGGCTCCCAGAAAATGCCAAGGAATTCTTGAAATAAAAATAACAATGAATAAAGTTGCCTGGAAATGAGGCTATGGGGCTGAATTTGATTACGCCCCATTTAGAAGAGAAAATTAGCTTATTACAGCTGAGGTGAGGCGAGGATTTCTGTCTTCTTCAGGAAAAAAGACACTTTTCAGCCTCTCCTCCCCTGGGCCCAGTGTCCCCACCCCTGGCACCCCGAGTCCTGACTTTGAAAGTGATCTGGGCCTTGGCTAAGGTCAATGCCCTCCAGGCCTGGCACTCCACGGCCGGGACTGGTGGCCCTCCCACCGCGTGGGCCAGTGCCCGTGGCCACACTCGGGAGGTTAGACATTGCAGGGCTGGGCGTGTGTGCAGATGTGGGGTAGAGAGGGTGAATGCTGTGGGTCCCCTGGTCACCCTGCAAAGCAAAACCCACGACTCCCCTGCTGTCTGCCAGCACCGGCCCCCAGAACCTGCCTGTCACCCCCACCCTCCGTCCCTTACCACAGAGACCTGATCATGTCACCGCCTGGATACATTTATGTAGAACCTCTCCCCTCCCCTTCCTTCCTCCATATACTCTTGGGGCTCCTCAGCCCCCTTGGGGCCTCCATTACATCACTTGGTCATTCAGCAGACTTTTGTTGAGCACCTACTGTATGCCAGCCCTTGGGCCTAGTATCATGGGGCACAGTGGTGAACAAGACTGTTCTTAGCATTCCAGACAGAGAGCACTTATTTCTGGGTGCTCTGGGCTGGGGCCTCGTGGAGGGCAGCACTCCACCCCCCGCCAGGCCCGGGCCTCCTCCCCATCTCCTTCCAGTCATGGGGCAGGATCTCCCTCCCGCCCAGCCTCACCCTGACGCACCCCTGCTCAGTACTCTTCGATGGCCGCTCATTGTCCTTACCCTAGCACACTAGGCTGTGTTCGTTCCCTTCAGCTGCGTCAAAGGCTGGCTTTTATGTGTCGACTTGACTAGGGCACGCGGCTTCCTGATTTTCAGGCAAACGTTATGCCGGGGTGTCTGAGGGTGCTTTGGATGAGATTCCCGTTTGATCGGTGCACTCAGTAGATGCCTTCCTCAGTGGGAGCGGGCCTCCTCCAATCTGCTGAAGACCTAAATGGGACGGAAAGGCCAAGCTTCTTCGAGCAAGGGAGAATGCTTCCTGGCTGTCTCTCTGAGCTGGGACAGCGGCTTTTTCTTGCCTTTGGACTTGGCTGTCATGGGCTGGGTAAGGCGGCGCCTCCAGGCCTTCTAGGTGCCAGTGTGGGGTGGGCACTTGAGCTGAAACGGCGCCCCTTCTGTCTGCGGGCCTTCGGGATGGAAACCACGCTGTCGGCTCTCCTGGGCTCCTGGCTGGCCTGCAGATTTTGGGGTGTGCCTGTCTCTATCATCCGGAAAGCCAGTTCCTTACAATAAGTCTCTTTCTGTTTCTCTCAACATGTCTCCCCATACAGCCTGATGGTTTCTGTTTCTCTGAGAACAACCACTAACATATCATCACAAACGTAGAGGCTTAAAACAAAGAAATGAGTTCTCTTCCGGTTCTGGAGGCCAGAAGTCCAAAGTCAGTTTCACTGGGCTCAAGTCACGGTGTCTGCTCACCCTGGGAGGTTTGGAGGGGAAACCATGAGGACGCCTCCTCCAGCGTCTGGTGGCTGCCGGCTTTCCCTGGCTTGTGGCTGTATCCCTCCAGCCTTTGCCTGCCTTCACAGTTCTTCCTCTCTCTGCCTGGCTCTCACGGGGACGCTCATGATGGTGTTTAGGGCCCCTTGCGGACAATTCAGGATCATCTCTTCACCTCAGGATCCTGACTTTATCACATCTTCAAAAACTTTACTTTACCAGGTCGCAGGGATTTGAAGCTGCTTGCCGGGAGGTCACCACTCACCAAGATGCCTGTCACCATCCCACCCCTGTCTTGGCCAGGAGATCCCCTGGCAACCTAAAGTCCAGCATACAACAGGTGCTTAATAAATGTTTGCAAAGGGATGAGTGAGCCTGTGAAAACCAGCGGTCTGTGTGGAAACTGCCTTTCCCGAGGAGGTGTCTATGCAGCCCTCTCTGGGAAGTGAGCACGTTTCTGGGCTGGTTCTGAGCGAGTGGTTTCCTAAGACCCAACCAGCCACATCCCAGCAGCCCACAGCTTTCCTTGGCATAAGTCACAGATGAGTTCTTCTCCTTTACATTTTCCTTCATTTCCCAAAACTTTCTGTGGCATGATGTCTTATTTTAATAATCAGGAGGAAGTTAATTGTTACAACTTCCAGATGCCCACAGCCCTGGAGGCCTGGCACCAGCGGTAAGCAGGGTCTGCGGAGCACCTCCTGAATGCTGCTGGGGGCACCCTGGTTGGGTTTGCTCCTAAGGTAGGGCTCTTACGAGACCTGCCAAATGGCACTCGGGTCTGGAACAGGTTTTGAAAATGCCAGTGCCTGCCTGCACCCTTACCCCGTTACAGACCCATTAATTTGACTCAGTTCTGAAACTCTGACCCAGCCACAGGGCCGTGTGGGGCCCCTACCATCTCTGAGGCCTCTGCCTGTCATCTGTCTAGATATTTGGCTCAGCCATCACCCTGCTCCTGGCAGTGGCTTTCTTTGCTCTGCCCTGACTGTCTTACCTCCCTCACTCTTGGCTTTACTTCTTGCTTTGACCCCAGATCCCCCTGACCCCCCAACCCCGGGTCCGATGGCCCCATGTGTTCCCTGCAGATGAGATGGGCAATGCTTACTGGGCTCTCAGCCACCCTCCCCACAACCCCATTTCCAGGGTACATCTCAGCTATAGCAAGCAACTGCAGACGCCTGGCTGACGAAGCACACGGGCTTTGGAGTCAGCTGCGTTCAAATTCCGGCGCCCCCGCTTTCCAGGTCCACGGCCTCGGATGACTCACTGGGACTCAGTTAACCCATCTGTAAAATGGGGACAGCGATAGGGACTCCCATTTCCATGAGGATTAAGTGGATGATGCATGTGAAGCATGGCATAGGTGGGCACGTGGGCGGGGCCTGGTCAACATCAGCATCACTGGGCATCTCAACCTCTCTGCACCTTGTCTGTAAAATGGGGGCTGGATGGACCAGCGCTGCCAGCCTCACAGGATGACTGGGTGGCCGGCTAACGGCTAGGATCAAGTAAGCAGATATATGTAGAGTGCTCAGAACAGGGGCTGGCCCAAGAAGTGCCACATACATGAGGGTAAGGATTGCTGCTGTGAGGCCATTACAGTGGGAACCAGGGCATGGGCAGAGAATGGGGAGGGGTTTGAGGATTGGAGGCCTCCTGCTCATCGTGCGTGAGTATGGTCAGGGTGGCCAAGGGCAGCGGGGGGTCAACACCTTCGCTGGGAGTGGTTGTGGTATCACTCGCTGTTCCTGGTTTCTGTCTGGTAGGCCAGGAGGGAAGCCAGGGCCGAACCCATGGAACAACCTCTGTGCGCACACAGCCAGCGTAGAGGCGGTGGACAAGGACACACAGCTTGGGGTCAGTAGCAAGTGACAAGGTCAGGAAGAAAGTGGGCTTTGGCCTTCCTCAGACTTCGGAAGAGGGCTGGACGTTAATAATGGGTGAGTGGGTGGCTAGATGGCTGGCTGGACCCACGGATGATTGAATGGGCATAGAGTCCCCGGGTGGGCACATGGGTGGCTGGCTGGATGTACTGACGGATGGATGAGTGAACTGTGGGGGGATGGTGGGTGGAGGAATCCATGGATGACGATGAATTGACAGATGGCTGGATGGACCAGTGGTTGGCTGTTATCAGTGAATGAACAGAATCATACACAGGAATGGGAGGATGGATGGACAGATGGCTGGATGGACCCAGTTGGAGAAACTGCAGGATGTTTACCAACTGGCTGGTTGGACCAATGAATTGATGGACTAAGCTGTGTAGGGACGGATGGGCAGAGGGCTGTATGATGATGCAGGATGGAGAAATATCTGGGTCTGCCCCTTAGCTTCTTGCATTGAGTAGTTATTGAACTGATATTAATCACGTAGAATGGGGTGGGAAGGAGTGGAGGGGTGTGGGCAGATAAGGTCCTTCCCGGGTCCTAGATGGCCTCTGGCTCTATCCAGAGGGCTCTGTTCAAAGGGCTTTATCCAGAGGGCCGTGCTTGCTTCAGGGCAATTGGTAGCCAGGGCCAGGGCAGGAGCCCACCTCTCATTCGCAGCGGCCTAGAGCTGGGCCCCTTTCGGCTGCGCACTGGGCTGGCTTCGTTAGTCCTTCCTGCCTTTCTTAACTCTTTGTTTGCCTTGTTCTTTGTGAGGTGGGTAGGGCTGGGAGCTTCCTTTGGGCCGGCTGGAAGGGAGGCGCTGCCTCAGAAAGGCAGACACAGGCGTCAGGTGATCGAGGGAGCAGAGGCAGGGCCAGCCTGAGGCACATAGTCCAGCTGCTGCCCTAGGCTGGCCTGGAAGCTTGGATACCCTGGAGGGTCCTGAGCATAGAGGTGTGGGTAGGGCAGGGGTGGTCTGCAGAGCTGGTTCTGTTCCCACCTGCTCTGTGGCTTGGGCAGTGCTTCCTCCCCTCCATCTTGGGGTCCTACAGAACATCATGGGCTGGACTGGGCGGTGCCCCTGGGCGTCTAGGAGCCAGCATGGGGTCAACCTCAGAGATAAACCAGAAGCCTCCCTTGCCCTCCTCCATCATCTCTGCCCCGATCCCTGCCTCAACCCAGTTGACAGTGCCGGGAGGACCCTAGTGAGGACTGCCTGGCTGTCCCTGATGGGCTGCCGGGGGCTTTGGGGCAGATGGGGGAGCCGCAGTAAGACTGAGGGGTAGGGGGCGGAGCAGGCGGAGATGAGGCTGCCAGACATGGGCTGGCGTCCAGGCTCTGCAGGGAGACCAGGCTCCAGCTAATTACTTCCCACCCACCCGCATCCTCCCTCCTCCCACATGCAGGCTCACGTGTGTGCGTGCTGCCGATGCACCCCAGATCACCCCGTGACCCTGGCCACCCCGGCCCCTCCATGTGCTCTGCAGAGAGCCCCCACATCTCCCCTCCCGCTGCCCACCCTGCCTGGAGACACAGTCGCAGCCTCCTCCCGAAAGACACCTGGCACCCTTATGGTCACAGTCCCCCTCGAAACCAGCATGGACTGTCCTCCACACAGACACACCCACCTCCCCACCCCTGCCAGGCCCCGGCTTGCCCTCCTGCACCCCGGGTCCTATAGGCAGGGCTTTCCAGGGTCCCTTGGTGGACCCCCTGCCCTGCTGTTCCTCTCCCTCCCACAACACGAGCAGAAGCAATCTAGTGGGGGAACCGTGTGTGAAGTGGGGTCTCAGAGAGGCATTTCTGGGTCCTGCAGGTCTAGGTCTTGGGGTGGGCACTTGTCTTCTTTCTCTCTGAGGCCCCGTCTACGCATCTGTGCAGGGGGCTGAGGCTGCCCATGGAGCCTGGATGTGCCCCCGCCCTCCTGCAAATCAACCCTCTTCCCAGCTCCTCTGGAAAAGTCCATGCCCCTCCCCCGACCCCAGGCCATCTGCTGTGGCTCCAGCTCCCACACACCCTGCCTTCTTCTCCCCTGGGGCTTCGAGACCACCCTTCCGCCAGCCACACCCCACCCCGGCCCTGCCTCAGTCTCCTCACCGCACTGGCTGTCCCTTAAGCCTCCACATCCCTGTGGGTGCCTGAGTTACCATCCTGGCCTCTCTGGCTTCGACCCGCAGCTCCCACAGCCCCCCCAGTGTGCCTGCCATCCCTCTCATGACACACCACCACACTTCATCTACACTAGCAGCCTCTGTCTCTGGGAGCCTGGTTCCCCCAGCATCTACTCCCCGGCCATACCCGCAGCCCCCAACTCAGGCCACCCTGTGCCTGCTTCTCACCACCCCCACCCCCGCTCCCCCTTACCTCCTCTGAGCATCCCTCCCACCCAGCCCTGCCCGGTCAAGTCCCTCTGGGTGGCTCTGGACTTTGGGTCCCACTGTGTCAGTCCTCAGCTCCCACGTGGCAGGACCCCACCTTGGGAAGACCCTGAGCCTCCTGCACTTGGATCTTGGTGGCAGGGCTGGCGGGGCGGGCACAAACTCCCCTTGGATGCCGACAGCCCCTGCCACACCTCTTGCGCCAGACCTCCACACCCACCTGTGCCCTCCTGGTGGCCTGGGCAGGGTACAGACCCCCCCGTCCGGCCCCTCTCCTCATGCTGTCAGTTCCACCGCCTCCCACCTCTTCTCCAAATCCACCGGATCCCTACTCTCTGCCCCAGGATCCAGGCTCTCCGGGCACTTAGAAAACAAAAGCAAAACCCGCCCTCAACTCTCGGCCTCCCCGGCGCCTCCTAGCTCTGTCACCCTCTTTGTGGAAGAATCTACACTGGAGGTGTTCCACCCAGGGCTCCTCCCTGCAGCAGGCTTCTGCTCACGGCTGCTGTGTGTCCCGGGATCACTGCAGGAACACGCCCCGCTGCCAGCTCCTTGTCCTGAGGGGTCCCAGGAGCCCAGTGGCGGTGGAGGGCGCTCTGGCCCACTGGCTTCTGCTGGGGTTTGCCCAGACACAGGGCAGAGAGTGAATTGGAGTACTGATTCTCCAGCACCGCCGGCCCCTGCCCGAGTGTCACAAGCTGGCTGCACCCCTGAACAAAGGATCCCTCCTCCAGGGTCCTCTCCACCCAACCCCACGCTCAGAGTCCAGGCTCCGGTAACGGTCCCTGCCCTCCTCTCTCTTTGCCTGGGTGGGGAGGCGCTGAGCCTGCTGTCACTACCTAGGAAGACCAAGCAGCCCCGGCCTTCCCCCGCCTTCCTCACCCTTCTCTTCACCAGGCTTCCCTGCTGTCATGTGATTTGTGTGGGCTGGGGTCTCCCATGGGCCCTGCCTGCGTGGCTCCTCTGTCCTGCAGCCTGGGGTCCCTTCTCAGGCCTCCCAGCGGCCTTGTTATGGCTGTCCACACCTCTTCTCCTGCAGCCGTCTCCTCTCCGGGTGCCGGGCCCCACGCTCTGCTTTTTTTTTCTCCCTGGCAGCCCTTCGTGAGCACAGAGTGCCAGGATGTGGGGGTTCAGCTCAGGGCGGTCATTCCTGACCTGCAGGCACCAGGCTCGGGGCCTCTGGGTCTTCGCTGCCTCTCAGCTTGCCTGGGCCACCTCGCCCACCCCTGAACATGGATAGTGCTGAACGCTGCTGGCCCCAAGGCCTCCCTGCTGAGGCCAGGCTGCCCCCTGTCCCTAGCTATCCCTTGGATGCCTGTGCTGAGACATCTAAGGGGTGGGGGAAGCCCATATACCCTGCTGACTGGCTTCTCCAGGCTGCCCTGGTCCTTGGGTGGAACCGCTGACCCAAATCAGACCTTGCTTCTCTAGCCGTTCCTCCCTCTGTCCCTAAGTCCCGTGACCGCCCTCCACTGGCCCCACCTGCCATCTCTGCTCCCACCTTCACAGGCCAGGTTCTTGTCCCGCCCTGGCATGGAGGCAGCTCTGCCCTGCCATCCACCTGCCACCCAAGGGGCCTGCCCGGCTCACTCCCCTCCTTGGCAAGCCCCCTCTTCAGCCCCTTGCCACGCAGACCCCTCTCGGGCTCCAGCCACTCCCAGCTGATTCCCCTCCTGCACGTGATCAAGGCCGTCTTTGACCCTGAGCCCTCGAGCACAGGCTCCATCTGCCTGGTCACCCTTCCGCTCCTGGTTTGCCACCTAGCACACAACATCTCTGCTGAAGGGTCACCTCCGTGGCAGCTGCCATATTATTATTGTCTCTCAGACGCAGCGAGGCTCACCACGCAGATGGAGCAGTGGGGATGAGGCCGCACGCCTGCACGGAGCGCCTGGCGGTCAGTCATGTTGAGGCCACTTGGTGCGACCAGGACCCTGGCTTGCTGTCCCAGAACCCTGCCTGCGGCAATGATTAAGGAGAAAGGCCCCTTCCATTCTCTACCCCACAGTGCTGGAACCTGCATCAGGGCTTCTCCCAGGGGAGTAAACCCTTTCTGCACCCAGCAGTCCCAGGAATGCCTGTGACCCCTGTGGAGTGAGGACACCTTGCTGTGGTCAGGGAGAGGAGCTCCCGGGCCTTGCCCGCCCTGGGTGCTCTCTGTGGCCTCCCCGGGCCCTTGCAGAGACCCCTTGGCGCTGCCCGCGTGGGCAGTATGGCTCCAGAAAGTGGCTGTTGTGTGTTTGCCCACCCAGCTCCTCCCCTTGGGCGGTGGGCTGCTTTTCATGCACAGAGGCAAGCTTTGCTAGGAGGAACAGGTGATGCCCAGGGACCTGGGGTGGGCGAGGGCTCCAGCCCTCAGCTACTCAGCAGCACCCACCAAGAGACTGCAGGCAGGGTCCAGGCTGGGCTAGGCCCGGTGGAGCCAGCCGTGGCCTCAGATAACCCCCTCCCAGCCTCCTGCTCAGCAACACGGCGGTGGGGGAGCGGAGCTTGTTGGCTCGGAGATGTGGAGTGTTTGTCATGTTCTGCGATGTGGTCGTGGACGCCTGCCATCATTTATCATTATAATTAAGTACAATTTGGCAGGGGGGTGGGTGGAGGAGCTGTCAGACCTGCTCGCTGCGCCTGCCCGCCCCGCAACGGCAACACGAAGCCCAAGTCACTGGCAGAAGGGGCCGGGGAGACTCCTCTGCCAACCTTTCCATGCTGGTGGGGTGTGGCTGGAGTGGGGGCTGTTCCCTGCCCCCACCAGCTCCTGCCCACCCTCCTCATGAAGCTGAAGTCACCCTTACACCAGGAATCGGCCCTGCCACCAGCTCCGGCAGCCTGGGGCACCTGCCACCCACAGGGCACCTTGTTTCCCAGGGGACGGCTTCCTGGCCCCCAGCTCAGCTGGAGGCAGAATCAGAGGGGCCCAGCTTGGTGTTGGGCGCCTCCCCTTGAGGGGAGTGTGGAGTCTGACTATGGAGAGAAGCTGGGGGCAGGGTACCCGAATCTGCCTCTCTTTCCCGGCTGGGGGCCCTTGGACCCGCTCCCCTCTTGGGACCTCTGCAAAACGGTGGTCGAGACCAGTGAGAGAAGGTGGGTGCTGGCCACACATCAGAGCCTCAGGGAGCCCCCCTCACAACCCTCTTCTTAAACGATTTCCTATTTATGGCCACTTAATGATATGTATCACTGTTTCTTAAACGGTCTCTTCCTCACCCGTGTGTAAGTTCCAGAGGGCCAGGCTGGCACCTGTGTGGAATTCCTGTGTGTCCCAGGAACACATAGCTCATGGATGAATGAATCAATGAGCCCTGCATACTCGCAGGTGAGTCGGCCCGTCACTCACTGCAGCCTCATGCACCATCCTCTGTCCTGGGTTTTGGCCTTGGAGTCAGGGTCACAGTGGCTTCACAGACTCAGAGACAAACATTCAGGTCAGTGCAAAAGTGATTGCGGTTTTTGCCATTGAAAGTAATGGCAAAAACCGCAATCACTTTTGCACCGACCTAAATACAACACTGTGTGTATGTTGATCAACTGAAGGAGAGCAGGAATGTTAGAACAGGCACAGCGGGATTCCTAACTCACACAGGGGAGGAAATCTTAGGAGGATTTTCAGAGGAGATGAAATCTGAGTTGATACTTAAGGAGGTGTTGGCATTAAACACACTCAGAAATGAGGACTCATCAGAGACAGCAATTTGGCAAACCTTTCTGAGGGTGCATGCAGGGCCTGGGTCTTATGGCTGGGTCATGGGGCTTTGGGTCTGATGGGGAGGCAGGCACGGATGCAGTGCAGCCTGGGGCTTCCTCGCCAGCAGGACTCAGGGTCTCCATTTAAGAGGCTTCCCTTGGGAAGGCCAGAGATGGTAGAGAGGTTTTATCTTTTTTTAAAAAAGTTTCTTGAGAAGGAATCTTGTGCTGTTGCCCAGGCTGGAGAGCAGTGGCGCAATCTCGGCTCACTGCAAACTCCAACTCCCGGGTTCAAGTGATTCTCCTGTCTCAGCCTCCTGACTAGCTGGGATTACAGGCATGCACCAATATGCCGGGGTAATTTTTGTATTTTTAGTAGAGTCGGGGTCTCACCACGCTGGCCAGGTGAGAGGTTTTATCTTACATGTCACGTTTGATCAATGGTTGTATACTGGAGAAGGATTCTGTTGTTTAGTGAGCTTATCGGGAAAAATTGATTGTCGATTGATTAATGATGTCTGCCACGAGTATGGAGGGCGCAAGCTAGGACATGCCTGCTTGTGGGTTTAGTATTCTTGTTCCAGACTGTAGAATGCAGACTCTCAGGCAGGAAAAGATCTTGGACATGATTGGGTTGAAACTTCTTGTATTACAGAAGGGGAAACTGAGGCTCAGGGATGGGTAGGGACATCACAAGTCAAGGGCAGAATAGGGCTGTCTTTCTTGCTGGCTGGGAGGCTGCCACAGTCAGGAGAGGGATCTCAGGTGGGTCTGGAAGACGATGTTTTAGGAGTTCCAGCCCTACCACGTGCAGCTGCATGAACTGGGCAAGTCAGGTCAACTCTCCAACCTCATTTGTACAGTGGGGTTGATTCGGCTGTGTTAGGGGTAAAAGAGACCCTCCATTCTACAGGTGTTTGTGAAGTGTTTGTCACTGGGCACACTTGTTGCTGGGATACACAGTTGATCAAAACAGAACCGGATCCTCCTGCACATTGCTTACAAGGAGACAAACTTTGTTCAGACAGTCACTCCTGAACAAGCAGAATCCGGTACACAGGTGGGCCCTATGGAAACATGGTCAAGGCCTGGTTGCATAATAAAATACAGCCGCCACGGTGGCAGGGTTCTTCCTGCAGGGCTGTGCTGAGAGAGGGGTGCGGGCACCGTGACACAGCTCATCTCCACATTCCTGTGGGCCCGGGAGCCGCCTCCTCCTGGGGGACGTGTTTTCTCTAAATCCCGCAGAGGCATCGCAGGGGCTGGGGACTGCCTTAGTCATTAACTGAGTGGAAGTGGCCTATGAGATCCTGCCCCTCAGACGAACTGAGCAGGCGGCCAGGTCAGACGACTGCAGCGTCTCTCTGGGAGAAAGTGTGGGGACCAGCTCCATGACCAGGGCCCTGGGTGGCCTTGGGGAAATGCTTTGTTTCTCTGGGCTTCTGTGTGCCCCTGGGCAATGGTACTGAGGCCTGGCATGCAATATCTGGTGCCAGCCCTGTTAGCAGGAAGGCCCTGCCACTCTACACTGCCCCAAAGGGGCACTTCCAGGATAGTGCAAGCATTCCTGGGCTCTTCCTGGGCCCACAGCACTGGGACCCTGCCCCAGGCTCCACTGCTCACATTGTCACCAGCTGTAGCCCTCTCTGTGTGCCCACCACACCGGTTCTCACCTGGGCATGCCTCCTTCTCCTGGCTTTGCCTGAGCTGTGCTTTCCACCTGAAGTGGGACCCCTGCCCTTCCATCGTGCTCTCCTTTGAGGCCCGCAGATGCCATGTCCTCCACACCCGAGGATTCTGGAAGCCGGTGGCGGCTTCCAGACGCATCAGAGTGCTTGCACTTTGGAGGCCCTGCCACAGTGGCTACTGTCTACCATGGACGATTCTGTAGACCCTGCTTAGAAGAGACTGCCCTTCCAGAACAGCCCTGCTCCCACCCAGAGACTCAGGACAGAGCTCCGCGGTTCAGACTGTGTGGCAGCAGCTGTGGACTACAGGGGCGATGGCTGTGGCTGGCACCTGAAGCTGCAGCTCTCAGGACCTTGGACCCAAGGATGGGGGCTTCCACCCCTAACTGTGAGCTCACTTGCTGGGAAACTGGGCCACACCCAGTGTGTGGGTCTGGATATCCAACGAGCCTGCAGCCTCTTCCTTCATTTCCCTTTTGGGCATTTTATAGGTGGAGGGCTGCGGGCATCAGATATACAGGGTCTGGGGAGGGAGGCAGTGGCAGAGTGGGGTTCGTGAGCACCAGCCCCTGCTGTGAGTTGTGGGTGCTGTGTGTTGGGCACCCCTGCTAGCTTCCTCTCTCATGAACCCCTGTATCCTCACTGGGCACTGGTCTCGCTCTCCTCTGGGTTTTCCCAGGTCCTGCACATAGTAGGTGAGCAGCGCACAGTCGGGATGGCCGCTTTGAGCCTTGCTGCATTAATCAAGACCTAGAGAGCTGAGGCATTGGAGTGGGAGTCAGCTCGTCTGGGGTTGGGCTCTGTTGCCGACATGGAACCTGATCTGGTGATTAATAGGTCCAGGAAATGATCCCTAGCTCAGCTGGCCAGTCCGGTCAGCCTGGCAGCACGAGCCCATGAGGTTCAGGTGATGGCCAGGAAGGCCTGCTATGGGAGGGGTGGCTGGCTGGAGGGAATATGTGGGCAGGCTGGGCTGTGGGCACAATGCTGGGTGTGGGGGGTATGGACCAGAAATGCAATGCCCGGCTCCTCCCTTTCCCCTCTGTCTCCCAGCAGGGTCCCTGCCCCTCTTAGTTCCTCCAGGCTTCCTGCTCACAGCCCCGGACCGCTGGTGCCAATGTGGAGGCAGACAGCTGGCTCCCTAGCCATCCCTGAAACCCACCCGAGCCCCTCCCCGACCTCCTTATTCTAGACCTCCCCACCCCCACCCCCAGGCCCAAAGGCTCCTGCGAGTCTCCAGGGCACGTCTTTGCACACCGTTGAGTCCTGTGGCCACCCTGGTCACACGCTGTCCCTCCCTGGGTGCGGGGCTCTAATGTCCAGGGTGAGGGATCTGGGTTCCGGGCCCTAGGGCCAGGCCAGGCAGCAGGGAAGGTGCCCTGAGCTTCGGTCCTTCAGGGCTTGGCACGAGCCAGCATTTTCCCAGGCCACTGTGTTGCAATCCTTCCTGGCCACCGACCTGTGTTTCTCTGGCAATTGCAAGATTTTGCCGCTGTGATTTGGGCAATGTTATTTTCTTTCTAAATCACCACGCCGGAAGATGGGACTCAGCTTGGAGTGAGTGGCTTTGATTGTTTCGCTTCTCTCTACAAGCAGCACCCCTCTCTACCCCCAGGTACCCCGTCCAAGGATTTCCAAGCCCAGTGGCAGCCCGGGGGTCACCCTGAGTGGGGCTGCGGCCAGGGTTGGGTGGTTCCCTGGGCTCAGCCTGACTTCTTGGGCCTGGAGGCCTCCAGCGCTTAGCCTTGGGGCCGCACCATGGGTCACCCTGGAGCCCTCCCGGCTCCTGTGTGGATTCTGGCTGAGCACTACCCGAGTGCCTGTGGTGTGCGGGGCGCAGGCCTGGCACTGGTCTCCAGGATCGTTCTAGCCCCACCCTGGGCTCTCAGAGGAGCAGACACCTAGTGAATGAAGGTAGGACCTGGCTTCCAGGCTGGGTCTGCGCCCCCGGCCCACGCCTCACGTCACTGAGTGCTCAGGAAGGCGAGTCCGGCCACAGTAGCTGGGATTCCTTCCAGGTGCACGTCCTCTACAGTTTCTGAATCCTTCTCAGAGCCGCCACAGACTCTGAATTCTGCTCAGTGGTGACTGTCACTCCCATTCTAGGCATCAGTAGCCTTGGGCTCAGAGAGGTCAAGGGACTTACACAAACCTGCACAGCTGTGAGTGATTGATGTGGCAGGGGCTGGACACCAGATCTGTGTGATTCCTGGTGTGAAGAGGCCAAACTGGGGCATCAACACCAACTTCTGTCCCAGGTGGGAGCTTTGGGAACGGCCCTGCTCTCTGTGGAGGGCCCAGCTGTGTCTGGCCTATCAAGGTGCCCCCCGAGAAACCATCCCCTCCATCTACACCCCACTCTGTTATGGTGGGTGACGGGGGACTTGCGGGGTCCTCAGGCTCATGTTTGGTTTCAGTGATGGGGAAACTGAAGTCAAGATGGAGCAGGGAGGGGTTGTGACATCCTAGGCTGGTCCAGTGCTGCCATCCTAGAATCTCAGTGACATCTTTTTCTGGGCCTCATGAAGTTCGGGGCGACACGGAGAGGCCTCTCTGCTGCTTCCTCAGGAGACCTGGGGCTCTGTCCAAGGCCAGCTGAAGACTGGAACTGGCGAAGGAAAGTTGGCTCCTATCATACTCAGAGGGACCGGGTGCTGTTGGGATTCTTGGCTCCCCATCTCTGCCTTCCATGACCTTGCTGTCACCCCGGTGGGGACAGAGGGGATGAGGGGGTCATGGCAGCACTGGACACGTGCACTGTCCTCACACCCTCGCTTCTGCCAGGGTCGGCGATTATTCTGGCCCCGCTCCCTAGCAGGGCTGAAGGCAGAGGTTGGGGTGCTCACCTTGCAGTTCCCTCAGGGGTCCTCCACGAGGGGCTTTCCTGGCCAGCCCTGCCTCCATGCCTCCCTCACCGCCCTCCTTCCTCCTACGGCTCTGCGTGGTTCGGGTGCCTGCTAGGTGGCTGCTTTCTGAATAGAGGCATCGACCCTGTTGTGTACGTCACGCCCATGCCAAAAACCTACTGACATTTTAATATTTTATCAACAAATGATACAAACTCATGTTAAACAAAAAACCCATGGGTCATCCATTCCTGTGTGGACATCTTTGCTTGCTGCATGTCGATGCGAGCTCAGACGATGGCCTGGAAAACTGTATTTCCAGTGGTTTCAGAGCCGGCCCCTTGTGCCAAGATTTCAGAAGCGAGGGGCGCGGCTTGTGACTTCTGGAGTCCCTCCCAGCCAGCCACGGGCTGCTGGCCCTGCCTGCCTAGCGGTGCCTTCCAGGCACTCAGATGCCATGGGAGAGATGGGCACGGCTGAAGGCCAAGTCCTGGATATGTCATTGCGCCGGGCAAGCTCTGTGGACCCAGACCCCTGCAGTGGGGCAGCCCCTTGGCGGCTGGCAGAGGTGGGTCGCCCAGCCTCACTTCCCGTGGGCAGCCACACCCTGCAATCCACAGCACTTCCCCGGGACCTGCTCTGTGCAAAGCTCAGCCTCGAGCCAATTCCAAGAATCCCTGATGTATGCAGAGGCCTTGCGCCCACCCCCTGGGATCCTCTGCTCCCTCTGGCCACAGCACTCCTACTGGAAGGCTTGGGGGTGATGCCAGGGGAGGCTGGCTTAGTGGTTCCGCCTCCTGTTCTAGCCCTCGGAGTAAACAGGAACATTAAATCACTACTTGGGGGTCAGGAAACTGCAAATAATCAAAACACAGTGTCCTGTCCTCAGCCTGGGCACTGGGCCGCCTGTCACCAGCCCAGCCTACGTCCTGGGGCTTTCCCAGCCCCACCTCTGCCCAAGTAGCTGCTCCCACGGACGCTTCATGGGCCAGGTGTACAGCAGCCCACACCCCAGGGCACAGCTGGTGAGTCTGGCGGCCTTCCCGTGCCCATACACGGGTGCCACCCAGCTGCAGAGGTCAAGAGAGGCCGGGCTTTGCAGCTTCTCCAGCCCACAGTCACCTTCCCCACCAGCCCTTGGACCCCAGGGGACGGGGATTGGCACGGGGGAAAGGCCTCGGGGTGGGGAGGAGGCCTGGGAACTTGCTTCCATTGTACTGTGCATGGGCCTGTACCCACTGGCCCTCTGTCACCAAGAGGCCAGGGACCAGTTAGATGCGCCTGGCACACACAAGGTTGGGGAAGGGTCTCCTCTCCATCATAGGGCACCCCAGGCCACACAGGCCCTTTCTGACTGACCTCCCTCCCAGTGTGCACTGCTAAAGCCTGTAGGTCTTCCAGGAGCCCCCTTATGGCCACTTCCTGAAGGGGAAACTGAGGCTCAGTGAAGGAAAGTGGCTACAGGATTCCATCCCAGGCCCAGGCTCCTTCCTGAAGCCCATGAAGTTTCCAAAGGCTGGTTCTGCTTCAGCAAGGGCCTCGGCTGAGAGGGTGGGAAGGAGAGAGCCCCTTGTGGGGGGGAAGGTCCTGGCCTGAGTGTGGCTCTGTGCCTCACCCAACGCCTCTCTGCCCTCTCGGGCCCTCCACCTTCTCATTGTCAGTGGCCTCTCAGGGTCATCCCATCACTTGGATTCTGAGGGAATCTGGGGAAGCAGACTTGGAATGCACCCTAAGGACGAGCCTGAGAGGCCCGGCCCACGAGGGGACAGACCCCCGGGTTCCTGGTCCCTGAGCTCCCAGAGTCTGGAACGCCCACAGCCCTGTCCTACCTTTTAGAGTTGGGGTGGGGCTGTGTGTGCAGGAGAATCCCTGAGCCACACTCACAGGTGGGCTGCGCTGCTGATCCTGCCCACCCGAACCCGCAGGAACACTAGCAGAGAAAGCACTCTCTGCTGGGTCCCAGCGGGGAGCTGGGGGCACAGGCCTGCCTGGTGGAGCTGCCAGTCTTGAGGGTGGACTGGTGAGGCTACGGATCCCCAGCACTCCCGGGACGACTGAATAGAGGAGGCCTGAGCAGGGAGCAGCACTTTCTGCCTGGATCCCCCATTCAGACAGCATCGGGACCGGGCCTTGCAAACTGACAGGAGCTCCCATTTTGAAGGGAAGTGTGGGCGGCCAGCGTGGGCTGGCCCGTGTGGGGACCTGTGCCAGGAAGGCTGGGGCAGCCTGTCTCTTGGCCCCTCCAAGGTCTGGGCCCAAGCTGGGCTTACCCTTTATTGCCTGGGCCCCCTGAGTTTGTGCCTTCCTCACGGCCAGCTTGTGATATGGGGCGATTGTACCCATTCTCCTAATGAGGAGACTGAGGCCCAGCAAGGGCTATCACCCAGTCCTGGTGGCTCCAGAGACCTCGCTCCTTCCTTGTGGGGGCCGCCGTCTCCTACCCTGCAGTGAGGGGCTGGGCTTTCTGTCTGTCCTGGCCAGGTTGTCTCCCCATCATTAGTGCCTCTAGTCCCCTTCCCCGTCCCCCAGCAGTGGAGTGGGTGACCCTCAGATCTCTGCTCTTCTGCCTGCTGGAGCCAGCACCTGGGAGGGGTGGTGTTTTCTGGCCTCTGTTTCCCTCCCTCCTCGGTCTCCCCTTCCGGGGAGCTGGGGAAGGGCCTGAGGCCCAGAGCTGCAGCAGGACCAGGGGTTGAAGACTGACCCAGGGCTGAAGGCAAGACTGGGCTGCAGTCGGGCAGAATGGGGTTCCACTGGAGGAAGAAGTGAGTTCTCAGTCCCAGAGAAGGAGTGAGGCTGGGTCAGGCTGGGCTGAAGGTTGGAGGGGTGGAGGGGAGGGGAGCATCCTGGCAGGGCGGGTAGAGACAGTAGCCTGGACTGGGCATGGGTCCCCAAACAGCGGGGTGAGGATGCTGGAGGAGGTGGGTGCCCTGGGCTGTGGGGAGGGACTCTGTTGTCCCATGCCCACCGTGCTCCTTTGGTGTTCCATGGGGTGTGGCTGGCTGGCTCTCCCACGCTCCTGCTGCAGGAATCTGCACATTTTGTCCGAGGGGGCAGTCAGGCTGGAAAGTCACAGGGATCAGAGAATTCACCCCCACCCTGCCCCTCCAGAAGCAGCCCCTGGCCAGTAATCTTTGAGAAAGGAGGGTAAGTACTCACCTTCCTTGGCCCTTGGGAGTGTTCCACACTGGGGATAAGCTGGGGTCCCCCCCACCCGGTGAGGTGCTTCTCAGCACGCCCTTCTTTATTTTTATAATTTTTTTTTTTTGAGACTGAGTTTCACTCTTGTTACCCAGGCTGGAGTACAATGGCGCGATCTCGGCTCACCGCAACCTCCGCCTCCTGGGCTCGGGCAATTCTGCCTCAGCCTCCTAAGTAGCTGGGATTACAGGCACGTGCCACCATGCCCAGCTAGTTTTCTGTATTTTTAGTAGAGACGGGGTTTCACCGTGTTGACCAGGATGGTCTCGATCTCTCGACCTCGTGATCCACCCGCCTCGGCTTCCCAAAGTGCTGGGATTACAGTCAGCACGCCCTTCTTAACTCCTTCCAGCCCTGAGCTCCCTTCCTGGGGTCCCTACCCTTCAAAACCACAAGTACTCCCGTCCCTGTCTAGGGTGGGCTTCAGGGGTATCTGTGCTGGGGGTTATTGGTGAGTGGTGGGAGGTGAAGATGGAAGGATAAGCAGGGCCCATTCAGGAGGACTTGGAGGATATGAAGGAGCTTGAGCTTTTCCTGGAGAAGCCGGGGTTGTGGAAAGGTTCGAATTTGAAAAATATCACTTGGCTTGTTTGGTGGACTGGAACAGGCAGGCTGGGGGCCAGGAGATAGCTGAAGGGGAGCCAGAGTGTGTCAGAAAACGGATGGGGGCGGGTTGCGGACAGTGAGGCTGAGGCTGAGGGGTCAGGGTGCAGTGGGTGCTGCCTGTTCAGGTGGGGCTGGGGACGGGCCAGGTCTCCGGCAAGAGTGACAGGGCAGTGCCATTCCCTGCTGTGGGTGCTGCCTTCCTAGACTCCCTTGCAGCTGAGAGTGGCCATGTGAGCCAGCTCTGGCTGATGAGATCTAAGCAGACATCTACTGGGGGAATTCTAGGAAGACTCTGAAGAGAGAGGCTATGTGAAAAGGAGTGCCCTTCCCACCCCCTTCCTGCTTCCTGCCTTTGAACACTAGTTGAATATTTGGAGTGGGGCAGGCATCTGGCACTATAAGCCCAAGGCCAGGAGAAGCCACCAGGGCCCAGCCTCAGGCTGGGGGACCCATGCCAGCAAGCACTGACCCACAGGGTCGTCCAGGTGATGTGTCTGAATGCCACACCACTGGAGAGACCAGGAGAGAGGCTGCTGAGGGTGGACGTGGACGGTGGCTAAGGCCATGGACGGGGTGAGTCTGGTCAGGGCGAGTGGCAGAGGAAGAAGGCCAGTGGATGCAGAGCTCCAGGAAAGGCCAGCCCTCGTGCAGCGGGAGGAGAAGGGAGCACCTCCCACAGCCAAGGGGGATGCACAGTGATCCTGCTCCTGATCAACACACCGTCTACTGAGCACCTTCTAAGCGTGAGTCACTGAGATCTGCACCCACTGTCTTGTTTATTTGGCCTCCACCACAGCCGTCCGAGCTAGGCACTGCTGCTGTGCCCACTGTACGGAAGAAAACACTGAGCCTCTGAGCAGGCGCCACCATGACTCAGAGCTTGAAGAGACTTTCTAAGGGGGCACCAGGGAGGTGGGGGTGCTGCCGAGCTGACCCTGGGACTGGGCAGGGTCAACAGACCTGGTGGTTGAGGTGGGGGAGGTGGGGCTCTCTGAGCACGCGGGACAGTATGAATGAAGGGGAGGGTGGCATCTGGCTGGGCTTCAGAATGCAAGAGGGGCCTGGGAAGTGCGAGGGGAGGAGGGCTTGGGTCTTGAATGGCAGTCTGTGGAGTCTGGTGTTCACCGGGAGAGCTTGGAGGGGGCAGTTTGGCCAGCGTGAGCTCGCCCTTGCCCTGCAGAGCAGGGAGTGCTGAGGATGGGGCTGCCCTGGAGGGGCCTGGTGCCACCCCGCTTTTCCTTCCCAGATGTCTCTGGAGGAGAGGCGAGTCCTCAGTTGGAGCCCTTGGCCCGTGGCCACTGCAAACCGTTGTCATTCTCGTTAGTAACTGCACTTAGACCCTTTGGTCCTTGCCGTTTCAGGTCAGTGGGGCTGCCTATGGCCCCAGTAGGGCAGCCTAGGACTCCAGGGCTCACCAGCCCTCCGAGTCTGCAGGCTGGAGCTGGGACATAGAGTGAGTCCGTGGGCCTGCAGGTCCAGGAGGGCTGATCTGCACAGTGTGGGTTCCAGGGGGCCCTGGCCTTCTAACCTGCCAGGGAAGACAGGAGTGGGGTTGAAGGGGTCACTGGGGGAGCCCGAGGTCGAGTGGGCTGGTCCACACTGGAGGCCAATGCTGGGATGTCTGCTCTCCTTCCATCTGCTGCTGGCTGCATGGGATCAGAAAGTCCTCTATCTGAGGAGGGTGGGGGCTGGTCCCAGGACAGGAGGGAGCTGTGGTGGGGCTGAGTCAGGGAGGGAGGGGAGCTCCAGCCCCACCCCAATCCCCCAGGGTGCGAGACCTTGGCAGGCCCTTCCCGCCCATCACCTCCTCATCTGCAAAGTGGGCACCCTGTACCCCATGGGTTCTGTTGTGGGAACAAAATGAGACGATTCCGATGAAGTCCCAGGCCCGTGGATTTCGCAAACAATTAGTTTCCAAAATCCATTTTAGTTCCTGTCGTACGGTGCCAACTTCATATTTTGCCAAGTTAAGAACATTGAAAACAAAAACAAAATGCCAGCTACCCTCTACTGGTACCGTCTCTCCACAAACGAATGGTCCTTGGACACAGAAAGGGTCGGAGCTCGTCTCAGGGTGATGGGTGCCCTGTAGGTAACCAGCAGGAGCAAGGGACACGCCTGATCTTGCCTTACCTTGTCCTTCAGCTCTGGGACCGGTTTGGGGGCCCCACATGGCCTGCAGCTCAGCGGCTGGTCTCTGCAGGGCTGGCGTTGTGGGGCCCACTCCTGCAGGCTGACCCAGGGCAGCCTAGGAGGGTCCCGGAGCACCTCAGAGGCCCTCGCTGGGGAGACTGAGATCCTGGGAGAGGCATCTCCTGCAGGGCTGCTGCGTGTGGTCCTCCTAGTCCATGCTGGCCCCAGCAAAGATCAAAGGCCCCCTCCCTCTGTGATCCAGGCTTAAACCCAGACTCCCACGGGGTGCGGGGTGCCGGGAGGGCACTCAGTGGCTGCTTCCACACTTCTCTGGACACTGAGCTCACCTCCTTTCTGGGGAGTGGTCTCTGATTGACAGGGTCCCTTGATCCATGTGATGAATCCAGATACCTTCCCAGGCCCGTCACATTCAACCCTCAGCAAAGGCGGCAGTTTGGAAGAACATTCTTGCTACATGGGGGCCGTCTAAGCGATGAGGAGTCCAACGTGCAAATGCCTGACAAGCAGGTGCTGTCGTTACCTTAGTGCCTTGCGGTCCTGGTGGCTCTCCTGGGTGAGAACCGAGCCCCAGAGAGGCGGAGTCCCTTGCTTGTGCTCACCCAGGAGGAGTATGGTAGAGCTGGGGTCCCAACACCATCTGCCCTGTGGGGTGACCAAGGCAGAGGATGGAAACTCAGGGTCACAGCCTTGACTGGCAGAACAACAGCTATGGACAGAGGCGGGGCATCCCTGCTTCATTTCGACGTCACGAACTCTGGGTGCTTCTTACTGGAGGCAGGGACTCCAGTATCCCAGCTGGACCTGGAAGGATAATCCAGGCAGGACCCCAGGCCTGGGGTCTGCATTACCGCTACCACACATTCTGGCACACACACACACAGACGCCTGAGACCAGGCTTCCCTGGGCATCGGGAAGATGTGTGAAGAAGGTCCTGCCTTCCCCCTGGGTCCGCCGACCTCGCTGAGCTGCAGGGGAGGGAAGGCCATCAATGGCCGGCCCGAGTCCCGGTCCCAGGTCCCCTATTTCCCCACTTTGTGACCTTGGGCCACCCCTGGCCCGAGCCTGGGCTTCCTGACCTGTGACTCCTGCACCAGTCGCAGGGCCTGGAGGGGAGGATGGCAGCGGCTCGGTGTGGCCGGGCTGAGCCCATGTGGTGGGCTTGGCCCTGCTGGGGTATGGGTGGCTCTCCTCCTGGCCTGTCCCCACTGCCTGGCCCATTCAGCCACTGCTGCCATGGACTCCAGCTGCCCCCCGGCGAGGACGCCCGCGAGATGTTCCTGTTCCCACACCACACCCGAGGAGCAGGAAGCCGGTCCCCCAGGAGCAGCCTCTTCCGAGGCCTTCATGAGTGGCAGGAATGTTTATGCAGCACACGCCACTGAAATTGGCCAAGGAGCTGCCCAGCTCAGGCAGTTTACTTTACACCTCAGCGAGTCAGGGGGAGAAACTCCAGCCACCGGGGGATTGTGGGGTGTGGGGTGAGCCAGGGCTAGGGCTGGGGGCGGTGAGAGCTGTGACATGACCGGTCTGTGTGGGGTGGGCAGTGGCTATCTTGGGCCAGGGAAGTTTGTAGGGTTTCCGGTGAAGGGTGGGCAGAGGGCACAGGGTCTTGATTCCCTGGGGGTCTGGCCAAGCCCCCCAACCCCACATACCTGTACTTTCCCCAGATCTGCATTTCTCGAGGCCCTGAAGCGGGACAGGACAGTCTCCACTAAGTTCCAGAGGACCCCAGGCTCTGGGTGTGTGTCTTGAAAGGCGCTGAGAGACCCCAATGCTTGCAGCCTCCCGTCCACAGATGGGAAAACTGAGACCCTCTGGATTGGTCCACAGCCTCTCTCTATGTGCCTGGTAGGGTCCTGGGTACTGAAAACCTAGGGGTGCTCCTGCCTTAAGTCTTGCTTGCACTCTGGTGGCAGAGACCCCCAGTGCTCCCAAGCTGTTCCTGGATGGGCATGCTGGGCACCCAGGCTGAGGCCTGCACTGGACCCCTGGGCACACGGCGGGAGGACCCCAGCCGGCCTCTCTGAGGGTTGGGGGTGGACGCCGCCCCAGGCTGAGCAAACGCAAACATGGACTGAGCCTCCGGCCCTCACATTAATTGCCCATTCACTGCTCACTCCCTGGGCGCCTGCTCCTGCCGGGCTGCCCATCAAGGGGGGCCCAGGACTTGCGGCTGGGGTTGAGGCAGCAGAAGGACTCTATGCAGAGGAGGCCCCTGCCTCCTGCAAGGCCAAGACGACCCACAGGCACGAGGATGCTGTGCTTCCTCCTCCTCTGCCAGATGGGGGTTCCGAGGCGTTCCTGCGCTCATTCTCCCGGCCACTGAGCCCTCAGAAAGGAGGCAGGGCAAGCGCGTGGCTGTCACCAACAGCTCCGGCAGGCAGACCCGTGGATGGGAAGGTTTTGGAGAGGGGCCTCTGACCAACGTCGTGGAAGGAAAGGAGATGGCACAGAGGGGGAGGCTGAGCTGCCGTGAAGTCTCACCAAGGCCTCCACAACCCCTTGGGGGCCCGGGAGCCGGGACGGCCCCGCAGAATGGTCCTAAGCACGGCTGGGGCGGGTGGCCTTTTTTTTTTTTTTTTTTTTGAGACCGGAGTTTCGCTCTTGTTACCCAGGCTGGAGTGCAATGGCGCGATCTCAGCTCACCGCAAGCTCCGCCTCCTGGGTTCAAGCAATTCTCCTGCCTCAGCCTCCTGAGTAGCTAGGATTACAGGCACCTGCCACCATGCCCAGCTAATTTTTTTTTTTTTTTGTATTTTTAGTAGAGACGGCGGGCGTGTGGCCTTTATGCCGCCACGCTGACCAGTCACTGGATGGGGGCTGCCCCCAGGAGGCGGCATGGCCCTGGGCAGCTTTCTTCAGCCAACTCAGCCCCAGAGGCCTGAGAGCGGGAGTGGAGGGCTGGCAGCCCTGGCCCCTCTGGCCCCTCTGGCCACCAGCACTCACCGCAAGCTGGCCCCGGCACCGCTCAGAACACCTCTTCACATGCCTTCCGGGAACACTTCCGCAGGATCTGGTGGCCTCTCTTCCTCCCAGGAGCACAGAAGAGGAAAGTGAATGGACAGAGTCTAGCCCTTCTGCTGCAGCTGGCCGAGGGCTGCGAGCGACGTCCACCACCTTCCTCCTCTGCTACGTTCCCTTCAGCCCCAGCCTGCACCTCTGCTCACCTCCGTGGCCTGCCTATGACGTGGCCGAATGGGAGAGAGCACGGCCCCGTTGCAAGACTGTAAATGTATACGATTGTCCACTCCAGGCCAGTGCAAGCTGCCTTCTGTCCTCTTTCTGGATAGTAATCAGAAAGAATGCAATGGCCCCATACCATGCACCCGAAGCCCTATGAATCTTTGCTAACAAGTCGTATCTGCCACAGAAATTGCAGCTGAGGCACCTACTTTGCTGAGTTTGTATTAATCTACTGCCATTGTTCAAGATCCCTCCGATTTTTTTCTGGAGCCAGGCCAGAAGTTAAACGGAGCTACACGGGGACCAGCATCCCTGCATCCTTCAGGTCTTTTGAGACGGCGTTCATTCGGGCCGTCCCCTGCTAGTGCTCTTGCTTTTACTTTACTCTCTTGACCCAGGTGGGGGAAGATTGTTTCAGAAGCAGGGAAATAACTATTGGGTAGGTCCACAGACCCAAGGGACCCACGGGGACCCCACCTAGGCTTCATAGGCCTCCTTCTAACAGGATCATTCAGCCTCTGGGGTCAGTGTCACTTCAAACTCTGTGTCCAGCAGTCTTCCAATGGTTGGGTATTCTCCCTTTCCCAGTGTAAAGATACTCAGATAAGTAGCCTCGGGTTCATCCGGGGAGGATCTGGGGAGCTATTACCACATACACACACCTTCCTTCTGGGACTGGCTGCTCCTTCGGTCAATGGCTCCTGGTCTAAAAACTGGCTCCAGATCAGAGACCGGGCCAACCGTTGTGACCTCTTACTGGGGCACTGTCTTCAGTATCCTGGTGGCCCGTCCTTGATTTCTTTTTATGGTGCAGACTGTGCTGGACTCTCATTGGCTGCCCATCAGCTTTGCCCAGGTTCTGTGACTGCTCGAACCATCTGCGTGCCGCTGGCCGCCAGTCTGACCTTGCTGCTCACTGCAGTGGTCCCCCCCAGGCTTCAGCGGGGAAGCACAGCCCCCTTGCCTCTCTTGCGTCAGGACCCTCTTAGCTTCCTTGCTGCCAGTGAGCCCGGTTCTGAAACGGTGTCTGCCCAGTCAGTCGCGGCTTCTGGGGGAGAGCCACCGCTGAGCTTCCCAGGGGCGCCGGTTCCTTCCTGGGGACTTTGGTAAATGATACATCTTCCAGGTCCCCCCATGGAAAGTCGCCGTCCGGCGGGCGTTTCGGCCTTCTGTGTTGTACCCACGATAGCACACCCACGTCTCTGAACCTTTTGCTCAATCCTCCCACCATCTGCCACAGCAATTCTGGCATCGACACCTCCCTTAGTGTGGGCTGCCACTTTCTCCGTGCTTCTCGGTGCCATTCTGCCAGTGTGTTTCTACCATCCCCCATGCTCCTCACCAGGGTGTTCTATCCCACACCCTGGGAAAGTGCTCCCAGAGCCAGAAACTCTCCCTCATCCAACTTTTCATCCCCCTCCCGTGGCCAGCGCCTTCAGAATCCAGTCCCGTGCCGGCCCGGTGTCACGCCGTCTGCACTCCGGCCCCCTCCCCTTTCCCCCGTGAGCCTGGGGGAGCTCTTTTGTGCCCTGACATCCAGGCCAGCAGCGTCGATGGAGGGGAACGTTGAAGGATTACCTGCTGTCCTGTAGGGAGGAGGATTCTGCAAGCAGGGACATTTGCCCTTCATAGGGACAAATGGGCGACTTTCGTAGGCTCCAGGAGTGCAGGGGCTTCTGGGAATTTGAGATCTGGGGGAGCACCAATTGGCAAGTGACTATCCCATGCGTTAGGGATGTAATGGTTCTCAGCCGTGGTCTTGACCTTGGCAGAGCGGACCTGCCTGGGGCTGAAGCTTCGCCTTTGGAACTTGACTTTGGTATGATTAAGGCCTGTGATCGGCAGCCTGTGGAGGAGACCTGGTGGCTTTCCCCACGTGTCCTCTCCTTGCTGGTTAATCACGTCCAGCCAAGGATGGACTGAGCTGTGCAATGGCCACTTTATTCCCCCCTCCCTACAGCTACTGTTTCCCCGTGTCCCCAAGCATCCCCAAATGCCGGCTGCAGCTCAGCGCCCCCACTCCCCTTCACCAGAACCCAGCCCCGTCTGCCCCGTGAGCATTTCGGTGACTGCATTTCAGCGATTCCTCCCACCTGGGCTTCCTGTGCTTCACCTGGAGCCAACAATGGGGGCCTCACAGCTGGCTGGGGGTGTGATCGACTCCCCAATCCCATTTCCGTGGTCGTTTGCTTGGACCACTCCTGGCACCCTGCGCCACAGGCCAGGTTTGGCGGGAAGCAGACTCCAGGGTGGTGATGGGCTTCAGGGCCGCCTGCCATCAATTTCCATGGTGGGGTCGGGCAGAGGGAGAAGGTGGGCCATGGTGCTGGCTCTGTGGGATCCTCAGATGACCCCACAGGGAGCTCTATAGCTGGAAAGGCTACCCAGAGTGACCCAGGCCAAGGTGGGGGGGCTGGGCCCTTGAGACCTCCCTGCTGGCGGACACTGGCTCTGGGCCACACTGGGAAGCGGCATCGTTTGGGTGAGGGAGCCGTCTTCAACCGAGTCACCTCCCAGAGAGGGCTGGCAGCAGAGAACTGCCTCTCAGCTCATACAGAGGTGGGGGAGGTCATCCTTTTCCCAGATGGGGAAGCTGCGTAGCTCCCACAGAATTCCACTCCACCGCCCCTAGGGCCCTGGACTCCACACTGGATGTCTCCATCACCCTGGTAGGTGCGGGAGAGTGAGAGCAGACGCGTGGGTCATTTTAGGGGCCAGGCTGGAGGGGTGAGTGTGCGCGTTGCACCGGGCAGCACTCAGCCAGCCACAGGGTGCTGTAAGGAAAACGGAGATGGTTTCATAAAAACCCAGCCAGTCCCTGCCATCCTGCTCCAGGATGGGCAAAACTGAGCTCGCCCCCATGGGCTGGTCTGCTCGGGCGTGAGCTAGAGGCAAGGCCGTGTGGATTCATGTTAACCTCAGACCCAGGCCTCCTGGGCACCCTCTTATCCCACATTCCAAGCTTTTCTTGAGACTCACTGCGTGCATGCCTCACTCTGCCTGAGTGCTCAGGATTCAGAGGGGAAGAGGTGCATTCCTGCCCTCAGTGGGCTCCCAGCCTGGCAGGGAGGTCGAAGGTCGACTCTCAACTAGAGAATTGTCACACCTAGGCATGGCCAGGCTGCTGCCAGAAGGCGGGTGGACAGGGAGGTGCAGCAAGAGGCCATCCTGCCTACCCCTGAGCATTTGCCCTACAGTCAGAGAGCAAGGAAATACAGAGGGAACAACATATGCGAAGGCTCAGAGGTAGGAAAATCATGGCATAGGGACTTCGAGGCTGGTGAAGGGCCAGGCAGAGATGGTAGGGGACATTCAGCTGTGAATCAGAAAGGATGCTCCTGGCTGCCCCTGGGCTGTCCTCTCTCCATACTGCCCTGTGCTCTGTGGCTACCACAGTGACCTTTCCAAGACATAAACCCCGACTGTGTCACCTCCTACTTGAAGCCCTCCAAGGCTCCTGCTGCTCTCCAGGTAAAGTCCGCTCTCTGTGAAGTACAGATGCCCCACCCTAGGCTGCTGAGTTTGCCTGTCCAGGCTTCCTCCAGCTATCCCACTGCTGGGGTCCTCCTGCTCTGCCTTCATTGTCGTCACAGCCTTGCTCACAAGCCATGTCTGCTCATACTGTTTGCCTTTGCACCTCTGTTCCTGCCCTCTGGGATTTCCTTCCCTCATTTATTTTCTGACTAACTCCTACTCAGGTAGGAGCCACCTCCTCCAGGAAGCCTTCCTGGATCCTGCACCTCTCTTCTGGTCCCTGTAGCACGGTACCTAGCCCTCTGTTATCCTGCAGGCTTGCCACTGTCTCTGGCCAGGACTGTCTCCTGCTCTGGGGGGAGGCTTCTTGAGCAAAGGTGAGGGCAAAGGCTGGATTCCTCTCCGGGGCTCCTGCCTCCTGCCCGCGGCACAGGGCTGTGCAGCTCACAGCCTGAATGGGAGGGAGACGAGGAGAGGACGCCCTTAAGCTTTGAAAAGACATTTTCCCAAGCAGCTGGCAAGGCCTCCACCCGCTCCGGGGGATTTTCCAATCTGCTCCAGAAAGGCCCCATTCTGAGTATATCAGGATCATTCCAGGACACGGCGAGGCCCACTTCCCTGGCCGTAGCCACCAGCAGAGCACGTCTGAAGTGCGATCCTCCTGCTCTTCCTCTTAATTGATCAGAAACAGCGTGATGGGAGATGAGGAAAGATTCGCCTTCTGGAGCCTTCCTCTCCCTGTCAGTCTCTGGCTTCCTCCAAGACCGCGTCCCAGAATACATGCCGTCCTTGCATGGCATGGGGAGGAGCCCTGGCCCTGGTGCCCAGAATCCCAAGAGTTGCGGCGTCTGAGAGGGGCTGGGGACGGCTACATCCCAGGGCAGTTGCTCTTCCTGCTCCGTGGGGGTGCTGGACCTGTGTGTCCATGGGGAGTTGACCACCGAGGGGCTGGGGTGGGCGGGGGCAGGGTGGAGAGGGACTCGGTCGGCCGTGGATGCAGCCGGTGCCAACGTGAGGGGCATCTCCTGGGATTTCCAGAGACCAAGCGGAAACTCTTTGCAAAAGGGGTTTGTTCCTGCTCTGCCTGGCACTGGCTCCGATCTTCTGGGAGTTGTTTTGCTCTTGGTAATTGGTGAGGAGTCTGCTTCTAAAAGTCTGCCCAGAACCCCAAAGTGGAAGCAGGCGGAGGGCCAGTGTGAACAGAGGATCTTCTTTCTCAACACATTTTTAGAGAAGCATGTTTGGGTCTGCTCTTTGGACCTGGTGAGTTTGGAACTTGAAGTCGTTTGAGCAGGGCTAGGCAGGGGCTCGCCTTTGCCCTGTGGGCCTAATTTGTCCTGGGGCCACTGACCAGCATGCCAGTCGCAGGCTCTTCTTGTCTGTGCACAAGGCCAGCCCCGCTGGGTCACTGGCTTGGCGGGGTCCTGGTGCTGAGTGGAGGAGGAAGGGACGGCCTGGGCTCTCCTGCTGTCTGTGGCATCCAGCCCCCTTTGCGAAGGGCCCCGTCTGTAGAAGCACACACACTGCCTGGCCGGCCCAGCTCTGCCTCTGATCTGAGCTCAGCTGGTTCCTGCTTTGCCCAGATAACCACCATCCAGCCAGACTGCTGGGCAAGGTGGAGCTGCTTTTCACAGGAGAGAGGGAGATGAGGCCCCCAGCGGGCCCTGTCACATGGCAGTGGGTATGGCCTGGGCAGCAAGGTCCCAGGAGAACAGTTTCCTGAGCCTCTGGCAGCAGCGCAGGCCATGACCTCTTCCTTCCGGGTGATGGCATCTAGTTCTTTGGCCTGCTGGGCCTCAGTTTCCACATCTGTCAAGTGGGGAGAAGATGGGACCCATCGTTCCTTAAAGTTTGGTCCTGCTCCACAATTTTGTCATGGGGTTCTCTCTGCCTCAGTTTCCTACCTGTAAAAGGAGATCATTTGGGAAGCCGCTTCAGAAAAGAAGTGTGACATTTTATTGGCAGATCCCAGGAGCTTGGAGAGGAACAAAGCAGAAATGGTGAAAAAGAAGCAGCAGGGTTCCTTCCAGCCCTCCTCCCAGGAGCGAGGCCCACCCAGCGTGGCCGCTGCACCCGCCACGGTTGTATCACCACTGCTCACTTGGAGACAGAGCCCGGGAGCAGTGGGTGTCCCCAGCCCCAGGGTAAGCTGGAACCCTCTCCTGGGTGCCGGTGGCAGCCTCTGTGCTGAGCTGTTTACCACCCCCTGCCCTCCCCCGCCCCCAGATGGGCGGGGCCTGTCTCTGGAGCCTCTTTCCCTGCTAGATGCTCCCAGAAGCCTGGATCTCACCAGGGGTGGGTGGACTGGCCACACTCTGGCTCTGCCTATGCTCATGTTTGGCATGGGAGGCTTGGCAGCTCATGGTTCGTGATGTGTTCCAGAGCCTCGCTGAATATATCACAACCCTGGCCAGAATGGGGCCGGCTGAGCGCGGGCGTCCGGCGACTGTAGGGGGGTGCAGCCCTGGGGTCTCGGCTCTCCTCCATCTTCAGCAACAGTGACGGTGGTGACCCGGGTTGAGCCCAGACCTCGCAAACCAATCAGCTGCCAGCTCTGCCAAGGGCTGTCTACGGGTCACCCTCCTCCATCCCCAAGCCTGCTGTGGAGGGAGATGAGTGACTGGGGCCTGGGGACCTTCAGGAGCCTGCTCGGGTCATCCTGCCTGTGAGAGACGGAGCTGGGAAGCCACCAACTGAGCTGGTTGCCCTCCCCCTCCTGAGTTCCCAAAGTAAGGTGGGCTCCGTGGGTGCCGAGGCCACCGTGAGGTGCGTGGATGGGCCTTTTGCATAGTTACGTGTGTGCTTTCATGTGTATTAGAAAGAAACAGCCTAGCAAATCTGATTTCACTGAGAATATTGCCTAGAAAAAGGCCAAGGTTTAGAAAGTGGTGCTATTTAGGATTGAGTCTAAGAGAAATCTGAAGTAAAAAGTGCTCTAGAGTGGAGGGTGGCCGAAAATCAGTCAAGCCCTGTACGAGGCCAGCTGTGTCGGCCCCGGCCTCCTGCACCCTCGGGCTCCGCCGGGGCCCACATGTCCCTGCACCTCCTCTCTCAACACTCCCTTCCGTCGCTCTCCACGCCCCATTCTGTCTTGGGAAAACTCTCCAAGGGGTGATGTGCACGGAATCGCCCCGCTCAGTGGAAGCCCCTGCAGCCAGACCCCGGCTCCCTCCTCCCCGTGTGGCCTCTCCTGAAGGAGATACAGCATCACTTCTTGGCTGTCTTGCTCAGGAGGTGGCTTGCTCTTGGGACTTCTGGTTCTTGCACTTGTGTGGCCTCCCTTTCCCTCTCTGGCTGCTCCCACAGGCTCCTCTGAGGCCCCCCGGCCTTCTAGCAACCTCTAAACATGGGTGCGGTGAGAGCCCCAGACACGCCCTCTGCTGCACTCTTACTCTCAGCCGATTCACTTGCCCCCTTGGCATTCACTGCCAACTACAGGCTGAGCGTTCCCCCAGATCCCCACACCATCTTCTGAAACCCACCTGCCTCCCTGTTCTCTCCCCTGGTGACCTCCCAGCATCTTAGACTGAGCTCGCCCGGGCTGAGAGCTGGCCCGCCTGCCCCAGCTGGCCCTCCAGTAGCATTCTCTGCAGCCAAATCAACGCGTCCACTCAGCCCCAAGCAAAAGGTGGGGCTCAGCTCCAGGGTCTTCCTCACCCCTCTCTGCATCCTTCTCCAGAACATGTCTGGGATCTCTC
This sequence comes from Saimiri boliviensis, assembly GCF_048565385.1. NCBI lineage: Eukaryota > Metazoa > Chordata > Mammalia > Primates > Cebidae > Saimiri > Saimiri boliviensis. The sequence continues at coordinate 128,539,346 of NC_133450.1, read as the reverse complement.
TACCTCTCTCCGTCTCTGACACCACCCAGCTCTAAGCGCTATCGTCCCTCACTCTTCAGAGGCCCAACTGTCTCCTTCGATCCACTTGGGTACAGAGGCCAGCGTTCCTTCGAGAGACACACATCAGACCCCATCACTGCCCTGCACAATGCCCCCATCCCCCGGGATGCAGTCCGGCCTCCTCTGCTGGGCCAGCAAGGCTGCCCTGCTTGGCCTCCTGGCGCAGAACCACAGAGAGCGCTGAGCCCCATCGATTGCCAGGCGTGTGACCTAGGTTGAGTGTTCATGTCCCTAGCCCTTGGAGATGGGATGCGCCGTCCAGGGCTCCGGCACAGTGGCCCAGCTTCAGCAGCCCGGCTCCTTCCCTCCTGTGGCCCTGCAGCTCTCAGGGTGACTTCCGCCACTGGACCTGAGACACTGTTCCAGCTCCTACTGTCCCTGGGCGCGGAGAGAGCACAGCAGGGGCACTGGGCATGGTACTCTGCTCATATCTGGTGCACAAATGTCACCATGTGGTCACACCTGGCTGCCCAGGTGGCAGGGAGAGAGGATCTTGGCTGGGCAGGCATGGGCTCGGCCAACTCATGTTGGAAGAAGGAGATAAAAGAGCAAAAGGCTGGCCAGAATTCCTCTGTGGGAAAGAAATTGCCTCTGCCCTGAGGAATCTCCCTGAGCCCCAGTGCCCGTCTACGAAGTGGACAGATCCTCTTGGTAAGGTGGTATGAGGATCCAACCAGGGGGCAGACAGGGAGTGCCTGGCAGGTAATCGGGTGCCTATCCATACATGACTCTCCTCCTTCCTGTCCCTGATGCAGCCACCTCGGGGATGGCATCTGTGGCTTATGTATCCTGGGCGTGGCTTCAGATCAGCACTTAGTAGGGCTGGGCAAAGGTGGCCTCTGGGCATCCCCCTCATTGCCTTTTCTGCGCCAGGGCATCGGCACACAAGGAGCTTGGGGGCCTCGGGAGACGAGGCTGGCAGGGGTAGGCGCAGTTGGTGCGTGGCAAACCGAACCTGTCAATTCCAGAAGCTTTTGGCACATTGTTGAAGCGACTAGATGACTTTGAGAAGTGTCTGCATGTTTTTTCCCCAAGTGCAGTTATTTTTGCTGCTGTGAAATGTTCTGAAATCTGACAGTTTTGTTTTGAGTCTTAGCCCGATGGGAAGACGGAAAGGAACACTGCCTCCCAGTTCTGTGGCACCCGCTTCTCAGGGTCTCCTGAGGACACCCAGATCCTCGTAGAGGTGGCCAAGGAGAAGCCAGGGGACCAAGGTTTCCAGGAGGGAGTGTGGAGTGGGCTAGCCCCGGGAGGCCCTGGATTCCCTGGGACCACGAGACCCGAGCACCTACTGCGTGCCAGGTCCTCCTCCACTGAGCCTGTACTGAGTACCCGTTACATTCATTTGTCAGACATAGGCTATGCACCTGCTACATGCCAGGCTCCTGTCCACAGAGGATTTATTGAGCACCTGCTATGTTCTTTCATTGGATACAGACCGTGCACCTACTTCATGCCAAGCCCTCGGCCACCAGGCATTTACTAAGCACCTACTGCTCATCGCAGGGCTGTTGGAGGGCTCTCAGCAGAGGAGTGACCAGGTCACTTTGCTATGTTTCGTGGCAGGGAGGCAGGCGGGGAGGCTACTGAAGGAACAGAGACCCCGGAAGATAGAACCACGACTCTGACACAGCTCCTGCCCCAGGAGGGGATGGTGCTGGGGTGCAGCTGAAGATGGGGAGATTCGAGTGGCCCTACTGTGAGACCCCGCTAGGGGACTGCACGTGGTCGGCCCTGCCTTGCTGCTGTACCATCACCTGCCTGGCTCCTCATCCCCTTCCCAATGCCATGGCTCTCCAGGGCTTTGCTGGAGACCTCTCCGCTTCCCATCCATGCCTAGATACCTCTGTCTAGCTGATGTCTTCACAGGTGCCTGAGCCTCTGTGGCTCCACACTACTGTCTCCAGGCCCCTCTCCTGTGGTCAACTTACCTGGCCTTGGACACCTCTGGCATCTCGGACTTTGGATGTCCCTGATAAGCTTTTCTTATTCCCCTCCATAGCTGCCGGGTTCTGCTTGGGTCCCCCCTTCAGGCCTCTCCCTGCTGCTTCTAGACAGCAGTATCTCAGATGCTCTCTGACTCTGGATTCCTGGGACCCTGAGCACACAGCTGTGGTGGCAGCCGGCTGAGTGCCAGGCCCTGTGCCAAGTGCCTGGCCCGCATCACCTTGTTTCATTCCAACCACCATCCCTTAAAAGGCAGCAACGGCCGTGAGCTCCCTTTCTATGGATGAAGAAAGTGAGGCACAGATGAATCAATTATCTGAGGATCCCAGCTTGTCTGGTATTTTTGTGAAAAAACACAGATGAATCAATTATCTGAGGATTCCAGCTTGTCCGGTATCTTGTGAAAAAACCAAACCCCAAAAGCAAGTCATCTACCTAGCAGGTAGGAGCTGGGGGAGTCGGGCTCCAGCAGCAGAAACTTCATCTGTGTGTAAACCTGTGTCAGTTTCACAGAGCGCCTCCTGCATCGCTATGGAGACTGGCGACGCAGCCTTGTCCTCCGCGAGGCAGACATAAGGAGTGGCAGAAATCACACGACAGTTTATTCCTGGTTAAAGATATACAAAACCCAAAAAACCCTCAAACCACGCAGGGTCCCCCCGCCCTCCCCAGCCTGCGCTTCAGGACCCACACGTAGCACACACTGTTACCATATCGGTTAGATCATAGGGCCGGCCGCTGTAACAGAGATCCCAGTGCGACGCTGAGCATCACAAGGACGGGTCTCTTCTTTCTTCTGACATGAGTCTCCCAGGGCTGAGGCAGCAGCTGCTTGGAGTCTGGGACTCAGGCTCCTTTGATCACAGCTCTGCTGCTCTGGTGCACCGCCCAGGCTCCGTGTGCCTTCAGACCCACTGCGCGGCCAGCAGAAAAGGGAGAAGAGAGCTTGGGGTCTCAGGCCCACCTCAGTGGGGCCGTGCCCTGGCATACACACAGACCCTCCCTTCGCGGCTCTGAATACACTCAGCTCCTTCACATGGGGTTGACCCTGCAGTCCCCTCCCTGTGTCCAGCGCTGAGTCTAGGATCTGTGGGGACGTGCAGTCCCCTCCTCCTGGCTGGAGGCATCGGCTCAGGAGCAGCAAGCTATAAACTCCAAACATAAAAGGCAGTGGCCTGCAGTCCCTCCTCATAGACAATGCGGGGGTAGGAGCAGCCCGATTGCTACAGAAACAGGCCCTGGAAGACAGCGGAAGTGCCAAGGCCACAGTCACCCGCCACGGCCATGACCGTACCCAGCTGGGCAGGCATCAGCTGCTCAACCTCCATCACGCATTTCTGGCTTATGTGGGCTTGGGGAGTCCAGGGATTTTTTAAGAGGGGGAATGTTAAAAACAAAAAAAACAAAAAAACCCATGCTTTTGAAAGCCACACTTGTGGTTTATTAGGCCATAGGATGTCCTCTAAACGGTCCTAGGTTCCTGGTCTATTTGCACCTGGTCAGTTCCATGTCACGTGTGGCGTCGCCTAAATATCTTGTCGAGAGCTGGCTTTTTATGCATAAAAAGTCTCTGTTTTTTATTTCCAAGCCTCTGTTCTTGGTCCATCTTCTTCTTGCCCATTTAACGCTAACTCCTGGGAAGCAAGCTGAACCAGCAGGCTTAGGTGGGAAGGCAGCAGCACCTTCTGGAGACGCAGGCCCCCGGGCCGGCTGCCCTTGCCCCGCTAAGAGCCGTGCGTGGAGGCGCTGCAGGGTGGAGGCGCGTGCAGGGTGGAGGCGCGTGCAGGGTGGAGCCTGCCTCTTAGTTCCTGCAGAGCCATCTTTGTAGCTCTCCTGCATCACTTCCTGAAAGCAGCAAGTAGCAGCCAACACACACCTACGTCTGAGTTTTCAAAACCGGTTCTAGAGTTCCAGGGTTGTCAGGAAGTGGTCTGACTTCTGAGCACCCCAGGGAATGTTTTTACGAAAGGATTTCCACAATGCAACAAGGTGCCTCACAAAATCCGTGTCTGGGACTACTGAGGCCCTGGACTATGGAGTCCGGATGGTGGAGTTCTGGTTTGGTTGAGGTGAAATCTGTAATAGCCTAGAGAGCTTGGCCGCAGAGCAAAGACGCCCCCCCGGCCAGTGGTTTACACATGGTGGAAGTGTATTCCTTTCTCATGTAGCAGTAGAAACACAAGGAGTTCAGGATGATGCAGCAACACCAAGACCATGGGAGCCTGGAAGCTGTCTAGCCTGCTGCTCCGCTCGCCTCAGCAAGGAACTTTGAGCTCGTGGCTTAAGGCGGCTGCTGCAGCTCCCTCCATCCCATGTGCATTCCAGCAGGGCCACGCTGAGAAAAGGCAGTGGAGGCAATGCCCCTGCCCCTTCCTTTTAGGTTCAGGGCCCAGAATGTGCACATGCTGGTCCACCCATATCCCATGGTGATGAGGGATCTAGGGCTCAGGGAAGCCACTCGAGTGTGAGTTCCTGTGTGCCCATGTGCATGGCCTTCGGGAGTGGGTGCTGCTATTTGGACACTAAATGTGCTACTCCGGCCCAAGGCCACGTGGCTTCAGAAGGTTGGAGCTGGGCTCCATCCCAGGTCTGCTGCCGCCCCTGTCCTGCCCAGTATTTTATTTTTTTCACCAAGCAGCTCCCTGGGAAAGAAGCAGGTCTGCAGAGGGAGGTGAGGACTTCATTCTAACTGTGAAATGCCCGAACTCAGAACTGGGAACCCAGAGCTGGAATCGAGCTGCTGACCTGCCCTGGGGCATCCACCTCGAGGGCCAGGATGCCTGCATCAGAGCAGCTGGGCCTGACCCTGGATGCCAGGCCACCCTTGGTGAGACTGACAAGCCCCCCGGCTGTCCTTGTGGGGTCCCTGAGCCTTCACCTTCCTGCCCTGTCTGGCCCGGACGTTTACTGATGTGTGGGCCCCAGCGTTTTTACCTCTAACACGGGATGAGTCGTTTTGTCTCAGGTTGCTTTGAGAAATCAAGATGGGATTGTGGACGTGAACAGGCGTGAGCTGGAAGCTGCTCACCAGGCGTGTGTGTGCTGTGCTCAGCTGAACCGGGGTCCACGGATCGTGCATGCGAAGAAGATCCTGCATCCTCCGAGGGGACCAGGCTTGCCACAGAGGTCCTCATAAGGAAAGAGAGAGGCAGGGAAGCCAGAGAGCAGGCGACATGCCTGTAGATGTGCAGAGGTGGCAGTGATGTGCTCTGAAGATGGAGGAAGGGGCCATGAGCCAAGGAATGCAGGCACCTCTGGAGCTGGAGAAGGCAAGGAGATGAACTTTGCCCTAGTACCTCCAGAAGTGACCAACCCAGCTCACACTTTGATTTTAGCCCACTGAGGCCATCTTGGTCTCCTCACTTCCAGAACTGGGAGATCTTAAATGTATGTTGTTTTAAGCAATGAAGTTTTTAGTGATTTGTTATGACAGCAGCAGGAGACTCCTTTGTGCAGGGCAGAGCGGGGGTGGGGAGGGGTGAGCAGGCTGCGATGGAGAAGGTTCGAGGGCCGAGGTGGGAAGGAAACCCACGAGGAAAGGCCCAGGAGGGTGCAGGCTCTTTGCTGGATGGTAAATAGCCTCTCGGACCAGCGTGTGGGCGCGCAGGGAGGGACTGGAGGATGAGGCTGGCCAGGAAGGCTGGGGCGTGCTGATGGGGCCCGGAACACCTTCTTGAGGGCCTTGAACATAATCTGGAAGGCCAGGGAGCCCCTGAGAGTTACTGAGCAAGAGAGACTTAATAGGAGGACGGTGCTGAGGCCCACGGGCCTGCAAATGACAGGGCCTCTGAAAGCAACAGGGAAATATAGCTTTACCCATCGTCAGTGCCTGCGGCCGCAGCACTGTGCAAAGTTCTCCCTGGATCACGCTCCCTGTCAAGATGTATCCGTGTGTGCAAGGCTGTGGAACGAACCTTGGATCTGCAAGCCCAGGGCGCCAAGCAGCAATGGGAAACCAAAGGGAAAGAAATGAAACTTTTACTAAAAAAATGCTTTCCGAGACATGCCGCAAGTCTTCGTCCAGTTCTCTCTGATTTTTATTGGGTCAAAGGTGCAAGACTCTTTGAAAACTAACTTGGGAATGGGTTGCTGGGAATTTTAAAGCATGTCTCAGCCAAGATGCACAATAAAAAGAAATGTGTGACCAAGAAAGAGGCACATTCAAAATTGCATGTTTTTCGTCTTCAGCATTCACGGAAACATGCCCATTAGCGGGGGTGGGAGAGGTGGGGGCGGGGAGGCACGGGGGAGAACAGCGGGGGCTCTTCGGAAGGGGGTTTCTACAGGCTGCAAAGACACTACCCTGGAAAGCCATGTGTAGACATGTGCCTCCAACTGCCCCACTGAGAGTTTCAGATCCTGCAGGGGAGAGGAGGGAGAGAGAGAGAGAGAGAGAGAGAAAGAGAGAGAGAGAGAGAGAGAAATCGGAATATTGCCAGGATGGTATTTGAATAAACAGTGTGGACAGCTGCTCCTCCCTGCCGGAGCCAGAGAAATTCTGTTGTTGTTCATGAAGAAAATGCATTTGACGAGGCACCGTTTAGCTAGCGGCTGAGCTGCCCTTGCTAGAGGACTCCAGGGGCCTTTGAACTTCACCTTGAGCACTCTGCTTTTAGCTGACCGCTCTCCCTCTGTAGTCTGAGGAGGCTGGACAGCTTCAGCTCCCCTGCATTTGGGGTTCTTTATTTCCCCTTCTCAGAGAAAGTGCTAATTGTTCATGGGAGTGACCAGCGGTTCCCCTTGGAGCCGCTGCCTGGCTGGTATCCTAGGTGAGGATGTGTGAGGTGGGAGGATCTGATGGCCCCTGAATGTGGCACTAGGGGGTGGCTGATGGGGGGATGCAAGACACACAGCCCCCTGGAGTCCTGGGCGGGTATTTGGAAGACTGGGGTCTCTGGTCTGGGTCACAAAAATCAGAGCTGCATGAAAGGTCCCCAAATGCTGCAAGAATCAGGTTCCCTCCTTCGGAGTGATCTGAAGTGTGAGAGCCCGGTCTCTCCGTCGGCACAGTGCCTGGGGATTAATTAGTTTAATTGGTCCCTGCGTGAGGCCAAATAGTCAGTGTCAAAAGAGAAAAGCAAAGGATACTTTCCCATTTGGGAAGACAAAAACTGCTAATGGCTGAGGGGGGTAATGATAACAAAAAGCCTTTCTGGAGTTGACTGGAATGGCCTGGGAAGGCAGCTGGACCCTGTCTTGGACCTCCGCCGCATACCAAGCAGAAGCATGGAGCCGCTGGGAAGGACGGCTGAGCTCCCGAAGTCCCCGCCGGGAATGGGTGCTAGCCACGGAGCCACACCGGCTCTGCGGAAGCACCCCGGGCCATTAGAGTGGGTCATCAGTGGGTTCTGCCCTCCCTGATCAGGAACACCCCCAACCTCATCTGCAGGAGGAAGCAAACGGGGCCCCGGGGCCCAGCCTGTCCTGGATGGACAGGGCCGGGGCCCAGCCTGATCTCCTATTTGCTGGCGTTACTTGTGCTGGGGCTGGGGCCTGATGGGCTGTCTGTAGTTAAGATGCAGGGGCACAAGTCCAGTGAGACGGAGGAGGGGCCAGACTCCACGGGGGGAAGGTCTGGCCAGCTGCAGGACCCTGGCTAGTCACGTGGACGCTGGTGCACCCACCGTCTGATGTGTAAATCAGTACCCGTTCACCCCGAAGCCTCTGCGTGCTGTTGTTATGCTGATGCTCTTGGAGGCCCTTTGTCACAACAGTCAAGGGCGGCATGTGTGGGGGACGGTGTGGGGTCCCAGCAGAGCTGTGCCTACTGACTGAATTGCAGGGAGGTGTGAGGAGTGGTCCTGGTGCATTGTCTGAATTAAGGAGGGTTGACAATGCAGGGTTCGAAAAAGTGTTTGTGGAACAAAACACACAATTACTTTAAAAACCCAATGGGTGGAAAATATTTATCTTTGCTGCTTTACAAACAGTGGCCTCTGGCCAGATGAAGTGGGGCCAGGTACACAGTGACTGTGGCCCGTAGAGCTCGGAGGGTGAAAGAGAAAGGCGGTTCCTCTGTGAACCCTCCTTCTGCAGAACCGCCTCGGAGAGTCAGGGCCCAGGACTCACCTTTTGGGCTGTTCTGGTTGACACACACACATACACACACACACACACACACACACACACACACACACACAAATTGTGGCAAAATATACATGACAGTTATTATTTTAACCTTTTTCATTTTTATTTTGGAAACAGGGTTTCACTCTGTTAACCAGGCTGGAGTGCACTGGTACGATCATGGCTCCTGAGCTTAGGTGACCCTCCAAACACCTGAGCTTCCCAAATAGCTGAGACCACAGGTGTGCACCACCATGCCCACATTCCCATCTCTACAAAAAGCTAACCAGATTGGGTTAGCTAAATTTTGAAATTTTTTGTAGAGATGGGAATGTGTGCAACCATCCCCACTATCGACTTCCAGAACTTTCCATCTTCCCAAACTGAAACTCAGTGCAATTAACCAACTGCCCACTACTGCCTCCCCTGCCTGCCCCTGGTAACCTCGGCTTTACTTTCTGTATCTATGAATTTGACTATTCGAGGTCCCTCGTATAAATGGAATTGGACAGTATTTGTCGTTTTTTGATTGGGTTATTTAAACTTGATTGGGTTAGCTAAATTTTTTAATGTTTTTATAGAGATGGGGTTTTGCTGTGTTGTCCAGGCTGGTCTTGAACTCCTGGGTTCAAGCAACTCTTTCGCCTTGGCCTCTCAAAGAGCTGGAATTACAGGCATGAGCCATGGCGCCCAGCCCCATTTTCACATTGGTAAGTGTGGCACTGGGTACGCTCATATTGTTGTACAACCATCACATCATCTGACTCCAGAACGTTTTGTCTTGCCAAACAGAAGATCTGCCCATCAAACAATGATTCCCATTTCCTGTTTCCCACCAGGCTCCATGAATTTGATGACCCCCTCAGGCACCTCGTATAAGTGGGAGCTACAGGATTGGTCTATTTGTGTCTGGCTTATTTCACTCGGCATAACATCCTCAGGGTTCTTCCATGTTGTAGCAAGTGTCGGAATTTCCTTCTTGTTAAGGGCTGAATAGTATTCTGGGAGGCCTTTGGTTTAATTGTGTGGAGTGATTGCAGTGGGGAATTCAGAGAATGAGGGGTTGGCCCCCCCCCCAGCGCCCCTCCCCACAGCCTTTCCTGCGGGGGGCTTGATGGAGTGATGGATCAGGTCTGCCCGGGACTGAGGAGCACTTAGAATTTCAGTAGCTGGAAACTGAATTCCTCAGGGCCAGAATCAGGGCAAGGGGAGCGAGGCACTTGCCTTGGGCCCAAAAACTAAACCCAGTAATCTAGAAAAATCATAGGTTACTGCAATACTTAAGAATCAAAATCCAGAATGACCCACACATCAAAATTTTAAATAAAGACAGAATCAGTGTCAGTGGGTTTTCCCCTTGGTCTCAGGCTCCCGTATGGCTTGGCATGGAGCTGGTCTTGCCTTTATCTAAAATTTCCATTTTTTTCGTCATGGGTTTTTTGCATTACCTTTGTATTAAATTGTGGTGAATCATACATGACATTAAATTCAACTTTAACCATTTTTAGGTATGCATTAAGAACGTTCACGATGTGTGCAACCATCTCCACTATCCATTTCCAGAACTTTCCATCTCCCCAAACTGAAACTCAGTGCAATTAACCAACTGCCCACTACTGCCTCCCCTGCCTTCCCCTGGTGACCTCGGCTTTACTTTCTGTCTCTATGAATTTGACTATTTGAGGTCCTCATATACATGGAATTGGACAGTATTCATCATTTTTTAAATTTGATTATTTCACGGAGCATAATTTCCTCAGGACTTATCCATGTTGCTGTGCATATCATCATTTCACTTCCTTTTAGGGCTGAATAATACTCCACATGTGAGTAAACTACGTTTTCTTTATTGGGTTCGTGTCCACTTTTTGAGTATGATGAAGAACGCTGCGATGAACCTGAGAATGCAGGCATTCATTTGCGTCCCTGATCTTTTCTTCTGGGTGTTGGGAATTGCTGGATGACAAGGTGATTCCGTGTTTGTTTGTTTGTTTTCAGATGGACTATTGCCCTGTTCCCCGAGCTGGAGTGCACTGCTGCTGTCTCGGCTCACTGCAGCCTCTGCCTCCTAGTTTCAAGCAATTCTGCCTCAGCCTCCCAAATAGCTGGGATTACAGGTGTGTACCATCATGCCTGGCTAATTTTTGTATTTTTAGTAGAGACGGTGTTTCACCATGCAACTTTTTCATGAACCACCAAACTGATTTCCACCGTGCTTGCGCCATTTCACTTTCTCGTCTGTAATGGATGAGAGGGTCCTGTGTCTCCACATCCTGCCCACACCTCCTTCTCTGTGTGTATTTACTTCTTTATGACAGCCATGAGGAATGAGTATGAAGTGGTATCTTTGGTTTTGATGTGCATTTCCCTAAGGACTAATGATATTGAATACCTTTTCGTGGGTTTCCTGGCCATGCGTACGACATTTTTGGAGAGGTGTCTGTTAAGGCCTTTGCCCATTTTTGAATTAAGCTGCTAATTTTTTCTTGTTGAATTACATTTGTGTCAAATAAAATGTTTAATTTTTTTTTTTTTTGGGACGGAGTTTCACTCTTGTTACCCAGGCTGGAGTGCAATGGCGCAATCTCGGCTCACCGCAACCTCCACCTCCTGGGTTCAGGTGATTCTCCTGCCTCAGCCTCCTGAGTAGCTGGGATTACAGGCACGAGCCACCATGCCCAGCTAATTTTTTGTATTTTTAGTAGAGACGGGTTTCACCATGTTGACCAGGATGGTCTCGATCTCTTGACCTCGTGATCCACCCGCCTCAGCCTCCCAAAGTGCTGGGATTACAGGCATGAGGCACCGCACCCAGCCTTAAATGTATTTTTTAGAGCAGTTTTAGGTTCATAGCAAAATTAAGAGGAAGGGACAGAGATTGCCCATAGATGCCCACCCCAACACCTGCACAGTCCCCCCATTACCAATGCCCCAGCTGGAGGGGTGCGCTTACTGCACTCAGCAAGCCCGTACTGACACCGCGTGATCACCTGGAGCCCCAGGGTCACTGCAGAGCCCATTCTTGCTGCTGTGCATTCCATGGGCTTGGACATGTATCCCAGCAGGTATCCTTCGTTTTCACATTACTTTTGATTTTTAAAAATATCAGTTAAAATGCGACATTTTCATCACTGAGAATTTTTTTCAGCCCCCTCTTAAATTTTGTGAGTCCCGGCCCTGTTCTTCGTGGGGAGGAAAATTTCTGGGTAAGCCGCTTGGGGAGGGTAAGGTGATCCCCTCAGCATGGGGTCCTGGAAGGACAGGGTGGGGCTGGGAAGGTCGGGGCCACAGAGTCCTCAGGGCTGTGATGCTGAGCCTTTCCTGCAGTCTTCAGTGCGGGCTGTGCTGCAATGTGGGCCTTCTGAGAGGCTTCTCAAGGAAAGGAAAGAAAGGATTTGAGTTCCATGTGGGGCCAAAGCCTGGAAGATTTAGAGGGACCACTGTGAATGGGGCACTGAGGCTGCTGAGGATGCCCGGGAGACCTTGGGAGCTTCCCAGGGAGGCTGGGGTATGGGTCAGGCCCAGCCAGATACTCTGGGGAGGGAGGCTGGGCAGCAAGGTGGCCCCGCCCCTGCCTGCTGGCTTTGGGTGGCTACAGCATCCTGGGCTGGTGGGTCTTCTTGAGAGTCCTTAGCCTCAGGCTCCAACGCCTCCGCCTTCCCTTCCTGTCCAGGGCAGCAGGTGGCTCACCCACCGTTTGGCAATGCCCGGAGGAGGTGGCATGCTTTCTTACTCTCCACGGAGCTGGGAATCTCAGGCTCCTGCAGGAACCGAGCACCATTAACACAGAGCTCTCACCAGCCGCTGGCGAGGTCCGGTTTGTTCAGGCTCTCAGACAGCATTTTAAGCGGTTGCCGGGTCATTCATAATACCTCAGCTGTCTCTCATTCTCAAAGAAAGAAGTACCTTTTCCCAGAGGCCCACGGCCTCCCAAGGCACAGGAGGGCACGTGCTAACTGTGAAGCCCGTTGATTAGAGCCACGGCCACAGGCATTCACACTGGTTGCTAGCTGTCCATCCAGCACCTGTGGAGATGTGGCACCTCCAGGGAGGGAAGCCGGGCCCACGCTGCATGCCTCACTCCTCGTCGGGTGACTGCACTGTGTCCGTGTCACCTTACGGGAGTAAGCGTGCTCTAAGCCTTTGTCTCTCTCCTGGAAGGATCCCAGCTCCACTTCCTTCTGGCAGGCCCTAATCATTGCATGATTGCATTAAAGGATTCATTGGCACCTTCTCCCCCAGCACGTGGCAAAGTGTGCTCTCAAGTGGCTGTGTAGCTCCGTCAGGGTGCTCAGCTGCAAGTGATAGAAGACGCCACGCAACTTGGGGTGAGCAACAGTCACATTAAAGAATAATGTGCTTAATCCCAGCACTTTGGGAGGCCGAGGCGGGTGGATCACGAGGTCGAGAGATCAAGACCATCCTGGTCAACAGAGTGAAACCCCGTCTCTACTAAAAATACAAAAAACTAGCTGGGCATGGTGGTGCGTGCCTGTAATCCCAGCTACTTAGGAGGCTGAGGCAGGAGAATTGCCTGAGCCCAGGAGGCGGAGGTTGCGGTGAGCCGAGATCGCGCCATTGCACTCCAGCTTGGGTAACGAGAGCGAAACTCCGTCTCAAAAAAAAAAAAAAAAAAAGAATAATGTGCTGAGCCGGGCGTGGTGGCTCACCCCTGTAATCCCAGCACTTTGGGAGGCTGAGACAGGAGGATTGCTTGAACTCAGGAGTTTGGGACCAGCATGGACAACATAGTGAGAACTCATTTCTACAAAAAAAAAAAAAAAAAAAAAAAAAAAAAAAAAAAAAAAAAAGGGAGAATTAGCCAGGCACATTGGCATAAACCTGCAGCTCCAGCTTCTGGGGAGGCTGAGGCTGGAGAACTGCTGGAGCCCTGGAAGTCAAGGCTGCAGAGTCAGGATTGCACACTGCACTACAGTGTGGTGACAGGGAGAGAATCTGGCTCAAAAAAAAAAAAGAGAGGAGAAAGAGTAATGTGTTGACTCACAAAAACTGACCAGGTGGCCGGGCGCGGTGGCTCACGCCTGAAACCCCAGCACTTTGGGAGGCCGAGGCAGGTGGATCACGAGGTCAAGAGATCGAGACCATCCTGGTCGACACGGTGAAACCCCGTCTCTACTAAAAATACAAAAAATCAGCTGGGTATGGTGGCACGTGCCTGTAATCGCAGCTACTCAGGAGGCTGAGGCAGAAGAATTGCCTGAACCCAGGAGGTGGAGGTTGTGGTGAGCCGAGATCGCGCCATTGCACTCCAGCCTGGGTAACAAGAGTGAAACTCCGTCTCAAAAAAAAAAAAAAAAAACAAAAAAAAAAACTGACCGGGTGACCATAACACTTCAGGCCTGATGAATCCACAACTCCCTGTCCCCTTCTGTAAAATTCCCACTCCTTTTTGCTGCTCAGATCTTCCCTTCAGATCATTTTCTTCCTTCCTTGAAATGCAAGCATTTCAAAAGTCCTTTTATGACAGTTGTTGGTGGGATAGTCTCTCCTTTTGTGTTTATCTAAAAATATCTTTATTTTACCTTTCTCCTTGAAATACAGTTTCAGCAGGTATATGTCTAGATGGGCTATTGTTTTCTTGGGCAGCTTGAGGATGTGCTCTGGCAGCTGTCCAGTGATTCACTGTCTAGTCTCTTCCCCTTCCTCCCTGCCGACCCCTGCCCTCAACCCAGTCTCCTTCCTTCTCCAAATCCCTCTTCTCCTCAGTCTTCACACCTAGCACTAACCTTGCTTCTGGCTTCACTGACAAGGAATTATCAGAAGGGATCTTCGGCAGACGCCACCTACGTGAAACCCACACCGAGTGCTGCAGGTGACAAGCCCTTTTCCTAAGGCCAGCCTTTCCTTGTGCGCCGGATCCAGCCCCTCCCACCTGCTCAGTGGCCTGCAGGGTGGTCGGACGTCCTTTCTCACACGCACGGTTCGCCCTGCTCAGGACTCAGGCCCTCCTGGCCCTCTGGCCCTGACTGCTCCTTCTCAGTCTCCCAGCCTCTCGGTGTTAGATTTCGTTCTTTCTCTTTATCTTACACTCACCCCAAATCGATATCTCCAACCCTAAGCTCTGAACAAACTCAGGACTTGTGCATTTAAAGTCACAGCTTGACATTTCCACGTGTATGTGCCTTGTAGATGTTTAAGCTCAGGTCCCCAAACAATTTCCCAGTAGCCCCAGACCTGTTCCACCCACAGCCTGCGGCACCTCAGCGGTAGCAATGAGATTCTTCTGGTTGCTCAGATTCCTGTTTCCTCACATCCAGCCTCTCAGGGATTTCTGTAAACTCGACATTCAAAATTTACCCAGAATCCAACCATTCATGTCCCAGATGGCTGTGATGCGACAGCCCCCAGGAAGTCTCCTTGCTTCTGCGCTCGCATGCCCACTGCCTGCTCTCGTTTCAGGAGCCAGAGTGTTTCTTTTCAATTGTCAGTCAGATCATGTCGCTCCTCTGCTCCAAACCCTGTGATGAGACGATGTCTGCTCCCAACCATGGTGATGGAGCAATGGGGGCTGCACTGACCTTCCTCTTTACATTGGGTAAGACAGAAGAACAACCGTGCTCCCAGGAGGAGAGAAGCCGGAGATGGGAGGGAGCCCTGTCTTTGCCTGGCTTTCTGCCTGAAGGTTTCCACACTGCTGTGTGGAGGTTGGGATGGGTGTGGGGAGCTAAGCAGAGTAGTGAGGCTTCTTCGGGGGGTCGGGTCACGGAAAGCTAGGGGTCATACTTATGAAAAGGAAAGAACTGTGCAAAAAAAGAGCTCTGGAATAGGAGCAAAGGGATCCTCTTGAATCTTTGCTGAATACAAAAAACCCCCCGAGTGAGACGAAACTCACCAGGTCAGGCAAGGAGTAATTCACTGGAGCTGCATTAAACCATTCATGAAGTCCACATGGAGATGGGACCATTCAAGTTCTCAACGGCTGCCGTTCAGAATTCTTTCCTGCTGGTCACCGGGTATTCAGTAGACACCTTAGAGGAGCCACACTTTAGCAGTGAGCCTAAACTATCTCTAGAGCAAAGGATACTCTAGACCTGTCCTATAAAGCTAAAAACAAACCTAAAAACTATGTAACTGAGCTGGAAGTAACTAAACTATCAAGCAGGACAAAACTCAGTGCTCCTTAAAAGAGGACAGCAAAATCCAGACAATGAAGCATTCACAACACTCGGCATCTGGTCAAAATCTATGTGCCAAAAAGCCATTGTGATCCATAATGAGGAGGTAAGGCCGTCAACAGAAGCAGACCCAAGGATGGCAGAAACAGTGGCACGCCAGACAACAACGCTAAAACAGTTTTTCTAACCATGTTCTAAAAGAGTTATTCTAACTATATTAAATGAAAAGATAGCCATCGTGAGAAAAGAAATGGAAGATATTTAAAAAAACAACGACACGGAATCGGCAGAGCTATGTCTGAAATGCAAAGTTCGCTGGGTAAGCTTGACAGCAGGTTCAAATACTCGTGAACTTGAAGACATAGTTCTAGAAGTGATCTAAGATGAAGCATGCAGAGAAAAAAGACTGGAAAACAATATACAGATTCTCAGTGACCATGGGGCGGTAGTAAGTCATCCAAGGTATAGAAAATTGAAGTCTTGCCGGGCGCGGTGGCTCAAGCCTGTAATCCCAGCACTTTGGGAGGCCGAGGTGGGTGGATCACGAGGTCGAGAGATCGAGACCATCCTGGTCAACATGGTGAAACCCCGTCTCTACTAAAAATACAAAAAATTAGCTGGGCATGGTGGCGCGTGCCTGTAATCCCAGCTACTCAGGAGGCTGAGGCAGGAGAATTGCCTGAACCCAGGAGGCGGAGGTTGCGGTGAGCCGAGATCGCGCCATTGCACTCCAGCCTGGGTAACAAGAGTGAAACTCCGTCTCAAAAAAAAAAAAAAAAAAAATTGAAGTCTTTGAAAGACAGGAGAGGACAAGACAATGTCTTAAGATATAATGGCTGAAAAAATTCCAAATTTGAAGAGAACCATAAATCTATAAATCCAAGAAGTGCCATGAAGACCAAGCAGGACAAATACAAACAAAACCACAGTAAGCCACATCATAATCAGTTGTCTGAAACCGGTGCTAAGGAGAAAATTCTAGATGCATCCAGAGAAAAATGAAACAAGTAGCAGGCACAGGAACACAGTGAAAATGACAGCGGTATTATTTCTGGAAACAATGTAAGCCAGAAGTCAGTGAGGTAACATTTTAAAACAAGTGCAAGAAAGAAACTGTTAATCTAGAATTCTGGATCCTACAAAAATATCTTTTAAAAATGAAGGCAAAATGAACATTTTAAGGCGTCATCAGACTTGTACTACAAGAAATGTTAAAGAAAGTTCTCCAAGCATAAAGAAAACAATACCAGATAGAAACCTGGCTCTAGGAAAAGGCATGAAGACTGTTAGAATGACAATTATATAGATAAACATAAAAAAACCTTTAAACAAATAAAAACCCACTTTAAAACTGGTTATTCGTAGGCAGTGTGGTGGCTCACACCTGTTATCCTAACATTTTGGGATGCTTAGCTTGGCAGATGGCTTGAACCCAGGAGTTCCAGACCAGCCTGAGCGACATGGCAAAACCTCATCTCTACAAAAATACAAATAAATAAATAAATAAATAAAAAGTAGCAGAGCATGGTAGTGTGCATGCCTGTAGTCCTAGCTACTTAAGAGGTTGAGGTTGGAGGATCATCTGAGCCTGGGAAGGTCAATACTGCAGTGAGCCATGATTATGCCACTGAACTCCAGGCTGGGCAACAGAATGAGATCTTTTCTCAAAAAAAAAAAAAAAAAAAAAAAAAAAGATTGGTTATTTGTAATGACATTTGTGGCAGTGGCATTCTGGTGGTTCATAAACATTTTAAAAACTTGATTAAATATTTTAAAATTACAGATGTGATGCATGTTCATTTTATTCTAAACGCAACCTATTACTAGAAGAAAACCAGATGTGTGTGTGTGCGTGCATGTGTCTGTATGCAATATAAATTGGTGTTTTACGTCAACTGTTTACATTATTTTGCTACATGCATTTAAAAACATCTATTAAAAGACTTTTTTTTTTTTTCTCAGCCAGGCATGGTGGCTCAGGCCTGTAATCCTAGTACTTTGGGAGGTCAAGGTGTGGATCACCTGAGGTCAGGAGTTCAAGACTAGCCTGGCCAACATGGTGAAGCCCCATCTCTACTAAACAGACAAACATTAGCTGAGTGTGGTGGTGGGCTCCTGTAGTCCCAGCTACACAGGAGGCTGAGGCAGGAGAATCTCTTGAACCAGGGAGGCGGAGGTTGCAGTGAGCCAAAATTGAGCCACTGCACTCCAGCCTGGGTGACAGAAGGAGACTCCATCTCAAGAAAAAAACAAGACTTTTTTTCCCTCACTTTTTAATGTCTTTAAAAGACAATTGACAGTTTTAAACAAAATGTCAACAATGTACTTTGGGCTTATGATATATTAGAAGGTAATATCTATGACGACAGTAACATGAAGGACGGGAGTATACTGTAGTAGAAATCTGACTTCATACACGAGGTGATAATATCAATTGAAGGTAGGTTGTGATAAATTAAATATATATATATTTTAAATAATGGCACAAACACTAAAAATTAGAACAAAGAGATAGCTTGTTAGATACTAGTGAAGAAATAAAATAAAAGCATACTCAATTAACCCTAAAGAAGCAAGGAAAAAAGAGAAAAGAAACAGAGAACAGATAAGACAAATAAAAAACAACTAGATGATAAACTGAAATCCAATGATACTGATTAATTGTATTAAGTGTGAAAGTCTGAACACTCCAATAAAAGGCAAAGATTGTGACACTAGATAAAAAAGCAAGATTCACTTTTGTGTTGTCTATAAGAAACTCATTTTAAATATGCATAAATACATTGTATTTCTATATGTTAGCAAAGAACAGTTGGTGATTGAAATAAAAAATAATATCATATTATAAACAAACTATATACCCCAAACCAAAAGGGTCATGGGTACTGAAAGGATGCAGGAACCAATTTGAAAGCGTTCCCAATGGCCAAAGCTGAAACAATTTGAGCAACAAAATGAACAGTCATAATACTGGATTATAACTGAAAGAATAAAATATTTTCCTCAGGTTATTTTGCATATCCACACACATATATACATAATGCATATATAATTTTTATATTAAATAAAATAATGTGCAATATAAAATATTAAATTATAACAACTATAAAAAATAGTGTATTACTTCGAACAGTCCACATTGATCTGAATAAATAACAGAAAAATAAATAAATGGGAGAAAAGGAACAACATCTCCTTAAAGAAGAATCCCTATTAACAAATGTAGAAGAAATGAGGAAAAGAGAAAAATTATCATTGAAATCCCACAGCAATAATTGCTGGATGCAAGTTACACCAAGGATGCTAAAATTAGTGGGCAAAAGTTTAAGAAACGGGACATTAGCACAGTTTCAAAGCATCCTTCCCAATAGTTACTAATTACGAAAAGAGAAATAGTAAGCTGCACAGTGGCGGAATAGGACAGATGCTGTCTTTACCAAGGTACCAAGGCTCACATCACCCCTAATCAGACAAAGTAACTGCCTAATGTGATGCACTTAGAAGGGCATGAAACTCCAGTAGTATTCTTGATAATGCATGACCACAAACAGTCATGAGAAAATATCAAACTAAACCCAACTGAGAGACATTCTATAAAATATCTGACAGATCGTCAAGTCATGGAAACATCTGCAAGTCACTGAAGGAGAGAAATAGTGAAGAACTGTCACAGATCGTAGAAGACGAAGGAGACGTGCCAATTAAATACGATGTAGGATCCTGGATGGGATCCTGGAAGTGAAAAATAACATGAGTGAAAACCTGATAAAATCCAAAGAAAGTCTAGAGTTTAGTTAATAGTATAGTATCTATGTCAATTTCTTAGGTTTTGTAATTATATTACAATTACAGTAGAATGTTAGCATGAGGGCAAGCTGGGTGAAGAATAGACAGGGAATCTCTGTACTATTTATGTAATGCTTCTGATATTTTAAAGTTACCTCCAAATAAAAAGATCTTTAAAAACAATACCCCTTACAACAGCATAAAAGATATGAAATGCCTAGGGATAAATCTCACAAATATGTGCAAGACCTGTACACTAAAAACTAGAAAACATTGCTGAGGGAAATGAAAGAAGGCATAAATAAGTGAAGAGGTATACCAAGTTCATGAATCTGAAGGCTCAATATTGTTAAATGTCTACTCAGCCCTCAATGATCTATAGATTCAACTTAATCTCAACTAAAATTACATCTGTCTTTTTTTTGCAGAAATTGACAAGATGATTCTAAAATTTATACAGAAATGTAGTGGGTGTAGAATAGGCAGAGCAATTTCAAAAAAAAGTGAATTTTTTTTGAAATTCTATTCAATTTTAAGACCCAGTATAAAACTATAATTAAGGTAGTGTGGTAGTGTAAGAATACCTCAATAGAACAGGATAATGAGTCTGGAAAAATACATATAGTATAATATGTTTTTATACATATATTCCATGGACTTTCGAAAAAAGGATCAAGCTAAATTATTGGGAAAAGAGAAGGCTTTTAAACAAGTGGTCTGGAATAATTAGCTATTCATCCATCAAGATATAAACTTCCACCCTACCTCACACAATACAGAAAAATTAAGATGGACCAGAGATCTAAAGAAAGCCCAAACCGTAAAACTTCTAGACACTTCGTTATTGTGAGGAAGACAAAGGTTTCCTAACAGACCACAACAATCCTGCAAAACATAAAAGCAAAAGTAGACAAAAAGGGACATGATCAAAATGAATGTCTGCATGGAAGAGACCTGTTAAGAAAATGAAAAGAAGAGTCACAGGCAGGGAGAAAATATTTGCAGCACATACATCTGATAAACTTATACCCAGAATATATTTAAAATTCTTACAACTCAATCATATAATACACACAACAATTAAAGAGTCGGACGAAAGACTTAGACAGGCACTTCGCAAATGAGGATACTTAAATGGCCAGGATGGTCTCGCTCCTCCTCTTCCTGAGGGACACTGTCCCATACCTCGGTCTCACAGACTCCTTCTCCTTCAACCCCTTTCCCAGATTTTACCTTCTCAATGAAGCCTCTCTTGAAATTGTTTTCAGGTGTAATATTAAAAATGATAGGCAGAGTTGTGCATACTTTGGGAGTACATGTGATATTTAGATACCTGCATACAATGTGTAATGATCAAATCAGCATAATTGGAATCACCTCAAAGACTTACCTTTTCTTTGTGTTGGGAACATTCCAGTTCTTCTCTAGCTATTTTGAAACATAACTTATTGTTAGCTCTGGTCTCCCTACTATGCTATTGAATACTAGCACTTACTCCTTCTATGTAACTGTATTTTTGTTCCCATAGCCAACTTCTCTCCCTCCCTCCTGCCCTTCCCAGCTTAGGTCTAGTAACCTCCATTCCACTCTCCATGAAATCCCTATTTTAGCTCTCACACATGGGTGAGAACATGCAATGCCATTTTTGCCTTTCTGTGCTTGGCTTATCTCATTTAGCGTGACGAAGTCAGCATGCCCCAATGCCTTTTCACCTCTTTATCTTCTCCAGCAGCTTTTCTCTCTGTGTATTTCTGGGTAATTGCTTCAACGCTACCTTTCATTTCACTAATTCTGTTCTCAGCTCGTTTGAATCTGCTGTTTTACCAAACTGGTTTTTGTATCATTAATAAGATTTTCATAGTTCTGTTTGGTTACCTTTCAAATTTATTTAGTCATTTTCGATGGTACTTTGCTGATTGCCCATAGTTTTGGTTCTTGATTTCATTTCTTTATGCATTAAAAATTATTTAAAAAAATTCCCTAGTGAGTAATTTTTGTTTGACGTTCTTGGAGTTCACATTTGGGATTTCAGCTGCCAGTTCTGGTGGGTCTTTATTTGCGGGAAACTTGTGAGGTCAGGTTGGGGAACACTACGTACCTGTATTATCTTTAATTTTATAGTCTGGAGTTTCCTTGAACACAAAGGGAGTATGAATTCGAGCCCTACCCTCCTGTGAAGTGAGGTCTGTGGCTGTGATTGTCAGGGGAGACTGTCCTCCGCCTGGATCTCATGGAGAGGCAGACAAGTGCCGGCTGCCTCTTCTGCTGGCCGAATTAGTCAGGTTAGCGTAAGTTCTGCTGCAGTAACAAAGGAACCCTCTCACTGGCTAAACCAACAGAGGTCATTTCCTGCTTTTATGGCTCCTGCACAGTTTGCTGGGGACCTGAGTGACTTTTCCGGGAAATGCCTCCCCTGGAGCAGCCTGGGTCCGGGTTACCATTTTCAGGCTCCGCCTCCACAGGTGCCATAGGAGAGAGCCGGCCCTGCCGAGTCTGGTGGCGCCAATTGCTCTAGTCTAGGAGTGATTCACATATCTTCCTCCCAGAGCCCTTTGGCCAGAGCTGGTCCCAAGCCCAGGCTAATTGCTGCGGTCAGAGAGTGTTCATCTGTCGCCTGGAGGAAGAAGAGCATTAGATATGGATAAGCAGTAGAAGATTCCACGTGCAGCAGGTGGATTTTCTCGGGTTGCCCCTCCCCTGGCATTGGACACTCTGAGGTTTGGGGTGGGAGGACAATTCCGCCATCCCACCTTCTCCCTGCCCCTTGATGGCCACTGAAAGTCACAGGGACTGCCCAACGCCTGAGGTGGCTTCATGTCAGCACCATCTTATCACTCTCACTCTGGTTTCCCCTCCCTTTGGCCTCTGGGGAACTCCTTTCCTTTCAGGTAAGCTTAGTTGCACGTGGAAAGTGACGTTTTAGTGTATTTTATATAGCACCCCAGGCACTTAGTTTCAGGAGGTATCATTACCAATATTCACACTTTATGGAGGAGGAAGAAAGCAGAAAGCTTCAGGACCTTGTCCAGGCCCCACATCAGAGGTGCCGTGGAGCCTTGCTTCTCAGCCAAGCTCTTCCGACTCGCCAGGCAGCGCTCCTCTCGGGAGCCATGGTGGTTGCCTTCTTATGGAGAGGGAGAGATTGCGTCTGGCATGGAACTCTGGGGCAGGCTTCCCAGAGGAGGTAGCCTTTGACCTGGTGTAGAAGAATACGCGGTGGGTCAATGGCAGGACATGGCAGAGGACGCAGCCTGGGCAAGGGCCTGAGGGTGTGAAAAGGTAGAGACACATGTGAGGTGCTCAATCAGTGTTTGCTGAATAAACGGATAAATAAATAGCCAAAAAGAGGAATGAGAGGATGAATAACGCTGTTGGTAAAGCATGAGTCAGTTTCTTGCAATGGCTTGTGTTTGACCTGCTGGTTTTCTACCTGCTCTTGCCTAATTTCCTAAGCTAAACAAACTGGGAAGAATTTGTGGGAATGCCAGGGAGTGAGTCTTTCTTCCAGTCTTAGCAATTGCAGTTACCTACAATTACAATCCTGTCTGATCTCATTAGCAAAATAAGACTCAGCCAGGACCCAAGGTGGAAGTTCAGTCCTGACAAGGAGACGCCAAGGTCTTTTCGGGGCTCTGGCTCCCCGCTCCCCGCTCCCGAAGCCCCTGCTCTTGCACCCCAACTAACATCTCAAATCTCTGGCAGCTGGAGGCCTGTCGAGTTAGCCCCCCGCAGGCCTGGTCCACCAGCACGCCCCGGGAGGAAGAGAAAGCGAACAGGGAAATTCTGAGTTCAGCCTGGACTTCAGTCAAACTCCCTCTCCTTCATAAACACCCTCCCTTGCGCATATTACAATGAAGGAACTTGAGCCAGTGGCCTGGAGGAGGGATTAGATGATCCAGAAAAGGCCACAGAGGCAACTGGATGGGAAAGGCAGCGGACTATGTCTGAGGCAGTGAGCGATGGCTCTCCTGAGCGCTTCCAGGCACGTTTAGGAGCCTCAGACACTATTTAAGGACTTGGAGTTTCAGGTAATGAGAGAGCCAAATAGATTTAAGCCCGAAGAATAAAATCAAGAGGTCTTATTTGTAGAGTAAAGCCGAGGCTCTCTTGGGAACATTTTAGAAGACAGAAATATTGTTGCTTGCTCTGATGGCTGGGGTATTTCGCAAGAGAAGTGCTTCTTTATTGATCGCCTCCTGGGGCCCAGGCTGGAATTAATGCTTTTACACCCATTAGCTTAGGCAATCCTCCTAAAAGCTCTGCAGAGCAGGTATCATTATCCCTGTTTTGCAGATGAGGGATCAAAGATGAGGTGGTTAAGTAACTTGCCCCAGGTCACTTAGTTGGTAAGTGTGACCTGGGGACCTGGCCTGTCCATTAAGCTCTGCAGCACGAAGCAAGGCTGTCTGTCTCAACATGACACATTTAGGGGCCAGAACTTCGCTCTAAATTTGCTTAAACAAGAAAAAAACCGTGGAAGCATTTGAAGGTTTACTAACCTTTTTTTTTAATTTTTAAATTTTACTTATTTCTTTCATACTTAGGGACATTTACTACCATTTTCCCCCCAGCTTTTATCTTAGGTTCAAAGGTACGCGTGTGGGTTTGTTATGTGGGTAAATTGCACATTACACGGGTAAGTTGTTACGTGGTAAATTGCTGGGGTTTGGTGTACAGGATATGTGTGCAGGTTTGTGATGTGGATAAACGGCATGTGCTGGGGTTTGGTGTACAGCTAATTTTGTTACCCAGGTCATCCGAATACTACCTGAGAGGTGGTTTTTCCATCCCCAGCCTCTCCCCTCCCTCCACCTTCAAGTGGGTCCCAGTGTCTCCTGTCCCCTCCTTGGTGTCCATGTGTACTCAGTGTTTAGGCCACACTTATAAGCGAGAATATGCAGTATTTGCTTTTCTGTTCCTCGTTAATCTGGCTGGGATAACGGCCTCCAGCTCCACCCGTGTTGCTGCAAAGGACTGTGTTTCGGCTGTGTCGTATTCCACGGTGTATAGGTGCCACATTTTCTTTATCCAATCCACCACTGATGCGCACCAAGGTTGATTCCATGCCTTTGCTATTGTGAATAGTGCTGTAAGGAACAGACAGGTACATGTCTTTATATTCCTTGAACACCTGTTTAAATACAGGCATTATTACAGTGGGAGGGGCCCATGAAAATTGCAGTGCCTTCTGGGGAATTCTCATAGAACCGCTGATTACTTCCCAAACTGAGGCACTCAGAAGGCTCAGGAAGGCTCCTGGAAGGCAGGTAGATATGACCGCAGGGCCATGAGCGCTTCCAGCCCCTCTGATGTCCTGTGCAGTCATCACAGCACCAACAGATGAGGTGCCCTGGGGGAAGGAACTCACAACTTAGTACTCAGGACTGAGTACAGTACTCAGCCCGCCCCATGTCAGCACTGCTGCCCAGTACAAGCCCCAGCCAGTGTTTGCAGACCAGGCTCATTCCTTCATTCCAGCCCTGTCTGAGGGACACTGTGGCCTGTGTCCAGGACAAGAGGGACTGAGGTGGCCCTGTGAAGAGCAGGTTGTCCAGAGGTCCAGTAAGTGGCCTTGGAGAGTGCCAACAGCATCACTGCCTCAGCCTCACTCCCTGGTGTGCCATGTGGGGGCTTCTGGAAGGAGGATAGGCGAGATTTCTCAGGCCAAACATCCCGTGTGCCAGCCTGCAGGTTCTGCTTTGACACCTTACCTTCACTCTGTGGCTCAAGACAAGTGGCGTGCAGAGAGACGGTGTTGAAGTGGACACAGCAACCGCGGGGAGCTGGTCCGTGGGACTCGTCTGCAGAGGGAACGAGTCGGGGCTGCACCTGGAGGTGGGTGGGGTGTGGGGGCGGGGCGGGCTTCTGAAGACCGGGAATACTCACTCCAGCAATGGAGACATTCTGCTTTCGCCTTTGCCCACTCAGTCCCATTTGTTGGTTTGTTTTTATAAACTTTTCTTTTTGGAACAATTTTAGATTTATAGAAAAATGACGAAGATAGTACAGAGAGTCCCTGTGAGCCCCCCACCCGGCCTTCCCCTTTGTGAACTGCGCACATTACCATAGTACGTCTGCCAGCACTCAGAAGCTGACATTGGGCCATTGTTCACTCAACTCCAGACTTTATTTGGATTTCTCTAGTTTTCCCATTAATGTCCTCTCTCTGTTCCAGGACCTATGCCAGGGGACCTCATTGCATTTAGTTGTCACGTCTCCCCCGGCTCCTCTGGTCTGTGTCACGTTGTTTTTGATACCTGCACCGGGCCAAGACTAGGACCAGAGAGGTGAACGAAGAGAGCTCTGGTGGCTCCGGGCCAGGGGTCAGGCAGACAGGGAGCCCTTCCATGGTGCTGGAGAGCTGGCAGGACAAACAGCCTGGGCTCGCAGGGGTGTCTGGAAAAGGTAGGCGTGGGGGGCATTGGCATTGCTTTGAAAGGGCGGAGGGGGTTCTGATGGAAAAGGCAGCATGAATAATAACATCTAGCACTGTATTTTGATGGGATAATTGTTTTATATTTGTAAAGATTCTTAATTATCTCCAGCAAATGCATTTAGCTCATTTGGTAATTGAATGAAGGAAAATGTCTTTTCAAGCATTGTAAGCCATTGCTGTGACAGAAGAGGAGCCAGGATGAGTGTGAAGTACCTCCCTACATGACCTAGACAAGCTTGTTATTACTGAAAGCTGAGTAATCCCTTTAAGGCCTTAGTTGGTTCTAATAGAACAGGCCTTCTGGAGACGCCAACTGAAAATTGCAAGAGATGGTGGGAGCTTCCTTTCTTCGGGAAGCCTCTGCCAACCCCACTTAGCGTGGATCCTGTCCTCCTGGGTGCGCTGGACATACTTTCATTTCTGCGCTTATCACACTGACCTGTGATGGCCCCCCGGTTAACCTTTTCCCCCCCGCACGTCCTGAAAGCTCAGATGGACGGCATTTGACCACTTCAGCATTTCCTGGCACAGTCAATACAGGAGCACAAGAGATGCTTCCCAACCCACGAGAATGCCCCTCTTGCCACAGCAGAGAACAGCCCTTCATCAAGCCTGGGTCTTTGGGGGATATTTTTGGCTACATTGTGGCAGCTGTGGCTTGCAACACTGAAGTTACCAGGAGGCCGGTGGGGAGGGTCCTGACCAGGGTGGAGTGGGGGCACCTGCGGCGTTCAGGAGCCTCAAGCCTTGATGCTGGAGTCTCCAGGCTCGCCAGGCAGCTCTGGGGTTGGGGGTGGGGCTGGGAGCAGCCCAGACAGATAGGCCCTGAGCTTTGAAGAAAAATCAATATTCACCAGGTAGTTGATTGTATCGTAAACGTCTCTAGTTGCATTGCCACTTCCCGGCCCCTGAGTGGCCCAAGGTGAGCTCTGCTGACGAGGGAGCTGGCCTGCCTGCCCCCTCCCCTGCACTGCCGGTCTGAAGTTGCAGAAGGAGCAGGAGGAACCCAGCAGGCACCTCAGGTGGTAAAGCCACTCGAATGAGCCACGGCAGCGAGGCGAGGACGGTGGCTCCCTCTTTCTTTTGGAGGTGTATAAATTGAACAAATACGACTCAATGCCTGCCATGCCCAGGCGTGGGGCCAGGCTCTGGTGATGCGGCCGGGAGCCCGCCAGCCAGCGCGCTGCCAACATGGTCTACGGCCCTGCGTGGAGATCAATGTTGAACAGGGAAATGAAACAGGACACCGGCTAAGTAGAGGCTGAGAAGTGTCATCCAGCAAAGCAATGAACAGGAGGTGGGGGCTCAGGAGGGCCGGGCAGGGTTGCTGCAGACGGGCAGGGCTCTGGGCTCTCGGCTCGAGCGGTAGGGTGGCGGCTCCCGACACGGCCACTCCTCGACCACTCTCGGCTTCTCTGCTTCCCTTCTCCTCTCCCTGCCTCTTTCCCACACCTATGCCAAGGTGTTCCTGTAGCTCTGGCATGCATAGAGGCACTGGGGTGCCCCACTGCCAAGTGGCCCATCCCTTTCATTTCGTAGTCCAGACACTCTGACAGAGAACCCAGGTGGCCACCCATGCATCACCTGCACTGGTAGGGGCCACCCATGCATCACCTGCACTGGTAGGGGCCACCCTGTGCCATCATGGGGGGTAGATGCAGCGTGCATGACACAGCACAGCATGGCTCATGGCTGCCCAGCACCAGAGGCTGAGGGGGTGATGGGCACAGCAGTGGGCATCCCATGTGGCCACGATGCCTCAGATCGAGTCCTGCTCAACTCTGTTAGAGGATGTCCTTGGACAAGTCCCTTAACATGGATGTGTCTCAGTCTTGTCACCTGTAGCCCAAAGCCTCACGGTGCCAAGGGAGTCACAGGCATGAAGCACCTGGCAGGGTGTGCATGTCCCACAGAGGGAATCCATTCACCTGAGTGGAGCTCTGCAGTTCCAGCTTCCCGAGGGTCCTGATGTCCCACCAGGCCAGGATGCAAAGGAGTTTGTAACTTACATGACCGCAGAGAGAGGCGCTGTCACAGGACAGCTCTGGGAAGGCTTCCTCACCTGATTATGTGGTATTCCACATCCTTTCGGAATCTTGGTGTTACAAAACAGTCACAGAGATATCATGTACCCCATTAACGCTGAGACTTTTATGTATTTACAATTCAGCTTAAATTTTTACCCAGAGAAGTTTTCAAAATGTAACATGTGTTAGTCACTGCGTGAATTGCGAAACCAAGGAAATATCTCCAAAGTGCTGGCCTTGACAATGTAATCTGGCAAAGCTTGGGGAGGAATAAAAATAACACTTCTCAGCATCGCTGTCTCCGAGGGCAGGAGTGATCTGGAGCCTTCCCCAAGCCCACAGGTAGTTGGGCGGAACTTGAGGGGCTGGGCGACCACACTGGGGTCTTCTCCCTGCTTCCCGGGCCCCTTCCTGAGGCCAGAACAAGTCCTGCCTGCCCTACATGGGGACAGCTGAGCCCAGGTTGGGGTGGTGGTGAGACAGGGAAACTGGGGAGCAGGGCACCCTAATGGGGGTTCTGGGCCTGCCACTCACCAGCCTGGAGGTCCTGGGCACTTCCCCAATGCCAGTGTGCACGGAGAGGTTCGGGGGCCACGCCCCAGGTGGCCACAGCCATGGGAAGCTCCCTAGCTGCCTCAAAGGCTGTTCTGTGGGAGGACCCGGTGCAGGATGATGGAGGGCAGCAGCAGCTGGACTTTTCCCCTTGCAGCTGTAAGGCTAGCTTAATTTTTCTAAACACAACAACCCGTGTCTCCCCACTGAGTTACAAGTCCACAGGTGGCTTGATGAACATGTGGTTTCTGGATGTGACATGAAAGTTAACATTTGCATGCTCTTTGTCTGCTTTCCCTGGGCTTGTTTTTCTTGCTCTTACAGTCCTGAACTAGTCCCAATCGTTGTTTCTGTTGAGGCAGAAGACATGGCTGCGGTGTGCTGGTGCACCAGGGGCTGCTGGCCCCGCCTCCCTGTCCTTCCAAGAGGCACCAGCTGCCAGGCCCGTGCGTGTGCCCTCTTGACCCCTGGGTATCCGAAGAGCCTGCTCCCATCACTCCAGGCCGGCACTGTTGTTGATTTTTCCAGGCAGCTGAGTGCAGAGCCCACTGCAGAGGCACCGGGCCCTCCCAGGCCTCCAGGATACCTGCCCCTCTCCTCCCTCCACAGGCATCAGCTCACAGCGCGAACAGCACCACAAGCGCTCCTTCCAGAGCGCCACTGTCTGTCAGGGGCACGGGGTCCCGGGGGGCCGTGCCTGAATGATTTCCGAACCTCACAACAGCCAGGAAGTAGGGACTGGGATTGTTCCCATTCTGCAGATGAGGAGACTGAGGCTTGGGATAACGAGCTTGCCCAAGGTCACATGGGCAATACAAGACAAAGCTGGGGTTGCAAATGATCACGCGTCCTACTCTGAATATTCCTTTCCTGCCACCTCCTCCTGTGTGCTGGCTTTCCCTACTTACCAAGCCCCCAGCTTCTCACTGCAGTGCCAGAGCACCCAAGAGCCTCCTCTGGCAGTGCCCACAGCCCACAGCGCTCTCCCCTTGGCTCTACCAAGCCCCCCTTTTGGCTAAAGCTCCACCTACTCGCTCCTCTCCTGCTTTGTGACACTGTTATTTAATTGTCCAACCCGGGTCTGCCCAGTTAGACTAAACTCTGAGAGGACAAAGAGTGTTCGCCAGCTGCCCCCGGGTCTGGCCCGGGGCTGCCACGTAGCTGAACCCCAGGCACGCTTGCTGTAGAATGATTTGTTATTATTCTCCGAGGCTGGGTTTCCACGTGTCTGGGCACAGGAGGAGAGAGTCCCCCTCCCTGTTCAGGTCCTTGGCTGGCCAGCCTTTCAAATGATATTGTTTCATATTAAATTATTTTAAATTCCACGGACCCTGGTTTCACAATCAAATAATTCGATCTTGTTTACAAATGGAATTTTTACTTTTTGACGGTTTCTTGCTTTGCTGGGCCGGATGGTCAGTGAATGCGTGTCCTCCCATGCCCTCCAGGCTGTCTCTGTTGTCCTCCCCAGGATGCTGTGGAGGCCGGGAACGGTCCCCAGGAGTGGGGACATGTTGGGGGGGCAGGTGGCACACTGTGCTTGGGGTCTGGAGCTGGGGGCATTCTCTGCTTCCCCTCTTCCAGCTCTGGCCATTAGAAAACTCACGGGTAATAGAATTGGAAGGACCTTTGGCACTCATGATTCCAACATCCCTTTTGACAGTTTGGGACGCTAAGGCACAGGATCCTGATTCTTGGGATCAGGCCTTGGACTCCTCAGGGCTGACCCACTCTGGTTCTCTCCCCCAACCCCACCACAGCCCAGCAGGTCCACTCGCTGCTGTCACTTCCCAAGACAGGGAGAGGGAAAGGGGTGGTCTCTGGCCTCCAGGAGCTAGGAATCTGAGTGTTGGGTTGGGGGCTGCGGGCGAGGACACGGAGGAGGCACGATGAAGAGGACCCTGCGGGGTTGGGAGGAGCTTGGAAGGCGGTTCAGAAAGGCCACGCAGGAGAAGGCCAGGCAGGACAGCAGGCCGGCGCAACCAGCAGCATTTGCAAAGCTGCAGACGTGGCTGAGCTTCATGGCTGTGGCCAGACCCCATTTGTGGCAGTTGATGAGAATCTTGTGACTATATTAACCAATGTGTTAAATTTCACGTTCCCCCTGTGAATCCCCTTGTCACCTTGGAAGCTGTTATTAGTCAAAGTTCTCCAGAGAAACAGAACCAACAGAATGTATACACACACACACACACACACACACGCACATGCACACGCACACACGTGCACACACACGCATGCACACACACGTACGCACGCACACACGTATGCATGCGCACGCACACACATGCACACGCGTGCACACACACACACACACACACACACACAGATTTATTGTAAAGGGCTGGCTCATGCAATAACGGAATCGATACGTCCCCAGACTTTCAGTCAGCAAGCTGGAGCCCCGGAAGAGGCTGCTAGGGACTAGATATGTCCCCCCAAAATTCATACGGTGAACCCCAACCTTCAATGTGATGGTCTTAGGAGACGGGGTGTTTTGAAGGTGATTTGAAGGTCAGGAGGGTGGAACTCTCGTGAATGGAATGAGTGCCCTTATAAGGAGAGACAGGACAACTCTCTCTCTCTCTCTCTCTCTGACCTCCACCACATTAGGACATAAAGGAAGGCCAGCAGTAAGTGGGCCCTCACCGAAACCAAATTGGCAGGCACTGCGATGTGGACTTCCAGCCTCCTGAACTGTGAGAAATAAATACTTGTTGCTTAAGCCATGCAGTCTATGGCAGCCTGAGCTTAGACAGAGCCGACATTTCGGTTCAAGTCCAAAGGCAGGAAAAAGCTAGACATTCAGCTCAAAGGCTGGCAGGCAAGAGGAATTCTGTCTTCCTCAGGGGACCGGACCCCTTTTGTCCTATTCAGGCTGTTAACTGATTGGATGAAGCCCACCCACGTTAGGAAGGGAACTGCTCTGCCAGGCCCATGCTGCCCATGTGAGTCTCATCCCCACACCCCTCGCAGAAACACCCAGAGCGATGTCTGGTCAAATATCGGTGCTGCGGCCCCACCAAGTTGACACTAAAATGAACCATTGCAGAGGCCACCTCTTTATCACGGGACACATGCTTGGAGCTCCTCTTCTAGAACTTTCTCTAAGTGAGTGACGGTATGGGGCAGATGGGTGTCATTGCTCTGTGGTCACTTGGACAGGTGACCTGGGTTGGCCCCATCACCTCCCTACTGGGCTTGGCTCAGAATGGCATCCGGCTGTTTCCACAAGTCGGCCAGCTCTCCAGGGTCAGGACTGAACCTGCTGAGGAGATCACAGATGGCCCTGACTCCACAGCTGCCCCAAAGGGCCCCCAGGCAGGAGTCTGAGCCAGCCCTGGGCTGCAGAGGTCGACTCAGGAAAGAGCCAGAGAGAGTTGGTTGATAATATTGCAGTCCAATTTTTTTGACTGGACCTAAAGGCAGGGACTTACTTCTATAAAATCTGGGAGCTGAGTGTAGGGCAGGCCTGACAAAGCGCGAGGAGCTGGCTGTGGACTGCGGCTCCCCAGGGTGTCCAGGAGCTGCCCTGGGCCCTGGCGGCCCCTCCTCATCCCCACCTCTCCGCTGCACCACTCTGCCTCACAAGACTGTCCCCAAGTCAGGCTCCTGCGAATGTGCCAGGCATCAGAACTCTGGCTCGTGGGTCCACAAAGGCCCGGGATAACAGAGCCATGGGAAGAACAGGCCACCACACTCAGACCGGGAAACACCCAGCCTGCGGATACCCAGGGACACTCGCCCAGGGCAATGGGAGTGCGAATCAGCCGAGTACATTATGCATAAGCAGTGTGGCCAGAGCCGGCGCTGTCCTGGAACCTTCCCAGCACTGTTGATTAACGGCAAGAGATGGGGCATTGGGGGTGGGAGGTCTGTGTCCATGCTTGCTGGCACCTCAGAAAGAGCAAGGCAAGTTTGTCTGCATGGGTTGAGATGCGCAGGTCTCTAACACAGACAAGGCAAAGAAAAAATAGACGTATAGGCTGGGGCGGTGGCTCACGCCTGCCATCCCAGAACTGTGGGAGGCTGAGGTGGGCAGATCAACTGAGGTCAGGAGTTCCAGACCAGCCTGACCAATATAGTGAAACCCTGTCTATACTAAAAATACAAAAATTGCCAGGCGTGGTGGCACGCACCTGTAATCTCAGCTCCTCAGGAGGCTGAGGCGGGAGAATCGCTTGATTCTCGGGGAGGTGGAGGTTGCAGCAAGCCAAGATCACCCCACTGTACTCCAGCCTGGGTGACAGAGGGAGACCCTGTCTCAAAAAAAAAAAAAAGATGATATAGATGCTTCTGGAGGAATATGCAGTCACGGCTCACACCAGCATGGAACGTGTGGACTGGGGTTGCTGCCTGGCGAGTCTCTTCCAGGTCCCTGAATGTAGCTAACTCGGTGAGTCCTGAGTTCCCCAGGAGGTAAGCATTCCTGTCCTGCCCACTTTGCAGATGGAGAAACTGAGGTATTGGGAAAACCTGCCCAGGTGATACAGGTAGCATGTGGCTGTCAGGGGATGTGAACTTGAGCTCCTGACCTACTCCGCTACATGTGCTGATAACCCGTGCTCCACGGGTAGAGGTGCAGGGGCTGAGGTGGGGCCTTGGAGTCTCCTCTTTCAGACTTTCTGAGTCCTCTGTGCTTCCTTCCCAGGCGCACGTATGACTTACTTTTAGAAAATGTCAGTGGGGGTACGGGCTTTCATTCCTTTATTATGCTTTTCTGTATTAAAACAAAAACACAGTCATGTGATTTTAGAAACTCAACCCACAGAAGGGGAAATACTGGGTCTGTAGGAAGTCAGCTGAAGAAACAGCCAGGATGCTGGCCACGTGGGGAAGAGGCCCCGGTCTTGGCGGTGGCACTTGGCACCCACTGACGGGACTCAGCTCTAGTTCCTGCGGTGGTGAAAGCAGGATGTGGACGTGGAAGAACCGTGAGCCGTGGGCAGTCTGCTTCCTCGTTACACAGGTGGGGAGACTGAGGCCAGGTTGGGTGAGGGTCCCATCCCCGTGCGGGTGTCACCCAGGGTCCCACCTGCACCCGAGCCGTGCCTCTGCATCCTCCACCCAGGGCCTGCTCAGCTGCCCTGAAAGATGTCCTGTCATCTGGAAAAGGTGAGAGCAGACCAATTATTTCTGTGCCATGGTTGCATGATTACCAATACCAAAATGCCCAAGGAACTATATTTAGTCCAGGAAAGAATGCAAAGACCACCTGGTAACAGAAATGTCTGCCTGAAAGGCCAGGCACCCACATGACCCCCTAGCTTTGTCTCGTTCCGCCTGGGAACTCAGGCCGCGTCCAAGCTCCCGTCTGCTGCTCCACAGCCCACTGGCTGCTGCAAAAGTGACGTTGCCATTGGTGACCGCAGGGCTCCCAGCAGCCGGGTGCGGAGAGCCACCTCAGGCTCTAACAGGGGCCTGGGTTTCCAGGGGAGACAGTGGAGCCCCGCGGTGGCAGGCATCCAGCTCTGCCACTGATCAATTCTGTGACTTGTTGCAAGACCCCCCTCCCTGTGGGTCTCGGTTTCCTCATCTGTGAAACGGTAGGAGTGGCCTGGATGGCCTGTGCCAGCGTCAGTCTAAACCCTCAAGGCAGAGGCAGACACAGTCGGCCTCCGAGTCCTGGCCTTGCTCTTGCTTCAGGTCAGAGGAAGAAAGGACTGGTGGCCTCTGGGGATCCTGAGCCCATCTCCATGGAAACCAGCTCGCCCACCCCGTCTCTGGCAAGTGTCCTAATGGCTGCCGCGGGAAACCCGTGGGCCCCAGCCCCAGGCTGCTGACTGGTTGAAGGCCTTGCATTTGAGATCCCTGGCCCAGGGGTGATGGAGGGGACCTCATCTTACAGAAGACACAGCGAGGGTGTTGAGAGGCGGTGGGAGAAGTGCAGCCTGGCCGGCAGCTGCTGGGTGTCCTGGCTTGAGCTCAGGGCACCTTTGTCCCAGGGCAGGACCCTCACGTCTCAGGGACTGCTCCGTCCCCGTCGGGGGCTCCCTTTCTTCTTGATGTCTGTCCACTCACAGAGGAGGCCTCATGCCTCTCCAAAGATCCCCATACTCCAGTCCTTAAGTCCCTGAGGTCAGCCTCCTGGTGGCCACCTCACAGGGACAGCCCTGGACACAGAGGCCTTCCCTAATGCCCCATGGCTTCATATTAACCAGTTACATCTGCAGAAACCCTGTCTCCAAATAAGATCATATTTTGAGATTCTGTGTGGAAGTGGATTCGGGAGACACTGATCAACCCAGCACAATGCCCCCCTTTGCCAAGTTCCTTGAAGAGAAGGCCACCAGTCCTTTCTGGATCCCTTGAGGCCATCCAGCCTTTCTTCCTATGACCTGAAGCAAGAGCAAGGCCGGGGCTCCCAGGCTGACTGCACCTGCTGCCATTTTAAGGCCTGGCCCCAGCCGCAACGCCCAGGACTGAGTCATGGAGATTCCCTCAGAAATGCTGCAGCCCTGTGTGTCTACAGGGCGGGGGTACAAGCCTGGTGGCCCCAGCTTCAGTGCAGGCTGGCCTCTCCACCTGCTGTCTCCTCTTGGTCTCACAGGGGACCGGGTTCCTGTTCTCTGCCCTGGAGCATGGCCATGACCCTCATGGAGCTGGGCTGTACCCCAGATCCCGGGCTGGCAGCGGCATGGGTGTGGTCAGCTGGGACACAGTTGTTACCCAGACACCCTCCCATCAACACTGTGTTGCCGGGGGGAGGTGAGTGACAGAAGCTCATCTTGGACTGGAAGGTGAATGTACTGGCTCCTGTGATCACATAGCTCAAGGTTCAGCCGGACCCGGTGCCTCCAACGATGTCACCAAGTCCGTCCGAGTTCAGCTTCCCCCGGGTCTTGGTTCTCCAAAGGGCTTCTCCTTCGGGTGACTAGGGGACTGCCCGCTGTAGGGTTCATCCTACCAGTTTATCACTCTCCACTCCTCATTTTACTCCAATTCAGCTGCGAGTAAACTCCCAAGCTGATGGTAGGGTCAAAAGGGAAGGCACTGGTCCCACGTGCAGCCAGCAACGCTGGGCGTTCACTCCACCCAAACGATATGGACAGCAGCAGAGAAGGAAAACCAGGGATGCTGGGCCGGCCACACCCGCAGAAGCCCGCGGACCCTACGCGGCATAGCTGCAGTCACAGGCGGGCTTTGGAGCCAGGCACAGCGGGGCCTGCCTGTGATCCCAGCACTTCGGCAGGCCGAGGCGGGCGGATCACCTGAGGTCGGGAGTTCACAACTGGCCTGACTAACACGGTGAAACCCCGTCCCTATGAAATACAAAAACATTACCTGGTAGTGGTGGCTCATGTCTGTAATCCAAGCTACTTGGGAGGCTGAGACAGGAGAGGTAGAGGTTGAACCTGGGAGGTGGGAGGTTGCAGTGGATTGAGATAGTACCATTGCACTCCAGCTCCTTATTTGGAGCAGGGTCTTTGCACAAGATGAAGTCATGCTGCATTAGGGTGGGCCCTAGACCCCAGGACTGGCATCCTTATAAAAAGAGGAGCGGACATGGAGACAGACGCAGAGGGAGGGCAGCCACATGCCATCAGATGTTCAGGGCTAGCAGAACTGAGGAGGCGAGGAAGGAGCACGACCCTCGCAACGCCTTGAATTCAGACTCCCGGCCCCCAGAGCAGCAAGACAGTGTATTTCTGCTGTTTTAAGTCACACAGTTCATGGTCTCTGCACGGGAACTTGAGGAAACTCATACAGGTATTTAGGACAGCTCTGTGGGGTGGGGAGTCGGGTCATGCATGGTCTCCAGGCTGAAGGGGTGGGCACCAGGAGTGGGTCCCCACTCAACCACATCTTGGCGCTCAGCTTTGGTGACTCCCCCGGGTCTGCTGCTGGCACCCCACCCTGGCCTCTTGGGGTCCCAGGGTCCTGCACCCCATCCCTACTCCCTTCCTGCCCTGGCCTCGACTCCCCCCAGCAGTAGCGGGACTTTTCTGTGTCCTGAATCTGGACCCTCTGCCACCTCTTGGTTCCTCTCCTGACGTGTGGGCTCACCAAGGCCCATGAGGGTCCCCAGGGTCGCAAGGGCATGTGGAAAACCCATAGCTTCTTACACTGAGATATCACGTTCCTCCTCTGCAGATCCTCACATCTTCAGGCCCAGCTCAGTCTAATTCAATCTCTGTGCCTTTGCTCAGACTCTTCCAAGGAAATCTGACCACCTCGGCCTGGCTGGGGCGTCCAGCACTGTCCCTGGGGTATGGCCCGGAACCCTTCCTTCCTTGGTAGGACTCAGTCAACCGTGACTGAGGAAAGGGCAGAGTCCTTGGAGAAGCACGAGGAGGTGGGCTTCTGAGGACACTCATGTATGTGAGTGCTCAGCGCAGACATGTGGAAACTATGTCATCTGCGTTTCCCTCCATCCCTCTAGGCTCAGTGCCATCAGATTCCCATCCCAGTTTGCAGCTGGAGCCTCGGGGCTTGGGTTAAGCGCTTGCCAATGCTGGTAGAGAAGTCTGTAGCCTCCCACCCTTCTCTGTACTTGTCAACTTGCCAAGGTCTCAGGGCAAGTAAGTCCTGGCCACCCTGGCCGCCTCTTAGAGGAAGTGGCTTGTGCTAGATGCCCTCCTCCGAGGTGAATCCTGAGCTGAAGCTTCGGTGTGCACCTGGAGCATGTGGCTGGGGTGTTCGGCAAACCCTGGGTCAGGAGGACAGGCCAGCCAGGCCTCGGGTCCGCAACTGGGCATCTACCTCCATAGGGCATTCATCCACTTTGCGGGTCTTTGTGTACCTAAAAGAGTCTGAATATGAATCCACACTCAAGCAAAACCATGAAGGAGATGAAAGCAGCCACAGTGACACGAGGAGGTTCATGCTCACGGGAACCTCAGCGTAAGACGCGCAGGGAGGTGCTGGCGAAAGGTCATGACTGAGGTCAGAGGTCGAGGGCAAGGGAGAGAAGCAGCGTGCATCCCAGTGCAGGTGGAAAACAAGAGCAGGGAGGAAGTAAGACTGTGAGCAAACCAGGCCACGAGAGGCCCCGGAGTCAGTCACGGACGCTAGACTCCTGCCCAGCCTGCCCCTACCCTGCCCCTCAGTGGGCACCTGCCCTCCGCCCTGCACCCTGCCTGCCCTGCCCTGCCTGTGCAGGGCCCTGTGTGTCTCCCCTGCAAGCTCAGGCGCTCCTCACTGGAAGGTGCTTCATCATCTGACTGCCTAAGGCCTGCCTGACCACGAGGAGAGAGCGAAGTTTCTAGCAGGCTGGCTCGCACACAGGTGAGGCCCCGCCCAGCAGGACTGATGCTTAGGCAGAGAGGGTGGACGGTGGTGGCGGTGGTCACGGATGCAGAGGGTGAGCCACAGGCCTGAGCCACCCATTGTGGTCATCTGGAAGCCTAAGTCTGTGGTACCCACAGACTTAGGAGGAGGTACACACGCAGGCACAGCCCATCCCTGCGGCAGCCCTGCCCTGCCCTAATCGTCAGGTCCTAGGAGAACACCGCAGTCCAGGCTGCAGAGGCTGGGTGAGCCTCAGAGGGCGACCGTGTCGGTTTAAAGGCAGCTCGGAAGGCGGCAATTGATCAGTGGGTGCTGGGCAGCCCACACCTTGGTGAGAACAGTTTTCTCCACGGGCCAACAGGTGAGTCACGTGCATGCATGTGGGTGTGCATGGGGACCCGGGGGCCCAGGAGCCTTCCCACTGCAGAGTTCCCACTGAAGGAAGTTTGGAGCCAGTCCTCTGCCCATGCTTCTGTTTTAACTCCAGGCCCTGAGCCCCTGCTGGGTGGTGGGTGGGCCCTGCTCCCAGGCCTCACAGGCAAGGGGCCCCAGGGGAGGAAAATGGCAGTCTGGGATAGATAAAGCTGTCCCAGACACGCGAAGCAGTAAATAAAAGGGAAAAAGGAAACAGGACTCAGCACAGTTCACAAGTCCAAGGAGCAGGTCCCTGGTGCCGCGGGTCCACGGGGGCTCTCTGGGCAGAGGGGCCTGGTGTTGGAGGTCCCCTCCGGAACCTTCGCCCGGAGTGGCAATGACATACCGTGGCCTGGGGGGCAGGTGTGCAGGGCTGGGCACCCTGGGGCTCTGGGGTGGAGGAGGAGGGTGGTCAGGACTGAGGAGAGCCCTCCATCCCTTTCTAGTTCTGCTCTTGCCTCCAGCTCCTTGCTGCAACCACACTGGCTCCTTCCTGCTCCTCATCTGTATAAGGCCAGGTCCTGAACCCGGGCCTTTGCACACAAAGGCATGGGAACATTCCTCCAGAGCTTCACTGGAGCCTTCTTCAGCATTACCATCTCCGGCCACCTGATCCAGAGCTGGCAGCTCCCAGACACAGCCCATCCCTGCGGCAACCCTGCCCTGCCCCAATCCTCACCTGCATGCAGGGGACGGTTCACACCCTGCCATCTGTCCATCTCCCATGAGAGCACTGGCTCTGCCCACATCTGCTGGGCATGGAGGAGCCGTCACAGCCTCCCCGACCTCAGAGCCATGATAAACTTGCAAAGCCTGAAACAGACTCTGAAAGGGCCCTTCACAGATACATTCCACCAGGCTGCATGTTTCAAAAAATTTTATTACCTAACCCAAGAGTAAGTTAGCAATCGATTTCCTAATCTTTATTGACTGGTGGTGGGCAGGCTAGTGTGATTAAAGGTGTGAGACAGACTTGACCAGTAACATGCAGGAGCAGCTTTCATGAGCTTAGTTTAAATGTGCAGAGTGATAGGGTCCGGGCGGTGTGTGTGTGTGTGTTTGTGTGTGTGTGTGTCTGCATGAGTATGTGAGATCAGGGTAGTGTGTCTGTGCATGAGTGTGTGAGATCAGGGCAGTGTGTGTGTGTGTGAGATCAGAGCCGTGTGTGTGTGTGTGTGTGTGTGTGTGAGATAGAGATCAGGGCAGTGTGTGTGTATGTGAGATCAGGGAAATGTGTGTGTGTGTGTGTGTGACAGAGAAAGACAGAGATCAGGGCAGTGTGTGTGTGTATGTGCGAGATGAGGATAGTGTGTGTGTGTGTGTGTCTGACAGAGAGATCAGGGCTGTGTGTGTGGGTATGCATGAGTTTGTGAGATCAGGGAAGTGTGTGTTTATGTGTGAGATCAGGACTGTGTGTATGTGTGTGTGTATGTGTGAGAGAGAGAGATCAGGACTGTGTGTGTGTGTATATGTGAGATCAGAGCAGTGTGTGTGTGTGTGTGTGAGAGAGAGAGAGAGAGATCAGGGCAGTGTGTGTGTGTGTGAGAGAGAGAGAGAGAGAAAGAGAGAGAGAGAAGTCAGGGAAGTGTGTGTTTGTGTGTGTGTGTGAGAGAGAGAGAGTGAGAGAGCAGGACGGTGTGTATGTGAGAGATCAGGGAACTGTGTGAGTATGCATGAGTGTGTACAATCAGGGCAGTGTGTGTGTATGTGAGAGAAACAGAGAGGTCAGGGAAGTGTGTATATGTGTGTGTGTCTATGTGTAAGATCAGGGCAGTGTGTATGTGTGTGTGTGTGAGAGAGAGAGATCAGGGCAGTATGGGTGTGTGATCAGGGCAGTGTGTGTCAGGTCAGCTCAGTGTATGTGTGTGTGCGTGCGCACAGGAAACGCAGGGGCAGCCATTCCAAGTACACGCTCTACTTGGGTAAATCTGTGAGTAATCACTCCAGCAGTGAGAGCCCGCGAGGGTGGTGCAGGAAGACTGTGGTCTGCCCCCAAGAGAGGCATTAAAAAAACAGTCAAAGGAAAATGAACTCAGCTCTCCCAGGGTGGAGGAGGTGAAGGTGGGCGGCCAGGGAGCAAATCTGGTTGCTGCGAGGCTGTTGGAAAGGGCTCTGCTGCCCTGCCAGGAGGAAGGACTCTGGGCCATGAGCATGATGGTCTTTGAAGGCCAGGAGAGCTAGCCTAACCCCAGCTCTGCCGCTGACTGTACAGCCCGCGGTCTGCATGATGATACCTCCTGGGTTCCACACACTTTATCTGTAAAGGGAGAAGCACAGCTTCTGTGCCCGCAGTGCTGTTGAGGTTGGACTGGGGATGACTGGCAGTCATGCACGTGTCTACAGGTGCTGGCGAGCCAGGTGTAGCCCAGGCCTGAGAGTCCATCCGGGCGGCAGGCCTTAATCTGCGCTGCACGGATCTGTGAGTTGCGAAAGCTGCAGTGAGGATTGAGGAGGAGCTGGCCCAAGTAGAAGCCTGGAATGGAACCAGAAGGGGGAGGAGGATTTTACTGGAGGGCTACTGGGGGCTAGGGGAGCAGACATCCTGGGTCATAGGAGCAAAAGTGACAGTGAATGTCAGGTGATTGGCAGGTGCTAGCCCGGGCAGACACTGAGTCAAGTCCTCATCTGGTGCACGATCTCACTGAATCCTCTCCAAGACCCTAGGAGGTAGGTGTTGTCCTCATTCTAGGAGGAAGACGCAGAGGCTCTGGCTCAGGAGGAGAGGTGGTCTATCAGTGTTGTAGTAGGAAGTGGCGGCCAGAATCCCCGCAGGAGGTTCTGATTCCAGGGCTGGAAGTGGGGCCAGAAAATGCAGCAGGAAGGAACTGTGGGTCTCCCCCTACCCAGGCTTACCCCGCCCAACCTCAGCTCTAAAGAGTGGTCTGCAAACTCCACGCCACAGGCCGTTAGGATCTTGGGATCATTTCAGGGGTGGCAGCCATTATTTGGAATAAAGAAATAGGGTGAACAAGTATCAGCATTCATAATGCCCCGTAAGATAACCATTCTTTGGCAAAAACCATGCTTCTGTTACCTAGGTATAAATAGTTAATTATTTTATACATAGTTGTCCCGCTTGCTCTGGGCTGAGATGCACAATGTATTTCTTACCCCGGCCACGGTCAGCGAGCTTTGAAAGCCACCTCTTTCAGCCTTTCTTGGTTCCGCAGGGGCCTCCGGGCCTTTGTTCTCTGAACAAGAAAGCCAGTGCTGGGCACAGGACAGGAGCCAGGACCTGCTGGACGATTTCCGAAATGTGCCCCTTCCCACACAGCCATGCAGCTGGCGGGGCAAGGCACCATCTAATGGGGTCCTAGAACTTGGGGTGTCAATGTTTGGCTGCAGCATGGAGGGTGCTAAACAGGGAGTCCCAAGGCCCTCATGCTTTCCTTTCCTTGTGGATTGCGCAGGGCTCCTCACCTGCAGGCTGGGTGCTCCTGAGGCCTCCAGAGCCAGGCCCCAAGGCAGCTCCACCAGTTTGGCCTGCTCTGAGGACCTCTGAACCCAGTGTGCTCCTGGGCAATGGGCAGAGAGGGAGAGTGTCTTGGGGAGTAAGGGATATCAGGGTGGCGGGAGGGCAGCGGCCAGGAGATTCTAGAGGCCGGGCCGGGAGGCCACTGGGGAAGGAGGCTGAGCTGCCTCCTGCATGCAGCAGGCAGAAACAGGAAGGCTTTCGGTGATCAGATTTGTGTGTTTCTGTTCGCCATGCTGGCCAGCCCAGGTACCCTCAAAGGGACCTTTTTTCCCCCAGATAAACAGAACAAAAGAGAAACTGCAACAAAAACCCTAACACACACAGATAAACCCAGCTGCCCACCCATCGCCAGGACTGAAGTCAAACGCCCTATTGCTGGGCTCTGTAGGAGGTCAGCAAATCTATCTTCTTCAGGTGGTGACTAAATGTGACAGGTGAGCTCAGGGACATCTCAGGTTCCAAGTTTTGATCCACACTGTGGTCTTTCTTTCTTTCTTTTTTTTTTTTTAATAAAAAATGACAAGTGGGCTCCCAACAATGCTGCTCAGTAGGCCACTGGGGAGTTTTTAAAGGAGAGAAAACATAAATGGAGCTTTCCTGTCCTCAAGATGGGACTAAAACATGGACACGAGGATAGCAGGGTGGAAGCCACCCAGGCTCCGGCTGGGTATGGGTCCCGTCGGTATGCCCCGGCATCTCCTGTGCTCCCACTGCACAACTGACCCACCTGGCTTCCTCTTGTTGTGTGTTTACATACATCAACATCCTCAGGGGTCAACACTAAGTGTCTGCATAGACATACCCAAGCACCTGGGGCCTGGCAGTCCAATAAACTCTCTGTGCAGAGTGGCATCTCCCCCTCACACAGTGAAACTAACTGCACCTCAATTCTCCTCCTGGATGTGTGAGCCTCGACACACAGGTGTGTTCCCCATTTCCTGTTCAGCTCAAAGGTTATTCCTAAAAAGCAGCCATCAACCCGTTTTGATTTTCTGACTGAGACGTGTATTTGCCATGAATGCACAAATGATTTGCTGCACTGTATACTTCTCTCTTACCCACACAAGATCACTGGAAAATCCATCTCAGAAAAAAAGGGAAGATTCCAGTAGGAGCTGGAGTGAAACAAATCCAAGGTCTTTCAGCCCCTTACATGTTGGTTAGTTTCATACAAAAAACCCCAGATATTCCCTTGGTTAAAAAAATTGGTCACTTTTCCTGTGTGTCTTTTATCTCACATAAAAAAGGATTCTAATTTTATCTGTGTTCAATAAGCCGATAAAAAAATGGGTAGGCTGGGGTTGTTTACTTTTTCTTACAATTCTCTGAGAGCAGAAGGAAAGAAAACCAACTCTCGCATTTTCTGAGCACACTAAAACAGCCAGGTCCCTTCCACCCATCTGGAAAGAAATTAATTACTTCTCTGTGTTAGTTTAATATGAAATTATTTTGTTTTCACTGCTTTTTTTTTTTTTTTTTTTTTTTCCTCCTGGCTATTAGCAAGGAAGGAAAGGAAAAAAAAGAAATAAAACGGCATGGAGAAAGATGGGCTCTGGTTCCTCACTGCCCATTTTCTCTCCAGGCTTTTCTTGGTTTCCAGCTTTTGCTTTTAAAAATTTTCCCTTTCTTTTTGGTTGAAAATGTATAAAATATGTATCTTAAATATCAAAAAATTACACATTTTGAACATGACAAAATCTTAGATCCACACTACGTTTTTACAAAAATATTATTTAAAAAATACAGTCTGCTTTCCCTCTACTTGAATTAAAATGTCATGTTCATTTCTTAGCTTCTGATCTGTTCAATCTGACATTTGTTAGATGTGAAAAAGTTCTGCAAACTGTCTCAGATAATATTTG
This sequence comes from Saimiri boliviensis, assembly GCF_048565385.1. NCBI lineage: Eukaryota > Metazoa > Chordata > Mammalia > Primates > Cebidae > Saimiri > Saimiri boliviensis. Next base: position 128,496,354 of record NC_133450.1, on the reverse strand, counting down.
AAAAATGTGAACAACTGACATGTAAAACGTCCACGGGAGCACGCTTTCGGAGTTCACATTAATTTTTAAGACCCCCACTGGGGTGCTGGGAGCGGCGGGCGTCCCTCCTGGGCACCGGGCCGGGTCCCCTTCCTCCTCCGGGCGCCGACGGCCTCTCCTGGTCCGGCTGAGGCCGAATGCGCACCGCGCGGCCTTGCGGTTTGCTAGCATTTTCCTTCTGGGGTGCGCGCGGAGGCTGTGGAGTGACCCGGCCGGGGCCGGAGAGGGTACGCGGCCCTAGCACGCGGGTCTGGCCGCGGGTCCCAACTGCTGCAGCCGGCCCTGCGGGCCCCAGAGCCGCTGCCGCCGCCCAAGCTCGCGGCCAGGGCCACCAGATGGAACGTGCAGAGCTCAGCCTTCCACCTGCCTCCGGCAACCTAACTGGTTCCAGGTTTGCAACTTCAGAGGCGAAGACACTCGGCCGGGCCACGCTCTGGATCCTCCAGGGACCCTGAAGCAATTACAGCCACCGCCTCGCGGCTGCCGGGCGCCCTTGGGGGCTGCTCCAGACCGCGGGGCCCACGCGGGGCTCCTTCCAGGTGCTCGGACCCTCCAGGGCCAGAGGACCGCCGCGGGCGGGGAGTGGGGCGCCGGCGCTGGCACTTCGGAGCTGAGACCCGCTGCTCCCGGCCCCAGCCTGGTCTTTCCCGAGCGGAGCGCACAGCCTCTACCCGGTCCTGCCGGCTTGGAGAAGGACCCCGGGGCCCCAGGGCGCAGAGCACTAGCCTGCGGGCGACCTCGGAAGCGGGCGCGGCGGGCAGCGCGGCACAGACGCTGGCTCCCAGGACCCGCGCCCGGGGCGGCCAAGACGCGGAGCCCTCCCGGGCGGGCGGGACCACCCACGCCGCCGCCGACGTGGGAACCGGGAGGTCGCCGAGGCCGCCGGGGGCGCAACGGGTCGCGGGCTCTGCCTGGCCGCAGCACACCACCCGGTTCCACCGTCCTGAGTCACTGGCCTAGGTGAGGAGACCTCGGTGCGACCTGCTTCGGTCCCTGCAGACCCCCAACGGCCGGCATTCCCCCGCCTGCCCCCGTGGCTGGGCCCGGCCAGCGCTGGGCACCGGAGTGGGAGGGCCCCGAGGGCCCAGGGCGCAGTTCCAAAGGCCAGAAAATGGAAACTGTGCGAAAAGAATTCCTAAATCCGGCCGGGCCCGAAGCCCACCGGCTTACATAAAGCCCGGGAGCCCGCCGGCCCACCCGCCTGGGGGTGAACAATCGGCGGGCACCTGGCCAGGCCGACCAAGGCTGGCATCGCCGCCGACCCCTGACCATGGGCCTAGCGTGACCCCGGGGAGGGGGTAGGGGTCCCGGCCTCTTCCCACCCACTGCTTGGAGAAACGTTTAACTGTCCTTTAATCACATTAGCAGCCAGCCCCAATTAGGGCCGCGGGAGGGGGAGGCGGGAGAAAGGCGCCCGCCGGGCCGTGTCACTGGAGGATAAAGATCCTTTCATACCCTCGGCCTGGTCGTGGGCGACGCGGCGGCCCGCCACCCCCGGCCTTTGATGGCCTCGCCGACGCCGCCATGGCTTCGTCCTCTCCACCCCTCAGCGGGCATCGGGGGGCCACCTCCCAGCCCGCTCGCTGGACCGAAGCCTAGCGGCTGGGCCTGCGCGCGTGCACAGGGGGCTCCCGCGGCGCTCGAGGGGCGGCTGGGGTCTCGCGAAGGGTGACCCCAAGCGCCCTGCTCGGACCCGGTAAGGCCGCCGCCGCCGACGGAGGGGTTCGGAGGGAGGGTGACACGCCGCCACGGGGCCCGCGCAGGTCACCTGGGCCCTCCCGAGCCCCCCTCACCCCCGAGCAGGGAGAGACGGCCCAGAGTCGTGCTCCATCCTCCCAGGCCCGGAGTGAGGCCCAATCTGCTCCCGGGCCAGGCCCAGGCCTCCATCCCGGAGTCCGGGCGTGTCGGGGACACCGGGTTGGGGCATCCGGGTCGGACTCGGGCCTCCCCGTCAGTCCTCGGCCCAGCGCGGCGGAGAACCGGTTCGTACGCCCTGTCGAGGGGTCGCCTGGCGCCCGGGCTCCCGGCCACGGCTCCCCGCGCCGCGCTTACCTTGCTGGGTGCTGGGGCGCGCTCGGGACGGGCTGGGGTCGCGCGAGGACAGCGGCTGCCCGCGCCTCCGGAATGCTGATGCCGTAGGCGGCCGCGACGCCCGGTGGCCGCCTAGGACCCCCCGCCCGCCCCACGGCGGCAGCTGCAGCCCGGAGCCGCGTGACCCCGGGCCCGACCTCCCCGCGCTCGGCTGTTTGTGCGCACACAAAAGAGAACACTCATATTTTTCTTTTCCCGGCATAGACTTCACACCCGCTCCGTCTCCCCTCCCCCGTCACCCCCCACCGCACACACGCTCCGCTGAGAACCTCTTTTTCTGCGCGCACCCACTGTGCCTCGCCTTTCTCTCCTCTTTAATTCCATAGTTGTATTCGAGGATGTCAGCATAGCTTAGAAAGTTTCATAGAAAGTCAGAAAGCAATTAGAGAGGCCCTTTTATTGGAGTCTCGTCGGTGCCATGGAATCTTTTAAAGGAGAGCCTGAAGGACCGAAACAATCCCATTAAGCCGCCAAAACTCCCACAGTCTTCAATAGGGGTGCTCAATACTTCGACAGACTTGCGCTGGCTCATTGGGAACCACGGGGTTTCAGTTCCTAGTTCCGCAGCGGACTCACAGCGGCGCGGCCTTGAACCCCTCGTTCCTTCCTTTCTCATCGGAATTTCCATTGGTGAAATGGCTTCCAGGGCCTGAGCGAACATTAATTAATGTCTGCAGAGCGTTCCGAGGTCTCTGTTTGACGAGCGCTATGAAAACTTGAAGCGCTTTACTACAGTAACACTACATCCTGACTGTTTATTTGAAAAAAAAAAAAAAAAAAAAAGAAAAAAAAGAAAAAAAAAATCCAGCCAGTTTCTAGAAGTGCGAGCTCGATGTTTTAAACAAACTTTTACCTCTCTGTGCTTTAAAATCTATCGACTAACATTTGGAAAATGGGTCAAAGAAATTATGCTTTCCTGGGAAAAAGACCACGTATGACCAACGTTTCAGCTTAATTGAATTTTAGTGCCAAATTATAACTCACTGAATAACTGGACTTCGGCGAAGGGGGGTGGCGAAGGCCGAGAGGGCAGAACCGCCGATTCTAATGGAAATCCAGCCATCCAGAGCTGGGGTGGGGTGTGTGGCTACCGTCAGAACAAGGACTGCCGCTACCACCAGCAGCCTCATTCCAAAGAGGTGAGGTTATCACACTGTCGGCTCCCTTTGTGGGAAAATTGGGGATTGCTCCCTGTTGGATTTGTGGATTTTGATTCATATTCTGGCTTATTATTTAAGGTAGCAGGCAACTTTTCTAGAGAGCATAGTTCTTCCTTTGCTATTTTAGAGAATAACTTCTGTTCCTGCCAATGAAATTTAATCTCTTCCTTTAAAAGTCAGTGTGTAAAGAAAGCGGGTGTTTTAAAGAAATAAAATTAAAAAAACAAAACAAAACAGGTGCTTGGTTGTCAAAGCAAAGTGCTACGTTTAGAACAATTAGTATTTTGCTCCTGGTGTGTGATCACAGATGTTCATTTTACTAAACAGAGGTTTGTGTTTGACAGTTTCTGGATTAAGTTTTGGAAAGGAGACTGGGTGCTAGGCTTACAATTAAGGAATTATACTTTAGATGCTAATGCCACGAGCACGGGTTATGGGGAAATTGATTGTTTTCTAACTCTGTAAGGAGATTATTAAAGACAGGTGTGCAGAAATTGAATATTGGAGTTTAGACTGCTTTCTCTTAGTCATCAATTATTTTGAAAATTTTCTCAAATTTTGTTGTCCCTCCTGGTCCTGTGGTCGCAGGGGTCGGCTCCTTGGCCTCCGGTCTCTGGTGTTGTGTCCATGCTGCCCTGGCTGTAGCCTGCCTGCCTGCTGACCCTGCATCTTCTCAGCTGGGACACTTCAAGGCCTGGGTAGAAAAGATCAGGACTCCCAACTCCACATCCAAACTCAGGCACTTCTCAGCCTTGCCTTCAAAATCTTCCGCCTTCACCACACTGGCTCTCCCCTGACTCCTTAACAAGCCTTTCTCCCACTGCCTCTGGACTTCCCTCACCTCATTTTCCCTACCCAAAACACCTTCCACCCTTCTCTCCACCTGTCCAGCTGGCACCTTTCAGACCCAGCTTCCCCGTCACTGATCAGACCCGCTTTGACCCCACTCACTCCTCTGGGACTGTCTCCACCACTAGCTCATCACAGAGGACCTCTGGGTACTGTCTGTGTTTCCTTGCACCGTGCTTATTTCTCACTTCGTAGTGTGACTTTGGGAATGTTTCTGGTTGAGGAGAAAATAATGGGAACCCCTGGTGAGCAAGTCTCATTTTACACACTTCTTAGGGCTCTGTCAGCACCCAGCACACAGAAACCAAGTTATCCGGCAGTCAGTAGGATGTTGAGTTATAAATCAGACTCATATTTCAGCAAGTCAGAAGGAGAAACACAGTTAAGAATGCATCCTTCAGCACTTTGAGAGGCCCAGGCAGGCAGATCACCTGAGGTCAGGAGTTCGAGACCAGCCTGGCCAACGTGGTGAAACACTGTCTCTACTAAAAATACAAAAAATTAGCTGAGCGTGGTGGTGCATGCCTGTCATCTCAGCTACTCAGGAGGCTGAGGCTGGAGAAACACTCGAACCTGGGAGGCAGAAGTTGTAGTGAGCTGAGATCACACCACTGCACTCCAGCCTAGGTGACTCAGAGCAAGACTTTGTCTTAAAAAAAAATAAAAAGAAAAAGAAGGCAGTCATTCACCGAAGCCACAGGCCAGCAGAGTGGACACGCTTCTTCACTAAACTCCCAGGATCTGCTTAGACTTTCTCAAACAACACATGATTTAAATAACATGGAGTCTTAAATTGTTTAAAAAATGAAGGTGACTCGGTGGGACTGGAGTAGAAAGTAGAGAAAACACAAATAAAAGCAAATCCAGAAATCCAAACAGTTCGGTCTGCTTTGGATATTCTTGACTCCCCTAAGAAAAGGAACAGACTCTGGAGAACCGAGCAAGGCATTCCGACAGCACCACCGGGTCAGGGCGAAGGCTCCCGGGAACGATGCCTCCACAGGTTACCCGTCCCTGGTCACACGAGACCCTCTTCTTTGAAGTTGCCCCGTACCAAGGCAGGTCCTGGGGAGTTTGGGAATCGTTCCTCTCCAGTGACATCCTTGTGTACCTGCGTGGGTGGGGTTAGTGCCCCTTCCTCAGGGGACCATGGATTATGCTAAATCACGCTGAAAAGCTGGTGACAGGCCTGGCTTGGAAGAGGATGAAAATCTCCACTCTTGTCAATAAGTACATGATTAAAGTAACAAGATAAAAATGACATGAACATAGCTACTTTCAAAGCTCTTCAGGGAACAAAGAGATGAGCCATGGCTGTGGTACAGGAAGAAATGAAAACGATGAAAATAACTCTCTCAAGAATTTGAAGGAGGAAAATTTGGCATTTAGATTTTACTGCAAATGTGCTAACCATCCATCTATGAGCATCATTTCATACCACTTAATCAAATTAACTAAATGAGAAGTATTAGCATACAAAGATGGATTGCCGATCAGCCCTGAACTTGACCATTCCCGGGGGAGGCCACCCCTGAGTCTTCTTCTTCCGCTGAGAAACCGAACTTCCTTCTGGATTATCAAGTTCTTGGTTCATCCTTGCAAGGAACAGTGAGATAATTACCAGAAAAAAAAACAGGTATATAAAATAGAGGGCTGGGTTTGGAGTACGGCTGGGTAAAAATGCACACGTGGTATGATTTTCCAGCTGTTTAAAAAACTTGAAAAGCTTTCTCCCTCTCTCCCCAAGGGCAAGTTTTCAAAAATGGATGGGTGGTTTAAGCCCTTTCCATCCAGGCGATGGTCTGGTTGTCTTGTATCTTTTCAGCCTGGGACTTAAGCCCGCTGAAATCCCGTTTCCATTCCCGACATTTTTGGAGAATATTTTGATGTTTTGATTGTGTTCCAATTCAGTAGTTTTAGAAGCATATGCAGGTTGAGGTGCCATTTGAAATGGACTCACTAGGTGTCCTGATGGGGGAAAAAGGAGAAACAAAACCACAAACATACCCACTTTAGGTTGATGGTGTAACACGCCATTGATATTGGAGCTTGGGCTGATGATCGGTGAACTGGCGTGGTATGTGTGGGTGTCTATTAAACAGAGCTTTGGGTCAGAGTCAGGCTTTCAGTTTTAACCCTATGAGTCACTGCCTTTCTTCACGGTAGCTTGGATGCCTTCTCACTTAATTAGATGCCAGACCCCTGTTTCTATCAGACTCTAACAGTACCAGTCTGCAAAACCTGTGGTGTTGGACGTTTTTCAGAATTGAGGTTTTTTTTTTTTTCTGGAATTGAGTAGAAAGGGAATACGGTGTCAAGACTGTAATGGGATGTTCTAGAATTCTCCAGCCCGGGATGACTTTCTTCCCAAGCGCATGGGCATTTGGTCAGCGAACATAGGCATGGTCACTCTAAGTGGAGTGACAGGAAGACCCTAGCTATCCTCATGTCAGGGCGGGCTGGGAAATTTCAGAAACAGCTTTCGGTTTTCAGAACTTTTTGGAGTTTTGTACTTTCATGTAAGCCATTGTAGACTTACAATTCAGAGCCTCTCTTCTTTCCCTCAAAACCAAAAGCCAAAACAAAACAAAACAAAAAACCCCAAAACAACAAAAAAGAAAAGACACTTGATCCAGGGGCCTTTCAGATCCTTCGCATTGGTCATTTTCAACTGCAGCTCTGTGTTTCAGTGTTATTTGTTTAAAGAATGCTTATGTGTGTTCAGATAACTCATAAAACCTTATGGACTAAGGGTCATGCTTTAGTATATTAAACACACACCATGCTCACACACAGCATTTCCCATGCTGATTTCCATGTGTCCTAGGTATGGGAATGAATGCAGGGGGCGTGTAGCTGGCTGGACGCAGCGCCTGGGATGGTCGATGACCTCTGATGACCGTGTCTTGCCCCACCCCCTGCCAGGAATATCTTCTAGGCTTAAAAAGGCTGCAAATAGGCCAGGTGCCGTGGCTCACACCTGTAATCCTAGCACTTTGGGAGGCCAAGGCAGGTGGATCACCTGAAGTCAGCAGTTCGAGACCAGCCTGCCCAAAATGGCAAAACCCCGTCTATCAAAAATACAAAAAATTAGCCAGGCATGGTTGTGGGCACCTGTAATCCCAGCTACTTGGGAGGCTGAGGCAGGAGAATCGCTTGAACCCGGGAGGCAGAGGTTGCAGTGAGCCGAGACTGTACCACTGCACTCCAGCCTGGGCAACAAGAACAAACTCTGTCTCAAAAAAAAAAAAAAAAAGGCTGCGGATGCCTTTATTAATATTTACCTCTGACCTTTAGAACAAAAATAAATTGCACGTGGCAAGTAGAAGCTAAGTACTAAGAGGTCCTTAAAAATGACACAAGGGAAGCAGCAGCATGTAAACGGGGTCCTGCAGGTGACAGAGGATTCTGAAGTCCCATCCAATTTCCACTTAGTGCATCTGCATGACCCAGGTTAAGTGCTAATAAACATCAGCTCTTTCAAGAAATAGAAACATGGTGGGGGCGCGGTGGCTCACGCCTGTAATCCCAGCACTTTGGGAGGCCGAGGCTGGCACATCCTCTAAGGTCAGGAGTTCGAGAACAGCCTGGCTAACATGGTGAAACCTTGTCTCTACGAATAATACAAAAATTTAGCTGGGTGTGGTGGCAGGTGCCTGTAATCCCAGCTACTTGGGAGGTTGAGGCAGGAGAATTGTATGAAGCCTGGAACCTGGGAGGCAGAGGTTGTGGTGAGCCAAGATTGTGCCACTGCACTCCAGCCTGGGTGACAAGAGCGAAACTCCATCTCAAAAAAAAAAAAAAAAAAAAAAAAAAGAAAAAAGAAATGGAAACGTTTTGGTTAAAAATAGTAAGCATCCTGATTTAAATGGGAGTACGATATATATAGTTTAAATATTAGAGCGATTTTAATTTTATCGTAAAACATGGCGTGCTGTTTGAATTTGGCGGAATTTTTCATAGGGCCTACATGGGCACACAGAATGCCCGGGGCTGTGGGCACTCCTGGGCAGGTTCCTCATTACATTTCGTATTGTGTTGGACGCAAGTTCTCAGCCTCCATGAATGCACTTCTGAAATTAACATGGAAGCCATGGGGAAGATGATTCACCATGCCAGGATTCAGTTTTGCACCTGACTGTTCCAGAATTCATCCGGTACTCAAAGTAAAACAGTCCTGTTTTAGCAATGCACATTTTTAGGGGGTCCTGGAAATAACCTGGGGTTCTATAAGTGTGCAGCCAACACTATGGGCCTCTCAGAGACAGCACGTTACACTTGTAAAAGGGGAAGCAGATCGGAAGCCCAGCATCCCCTGGGTTTGAAGGGCTGAAAGGGGTAGGAGGAGAGGCAGCAGGCAACACTTAGGAGGGCCATGTGGGAGAAAACCCTCCAAAAAGTGCCATTCTGGTGCCAATTGTGGAGCTGCCATGAAAAGTAGCAGGAAAGGTGGCTGAGGCTGTGGCCATCTCACCTCCTCTGTCTCCTCCAGGCCTGGCGCGGGACACTGGATGCCTGACCATGGGCAGGTTGAAATCCAGCAGGCGCGATTCAGCCTCTGTTGGAGTCAGTGCCCGCGCCAGCCTCAAAGCAGCATTTTAATCTTAAGTTGCTCTTCCTGTTTCTTATGCTTGCACTGTTTCTCCTGAAGACCTCAAGGTGTTGCACAGAGCTCTTAATCTATGAAGCAGCTATTTAATTTTGCATAACTAAAATCTGGAGAAGCAGCAAAGGCCCAGGCAGGGGAAAAAGGAGCAGGATTCAAGAGAGGGTGGGAGGCAGGAGCAACTGCAGATCTTGGCACTGCTCGCGGTCTTCGCTCAGTAGTGGTGGAGACATTCAAAAAAGAAGAGACGAGGCTGGGCGTGGTGGCTCATGCCTGTTATCTCAGCACTGAGACGGGAGGATCACCTGAGGTCAGGAGTTCGAGACCAGCGCGTGTGGTGGCAGTGTACCTGTAGTCCCAGCTACTTGGGAGGCTGAGGCAGGAGAATCGCTTGAACCCAGGAGACGGAGGTTGTAGAGAGCCAAGACTGTGTCATTGCACCCCACCTGGGTGACGGTGAGACTCTGTCTGGAGAAAAAAAAAAAAAAAAAAAGAAGAGACCGTCTCTGCCCAGTGAGGGTAACAGCACGGTACATGTTTACACCAGGCCAGGCCCAGAGGGGTCTGGGAATACATCCTTGGAGAGGTGGCACCTGGGATGAGTCTGAAAGGGTGCGTTGGCATTGGCCAAGCAGAAGGCAAAAGCAGGGGGTGATAGATGGTAGGTGGTCATCCAGGAAAAAAGAACAAATGGCCTGAGAAGGGAGGGGTGAGTGCCCTGGGGTCCCACTCTCCCTGTCAGGCCTGGGATCCTCAGCCCTGCTTTGCATGACAAGCAGATGAAGCAATCTCTTTCCACACGGCCTGTTTCCCTAGTCCTGTGCTGTCCTGCCACAGGTCAGTTCAAGTTCCGCAGAGGACCTTTAATAGCGAGTCACAGCAGAGAGACCCTGGCAGACCGGTTTCCCGAGGTTCACCCACACAGGTGTCGGAAGGCTTTCATTTTAGACCTTTCTGGCTTTCTCTCAGGACCTCCGTATCAGTATTATCTTTACTTCATTTATTCAACAAACATTTATGGGCATCTAATTGGCCCAGTGCACTGGCCCAGGCATTGGGGCACAGAACGAGGGCGCGGTTTCTGCTGTCTTGTCACAGGGCGTACAAATGCAGAGAAGGACATTTCATAGCAACAGCGTGGCCCGAGTGACTGTTTAATGCCTGTTGTTTTACCAGCTCAGAAGGGGAAAAAAGACCTTCACCAAGCATCTCTGGGAGCCCTGCTTTGCACCAGGCCCTGTGTGAGGTGCTGGGGGGTGTGTGACATGGTGCCGGCTCTCAGTGGGTTTGGAGCCAAATTGGAGGAGACAGGCAGGACGATTTCAGTATCACCGGTGGTCGACATCTTGGGCACGTGAGATGGGGGAATCAGTGCTTGATGCATGGATTATGCGAGGAGGAGGGAGGAGCACTAAAAAGACTGAGTATCTCCGGGAAAGCGTCGACCCCAGTGGGGGCTAGGGTGTGGGGCGGGTCGGCCAGCAGCAAGGGCAGAAGGAGCAGCAGGTACCAGGTGGCCAGATAATGTTGGCTGCAGGTGTCTGGCCGAAGATGTTTTCTATTGAATTAAGTTCACATGACGAGAATGTTCTATGATGTTAGGCACAAGCTGGCATCACTTTGAAAACATCTGATTGGCCATACACAACCTGGATAGCTGCTTCAGTGTTAGGTTAGCCTCTTGCGGAATAGAGACAGGGAATGTGGAATACTTAGAAGCGGTAGGGACTCCATGCCCCAGACAATCTCGATCCTAGCTTTGGGTTAGAAATGCAACCTGAAATTCACCAAGGGCAAACAAATGAAATGAGTCATATGTCGATGCACGCATTTCCTGGGCCATTGCAGCGGGGGCCCTCACATCCTGCGTGCTTGGTCAGATGGGTGGCTCTATCTGGCTTGCCTGAGTGGCCTCTTGGGATTCCATTTCTGGGATTGTGAGGGAGGAGTGAACCTGCCGACGGGAGGAAGGAAGCCTGCAAGCTGCTTCCACCTGTACAGGAGACAGCTGGTCTGCTCTGCTGCGGGAATCAGGTGATGGCAATTTCTGAGCATCGTTTTCTGCAAGTGTTATTCCCCTACTCCCCCGGGTGTGGCTAAGCCTCCACTTTGAAGATGTGGGCACAGCAGTGGCTGAAGCAGGTGGCTGCAGACCTCCAGGAAGCCTTCTCTTTCTCAGACCCAGAAAGTTACCTGTCTAGATAATGAAATTGATTTTGAGGCTCTGTCAAATATCTTTTTTTCCCCCCTCAGGAGAGCAACCAGTTAGTAATTAGTTGTTCAATTCAACTGTTTTTTTCTGCTTTCTTCAAAAAAAAAATTTTTTTTAAAAAGTGGTAGATATTTTTTTTCTGGGCAAATTCTTAGGATTTAATTGCACTTAAAAATCGTGGAGCCTGTCAGAATAAATTGCACATAGAATAGTCTTACCCAATAAAACTAGTCCTGTGATTGTCACCGTTGTCAGGCTTCTCAGATCAAATTGTGGGAAGGACAATTTAAGTCTACGTGGTGAATCGCACTTCAAATCAGTATTCAGCATGAAGCTCGTCACACTAAAAAACAAATACCCAAGTTTAGCAACCGTGATGTGTGAGGCATCAGACTTTGATTTTAAAATAATTCCAAAATTTGCCCCTGAAAAGAGAAGAAGTATCTACCCCATTGGTTTAAAGTTAAGGCAGTGGCATGAAATCTGTAAAAGTTTTTTGAAAAGACAAAGTTTTTATAGCATATTAAAAATAGTGAAGCATAAACAGTATTACCAGCTTCACGCAAAATGGCATCTGCTATTTGGCTCAGTCAAATTCTTGTTTATTCCTGGTAGCAAAGGAGGATGGTTATATGTCAGGAGTAGAAGTGGCCAAGTCTTTAGTGGTTAGAAAAGAGACTACAGTTAGGGTATGAGAACCCCAAGTGCTCTTATTTTTTACCCTAAGAAACACTTTCGTTATTTGTTCCTCTACTTTCGATAAGTGATTAATCAATTTATTTTCATGGAAAGCAATTGTCATACCGCACACGTCTTATCTGTATGACCCATGTGAGTTCTTGGGGAGAAGAGGGTGCCCCCTAATGTTTACTCTCCCTCCCAGATCTCACCTCTGGTGTCGGCAAATGATAAACCTCAGTTGAATGAGTATTGAATCTACGGAGGATGAAAGGTAGTTACTTTATTTTCTGACACCATTTTTAAGCTAACTGTATTATGTCTATCAATGACCAACATTTAATTTATATAAATAATATATATATATATACTTTTATATACCTCCCTGAACATCAGGATGGATAGGAAAAGCACCTCCCTCATAAGAAAGTGTCACTTCTACTCTTCAGCACTGCGGAAAAGGTGAGTTGGATGCTAGACTGCTGAGTTGTTGAAACTTTTAAGAAGTGAGATGCTCAATGAGAATTGGCACTTAGCAGTTGGGAGTTTGGCTTCCAGAATGGGACTTCCTCAGGCCCAGTGGTGGCTCTTCAGCTTTGTGCTGTGTTGTGGAAATTACTTGGTCTTTCTACCTCTCACTTTCCTCATCTGCAAAAGATGTGGACATCTGTGTCTTCATCATGCAGCTATTGGAAGGATTAACCACACAATCCATGTAATGTATTTAGCACAGGGCCTCATGCTTAGAAATCAATTGTTAATAAGAAAACAGGATTTAACAAAAACAAAAGTAGAAAAACTAAGCTGGTTGAATATATTTTTTGAAGGGCGTATTAAGAGTATTAGTATGTTTATGTATGCATAATAATTAATGTGTTAATTGATTATATACATTCCTCTTCTCTGAATCCTAAAGACATTTAAAAATACATTGCCCATGCAAGTTATTAATTAGTATGATATGTAGACATGTACACAGATACACATATATATTCAGATACGGGTGTGTGTGCACACAGATGCAAGCACACACCTGTATCTGGCCAGTTTGTACATTTTGCAAGCTGTCAAATAACAGCAGAGGGCTGGTGTCAGCTCTACACCTGCTCTGGAGCTTCAAGGATCCTTCTAGCCAACTTTAGCTTGGACTCTTCCACCTAGAAGAGAGGACCACAGACACTGCCGTTGAACTAGAAAATCCTGGTGAGTGAGTCTGAGTCAGAAGCGCGGGGTGCAGTGGAGGACAGGCTCACAGGCTGTTCCCTGCTGGCACCACAGGCTCTGCGAGCCTTGAAGGCCACTAGGGACCTGCGGAAAGCCTCCTTCCTCTTCCTCTTGGCAGGAATGGGCAGCCCTAGCCCCAGGCTGGCCAGTTCCTCAAGTCGCTCTGGCAGGGGCTGTTTTGGTGCCAGGCTGGTCGCTGCAGAGGGAGGCATGAGCAAGGTGGAGGGGTAGGGACGCAGATCACAGATGGCTTCCAGGCAGACCTGGCTCCGTCCTTGGCCTTGGAACCTTCCAGAGCCTCCCAATCCTGCTGCGTAAAGATGAGCTTGTGCTGCCAGGATCGGCTGCAGGAATGGGCTATCCCCGTTTACAAGCAGGGGAGGCGATAGATGTGGAGACACCTGCCCCAGCCGACAGGGAGGCGGTTGCAGTCTGCAGCAGTGTACTTTGATAGATGCTCGGGACAGAGAAAACGACAGGATGTCTGATATAAGTCAGTGGTAACGTGAGTCAGCGTGCTTTGTCCGGTTCTTCCTTGTACAGATCTGTTTTGCCGAAGACGTCATTTTTCACAAAGAGATATTTTTCCACCTTGCAGTTATCTTTGTGTTAGAAAGAGGAGGAAACCAGCTTACATGCTGGGTTGTTTCTCTGCATAAAGCTCCTCCTCCAAAACTCTCCTATTAAATCAGGGCCTGAGAATTAAAAAAAAAAAAATCCAGAGGATTCTCAGTTTATTCTGAATAACTGAGCTAAATAATATTGTAAATGTTGACAGATGTTATTTATCAAATTTGAACTGGCCAAGCATTAAAATATCCTACATATTTAATATTTTAAAAAGTGAATAAAATATACTATTTATTTTTAAGCTACAAAATTAGGTTCAGATATGTCTACTAAAAACCCATCTGCTGACATATTTAAGGTTACTTGGTAAAAAAAAATTGTTTAGGACTGGGTCTACAAACAAAACCATTTACATGTAAAACATTGTTAATTATTGGTTGTTTGACTTAATCTGGGTGACATTTAAAACTGGTTTGTGTGTGTAGAGTCTAAATGTGAATCTCGTTTATAAAAAGACAACACTTTTGATTAAAGTTCTGAGTAAGGGTTATGTAATACATTATTATAAAATGGATTAAAACTGCTTAAGTGTTTTTCCCAAAGAGAACCTTATGATAAACTCTTCTATAATTCTGTAAGTGTCTCTGATTACTTTGTCTTGAAACTAAAGGACTTTAAGAACTAGCTTTAATTACATGCTGGCTGTGTCCAATGCTGGAGGGCTTGGCCTGTGCTTCCTCGTTCATTCAGATGCCAATCCAGCAAGACAAGTGTTGGTATCATCCCCATTTTACAGATGAGGAAACTGCAGGCCAGTAAGGCTTCCTCCTCCCCGGTCAAGTGGGAATTCAAACTCGAAGAGCTCGTGTGCTTCCTGACAGTGCAATGCTGCTCCTCGGGGCTCCAGAGGCTTGTGGGGATTTTTAATGGTGGCATCTTATTACATCCCAAACTATAAAGTAATAAATACAAATGGATGCAAATTAGCACACTGGGCAGATGTCATAAGTAGCAAGGGTTTTGAACTTCGCCTGAAGTCTCCTTTTGTCATGGCTGGCAGCTTGTTACAGCCGTGGGGTTGAGAAATGTTCACCCAGTGTGAACAGAACCACTGCATGACCATTAGGGGACGTTTCCAAATGGAATCTGCCCTGTGGAATTTTAGGCGAGAACTAATGTTATGTTACAAACACGGACTCCACATACAATGCGAACTGCTAACTAATGGCTAATGGGGAGAGCTGAAAACAATTCCAATGTTAAAAAAAAAATCATTCAGTGGCTACTGAGCCTCTCCCACGCCCAGCTGCTGGGACACACAGAGTCCTCGACGAGCCAGGCTTGTCTGCTGGGACAGAGAAGTACATCCAGAGTAAACGAAAATATTTCTAGATGGACGTGAAGAGAGTTCTAAATGTGAAAGTGATATATAATGAAGGTTAAAAAAAGGAAACGTTGGCCGGGCATGGTGGCTCACACCCGTAATCCCAGCACTTTGGGAGGCCGAGGTGGGCAGATCACCTGAGGTCAAGAGTTTGAGACCAGCCCGGCCAACATGGTGAAACCCTGTCTCTACTAAAAATACAAAAACTTAGCTGGATGTCGTGGCTGTGCTTATAATCCCAGCTATTCGGAGGCTGAGGCAGGAGAAGCACTTGAACCAGGGAGGCGGAAGTCACGGTGAGCCAAGATAGCACCACTGCACTCCAGCCTGGGTGACAAGAGTGAAACTCCGTTAAAAAAAAAAAAAAAGTGGGGGAGAAACATTTTCAAATAACAGTCTTCTGGCTCATAAGAATACCATTCATTTCAAAATGGACAAGTTAAACTTGAGGAACACTAGGAACAAACAGCAACACTTAATGAAATATTGATCAGAGGTTGCATGCTATTGAAACTGAAATAAGTCCCTAGGGCTTCATTGCCCAATCTCAACCAAGACAGACCGACAGACTTTTGAGTGAGCAGCAGCGTAGCACATTTCTGATGTGTGTTTTTCAACACATTTGATTTATTGGTTAAGTGAAGTCACCGATGAGCAAATATCTTTGGGAATCCCCCACCCCCCACCCACTGGCCATCTGCATTTAGAGAATCCCAGAAATCTGTGCTGGTAGAGGAGGGGGGACAAAGAATAAGACATTTTAGGTTTGAGTTAGTCCATTAGGGAATTCGATGTGTTTGTGCTCATTTTAAGCAGAAGAAATACATTGCTAGAAGAAGAAGAGAATCCCAGCTCGATTTCTGCCCACTGGAGTCCATGGCACAACTTCCAGATGGTGATATTCAGATTCTTTTGATATTTCTCCAGCTAGGGATA